>NW_026596100.1:2029981-2090519 GCF_907164565.1 Psammomys obesus | reverse complement strand
TGTGTGTGTGTGTGTGTGTGTGTGTGTGTGTGTGTGTGTGTGTGTGTTTTCTAGCTGACCTGCAGAGTCTGTGGGAGGGATGGAGAAGCAACTTTCCAGGCAGAGCCATTTGGCTCTGCCATTCAAACAAGGACATCAGAATTAATATATTGATGGAATACACAGGAAGAGAATCCAGGAGATCCACTTTTGCCTGGCAAGCAGAGCCAAGGCAAGAACCCATGAAATGCAGAGTACCGAGCTCTTAAACCGAGCAGGTTTTGTTTAGCCTCACCCCACCCCGCTCTCAGTGCAGCACTTGCTTATAACTCTGTATTTGTATGCCCGCACATGGCTTAATTTATGTCCCCGTTTGTTCATCTTTCTCCCTGTAAAAAAGAGAAAAATAATGTTCCTTATCACAAGGCGGTATGAGAATAAATGTGATAACACATGCCAAGTACTGGGACCAGAATCTTAGTTCTCTCCTTGTCTGCTTTCTATTAGCTTCTAGTCTCTGTAGCATTTGCTCTCGTTAAGATAGCATGTGAATTACCTACCTGACCTTGAAATCAGCAAAGACCTTCAGAGACAGATCTCTGTGCTCAGCATCCCTGGTTCTTAGCGGCTTTTGTCAGTTGCCTCAGAGGAAAGATTAGCTTGCGTGAAATGCTGATAGTGAATCACCTTCTTCTTTCTAAAAGTGATCGAAGGCTTAGCAGGAGGGCCTTGGGAAATATCTGTGCCCACTATCCCAATTTGCCAGCCTGCAGGAGAAGAGCAGAGACAGGCAGATCCCTGCCCTGCCAGGAGGGCCCTTTTCACAGATGCCACAAACACTTTCCAGCCATAATAATTGAAGCTAAGTCTGTCAGTCCTGACTCCGTGAAAGTGGATAAACAGTAGCTAGAAGAATTAAATCATGTGGGGCATTTCATATTTAAGTTTGAGGGTTTAGTGGAAACTGAGCATAATAAATAAAAAGGACCGCAAGAGCCTTTAATAGAGCCAACAGACCAAGGAGTCATTCATTTGCCATATAAAGGATTATGAAGGATTTGTTTTCTAGAACAATCATGAAAAAAAATTTTAAAAAAGCAAAAAACAAACAAACAAACAAAAAAACATTAGCCTTTCCTGCACATGAGAAACTGACCTGACCTATCCTACCCAGCCAAGTCACTCTGCAAACAAGATTTTCAAAGTGCTCTTTTTCAATTAATACTTTAGTATTTTGAGGCTTTTTGTGGAAATTATAGCTTTAGCTGTTCAAGATGACTTAAGCAATTGCCTGATTTACAGATGCATGCAAGCAATGCCAGTGGCCTTTGCAAATTAGATTTTTAAAATAATAAACCTCAAGGCAGCTTTTGTATGCACCCAAATGCTTTCCATGTGCAGCCTCCCAGCTTCATTCTGAAGAACGGCAGTCAGAAGCCACTGCACACTCAACTCTTTCACACTCTGGCTTGCCTTTTCAGAGGGTTTCCCTGCCGCCTGCTGCTAATCAGAATAATGAAAAGGGAGCCTAGGGGATGTAGATGTAGAGCTGTCAATCACCAGGCTTCCATTATGCCTGCCAATCTCAGCTCACCACCTTCGTCCTCCCCTCATCAGCTTGCTCTTGATGTCTTCTCTATGCCGTCTCTCCATCATGGTGAAGGTATTCCAAAACCATTGTTCTTACTGTGTCATTCCTTGCTCCAGAAACCATTTGTGTCACCTCTTACTTCCAGCTTCAACTCCTACCTCCACCTCATCCAGGTATGTCCTTGTCCCTTCATTTTTAAACTATTCTTTAGTGCATTTTAATGATCACAAGAAAACCCGAAGTACAGGGAGTGCCCACGTATTCCCTCTCCTGGCACAGACAGACTTCCTCAAGATCAGCATTGTTAAAATCAGTGAGTGCATATTATTAGACAGTCACATTTACATCAGCCTTCACTCCTGACATTTGCATGAATAATTGCATTCATCCACAACTGTACCAACAAACGTATTTGTCTTGTTGCCTGAAAGTACCCTATACTCCATCTGTTCATCCATCCTCCCAAGCAGCCTAAGACCACCAGTGATTTTTTTCCACCAACTCCCTTATTTTGGCTTTCCCTTCTCCAAAACATCATACAGTTGGAATAATAAAGCATGCGGCTCCTTGGCTGCTTTTTTTCACTTTGTAGTGTACGTCAACATTTCCACCATGTCTCTTTCTAGTTTAATAGCTCACCCTTTTTTTCAGCATGGAGTGAAAGTCTATTGTATAGATGTGTGTTTATCCATTCAACAATCCCAGGAAAGCATCTTCTTAAAATTACTTCTTTAATTTTTCAAGATTATCTTACATAACATAATTTTCTCCTTCCCCTTCTTCCATCCAAACCCTCTCACGAACTCCTTGTTGTTCTCTTTCGTCTCTTTCGAATTTATGACCTCTTTTTCCATTAGTTGTTAGAACACGAACACGCATATGTATATACATGTATATCACATATATTCTTAACTACAACCTGCGCAGTCTGTGCAGTGTTGCTCGAACACGTGTTTTCCAGGCCGACCGCTTGCTGTAGAATAGCAGTTGGTGTGCTCTTCCCTGGAGAAGGCCATGTTGCCCCATCTCAGCATTCCCTAGTTGCTTGCATTTCTTGGTGCAGGGTTCAGCTCTCATGAGCATTCCCCATCTCCCTTAGCATGTCTAGCCTTGTCCTTGTTTAGCTCCCATTTGGACAGTCGTGTTGGTGAGACTTTATGGGTGAAGATTCTGAGACACAGGAGACACAGGCTCACAGCCAACTCCATGACACTCTGGCTCTCACAAACTTACAGTGTTTTCTTTTGCAGTGTTCCCCGAACCTCAAATGCTGGAGTATTTTGTAGATGTGTCCACTGGGCCTGGTTGCTCCAAGTCTGGGTGATTGTGAATAAAGCTGCTAGAAGCACCTTTGTGAAGGATTTTGCCTACATATGGGTTTTCAACTTCTTTTTTTTTATCCTTTGGATAAATAGCAAGGAGCAGGTTTACTGGGTCAAATGATAACCACATTTTTACTTTAGTGGCTGAAACATTGGTGTTGCCAAAATTTTGCATTTTGCATTTTTATTCCACATTTTTATTTTTCCTTGTATAAAAATATTTTACTCATCATGTTTACCCCTCAGTGAACCAAAGAATCATATTAAGTTTCTAAAACTCAAATTAAATACCAACATCAACCATTATTGTTTTGAAAATTAAATAAAGCATTAGAATTCTTTTAAAAAACTTTTTGCTGTTTGACAGTTTCCTACATTTGTATGAAGAATTTTAGAAATTTTCACTTCCTCCTTTCCTTCCTTTATCTTCCCACCGGCTCTTCTCCCTCTTTGTATGTATGGTCCACTGAGCTTAGCAGAAGTTCTTTGCCTGAACGTGAACAGAAGGTTATTCAATGGGGCAAAGGCAACTTATCTGTGACTGTACCACTAAAGAAAATGCCACCACATCCTCAATCAACTGCTAATTATCAGCAGTCTTCTAGGAGGAGAAGGGCTTCACGGTCCCCTCACCATCCATCTCGAAATTCTAAGGGCCCAGTCTTGGGAGCAAGCAGCAGGAGGGGTTAATGCTGTTTTTAATCATGTGTGTATGCATGTCTGTGTGTAACTGTGTGCACATGGATGCAGATTCTCAGCATCCACACACACAACAGAGTTTTGTTTTTGTTTTTTTTTTTCATGGTGGTGAAGATCAAATCCACATATATTGGGTAAGTGCTTTACCAGTGAGCTCTGTAGACTGATGAGAAATGGGGTGATTTTTCTGTTGCTTTTGCTCTCCTTATCTTTCTAAAGGTGTTTGCACATTCCCAGTAAGAGCGTCCCACACACTGCTTCCCCGGCTTCTGCTGAACTGAGTTCCCTCCAGCTCTGTCTTGTCAGTGTTTTCCCACAGGATCACCTGCCCCTCTAAGTCCTTCCTCATTGGAATTATCACCAACCTTACTTGCTTGGCTGGGGCTTTCCCTGAGCTTAGCTCTCGACTCTACAGTGCTCCAAGCATACTAACGTGCTCCGTTCGCAGAGCTGGTTAACCAGCTGGTTAGCTCGCTCTTAACCAGCCGCTTGGACTTTCCACACACCTGGTCCTCCGTGGGTGGGCAGCCAGCGTCAGGAACGAAGCACTCAAAACTCGAACGTGTCGCTGTGTACTAAGTAAATTAATATGCCAAGTTCTCCTGAAGTGATACTATCACTGGCAGGTTTATAAGTACAGCTCTGAGTCACTGTCATTTCGCTGAAAATTGATCTGCTCATATCTGCCCTACTAAAATGCAAGTGGGTAAGCATTTCCTGGTGGTCTATTTCATTCCTTCACGTGCAGATAGCTTAGCTTCATGGATGGGAGGCAGACACCAAGTATTCAAATCTAAAGTACCACACTCATCTTCACTTATATTAAATCCCTCTCCGCAGCCAAAGGCTGAATACTTGCTCTCTGATAACCACCCATCTACACAGTGGGCCAATTCAGTGTGATCAATCACATCCATGAGGGAAAGGAAAACAGCACTATAGGGGAGATGGAGGAGGGAGAAGGAAGAAGGGGGAAGGAAGAAAAAGGAAAAGGAAGAAGGAGGAAGGAAGAAAAAGGAAAAGGAAGAAAGAAGAGGAAGAGGAGGAAGAAAAAGGAAGAAGAAGGAGAAGACAGAAAGGGGAGGAAGAAAAAGAAGAGGAAGAAAGAGGAGGAGGAAGAGGAGGAGGAGGAGGAGGAGGAGGAGGAGGACGAGGACGAGGACGAGGAGGAGGAGGAGGAGGAAGTTGTTGCCCTGAGAACAAATGCTGCTTAACACTTCAGGCTCACCTGAATGGGCTTTAGAATTTTCTTATAAAATTTAATCCATTCTGAAAGGCAAATTGACCCTCAAAAATTAGTCTTCTACCTTCCTTTCCAGGCACAAAATAGGTGTGTGGGAAAACCCACTAATGGTCAGTCTTGACCTATGTTTTCAAGGGATGATTTTTTTCCCCAGATAACAGAACCGTAAATTGGACTATTGGCCTAGATACCTGCTGAGCACTGAACTCTGCATCTTCTAAAATATGTATGTCTGATTAGCTCTGAGACCAAAATGAGAGAGATGTTCACTCTGTGAAAATGCATACTGCTCCAGGATGCAAGCTACAGGGGCACAAACGTACACATGAAAGTTCAGAAGCTAGAGTTTAGTCAAGTTAGCTGAAAACCTGTACTTACAACTCCTCAGAAGTGACGGCAAAGAGATGTGTTAATGGGTGGAACCGTGGTAACACTGAAGGCAGGAAACAGCAGCCACCAGGACACGAGAGGATTTTGACAGACCGTGAAAGATGAAAATGTAGATGCTACCAATGAACAAGGTGAAGCTAAGAGAACCATCACCCGGAAGGAACGTGCTCAGAGCAGTCCAGCGCAGAAATGGACGTATGTTCCGCAAGCACTCGGCCTCCCCACTAAGGAGCAGGCAGGGTGATGAGTGATCCCCGCCCTCCACAGCACAGCTCACCAGAGCGCCACCTTCACAGGACCCTTACTGGTGATTCCCTCGGCTCTGCTCTCTGCTTTCAAGTGACTAACTACTCTTGCTTCTGCCCCTCACACTAACTGTATGGCTGGCTTAGAGAAATAAAGACTCCAGAGTACAGCTGTGAAATTTTTGCACAGGGAGAGAGTGATATGGAGGGGGGAGGAGAGAGGAACGGGATGCTACCGGCATCTTGAGCCCTTACACCCTGAGGTGACTGTGGGCTTTGGACACAGTGTAATGCTGAAGTGAGATTAGCAGAGAAACCTCCTTCAGCTGTGCTTGTTAATTTATTAACCAGGATACTAATCCTGGATAGACAACCAATATCATTAGTCATGTGAGAAAGATTTAAAAAAAAAATTAAAAATAATAAAAAATAATAGATAGCTGGGAAACTAAGCAATTCAGGGGAGAGCTAGGAAAGAAGTTCCTAATTTTCGTTAGTCAGGGGAGAAATCTCATCCACAAAATGCAAATAGCTGCTATAATAAAACATAATAAAAGAAAATTATAATCATAATTGCCAAAAATAAAATAAATATATAGCAAAATCACAAGAATAAATGAAATATCTCAGAAATAGATCAAAGATACAAAAAGAATGAAAATGATGACAAACTTTTAAAAGTTAAATAATGTGAAGATATCTTAGTGGTCAGGGGCCAAGGGAGGAAAATTGAGAGTTCAATACCATCCTGGGCTACATAGTTCCAGGCTAGCCTATGCTACAAAGAGAGACCCTATCTCAACCCTTCCTTTCCTCTGAGCAAAACAGATACAAGAAATCTAGCTAACATCTAGGAAAACTACCTACTAGTCATGCGTAACATGGAAAATATGAGGTTAATGAAATTATTGAGGAATCAGTGAACACTATCTTCCTTCACCAAACATCCCAGCCTTCTGATTAAAAGCTGATTTATTGGTGAGCAAGGACTATAACAAAGACAAAAAAACTAAAACCCCCTACTAAACAGGACCCATAGTCTCTCTGCAACCCACAGCAACCTTCGAGGCAGGCGCAATGAGAGAGCACACCTCAACTTACTCGTGCCCCCATGAATTTTCAGAGCACCAATAAGATGATCATTTACAGAGGACTAAAAACCAGCTACATCAAGACTTCTAAACAATGACTGTTGCCAAGAGATAGTGGTGCGATTCCTTCATCATTCTGGATGGAAGTTATTCATAATCAAGAATCAGCTAGAATATTTACTAAAAGAAGATGCAATGAACAAAAAAATAAAAAAAACTTTTCCAGACATTAGAGAACCAAGGAAATTTATTCCCATGTTGCTATTCTACAGAATAAGAAAACAATGAAGGATTTTACCAAAGAGAATGACACGGCCTCCAGTAGAGCACACTAGCTCAGGAGCACAGAACAAAGTACCTCATGAAAAACAAAACTGCATGTAGGAAATTAGAAAAGAATGTGAGCAGGTTCCTGAAAATGATTATTAAAATTATTCCAGTTGGAGTTTAACAAAGAAGCCAGAAAACATAATGCTATAAAGGAAAAAGTCATATCTTTTTATTCAAACAAAATATTGGAAACTACAGCTAAGACAGAAACTTATACCAGAAACGTGCACTAAAGAAGTTTGAAAAAAAAATTACAGTACAGTTTTGAATGGTTGATGGAAGATGAGGAAAGAGAATCCATTAGTACCTTGTAATAGCCTTTCTGTCATTGATACAAAATGTCTGACATAAACAACTGAAAGGAGTCTTGATTTTCTTCACTGTTTGAAAGGTGTCTGCCGATCAGGGCAGGGTGGTGGGCACCCCAGAGCAGTTCAAAGCAGTTCACATCACAGCAGCCAAGAAGTAAAAAAAGGGGACGGAACAGGAAGAGAACAAGAGCCAGGCACACACACACACACACACACACACACACACACACACACACACACACCAATACTACCGTCATATTGTGAACCCACAAGAGAACTGGTTCCTTCCCTGGATCAGAGCATTCAAAATCTGATCTGCTGCTAACAGCCTCCCAAGAACACCAAGAGCCATGCTTCAGAAATCCCCTAAGAATCTCCCAATTCTGTCACATTAAGACAGAGCACTATTCCTCAGTCGAGGGACATCTGGGTGTGTCCAGGTTCTGGCTATTACAAATAAAGCTGCTATGAACATGGTTGAACAAATGTCCTTGTTGTATGGTAGAGCATCTTTTGGGTATATGCCCAGGAGTGGTATAGCTGGATCTTGAGGAAACACTATTCCTAATTTTCTGAGAAAGTGCCAGATTGATTTCCAGAGTGTTGTACCAGTTTGCATTCCCACCAGCAATGGAGGAGGGTTCCCCTTTCTCCACAACCTCTCCAGCATGTGTTGTCATTTGAGTTTTTGATCTTAGCCATTCTGATGGATGTAAGGTGAACTCTCACGGTTGTTTTGATTTACATTTTCCTGATGACTAAGGACACTGAGCATTTCTTTAATGCTCTGCCAGATGTCCCTTAATGGAAGAATGGAAAAGTATGGTACATTTACACAATGGAATACTACTCAGCAATGAAAAACAAGGAAATCATGAAATTTGCAGGCAAATTATGGGATCTAGAAAAGATCACCCTGAGTGAGGTATCCCAGAAGCAGAAAGACACACATGGTATATACTCACTTGTAAGTGGATAGTAGACATACAATATAGGATAAACATACTAAAATCTGTACAGCTAAGGAAGCTAAGCAACAAGGAAGACCCTGGGTAAGATGAGCAATCCTCATTCAGAAAGGCAAACAGGATGGACATCAGAAGAGGGAGAAAACAGGGAACAGGACAGGAGCCAACAAAGAGGGTCTTCGAGAGACTCTACCCAGCAGGATATTGAAGCAGATACTGACACAAACTTTGGGCAGAGTGCAAAGAATCTTATGAAAGAATGGGGAGATGAAAGACCTGGAGGGGACAGGAGTTCCACAAGGAGAACAAAAGAACCAAAACTCTGGGCCCAGGGGTCTTTTCTGAGACTGATACTCCACCCAAGGATCATGCATGGAGATAATTTAGAACTCCTGCACAGATGTAGCCTATGGAAGCTCAGTCTCCAAGTGGGTTTCCTAGTAAGGGGAACAGGGGCACTGTGAGCTTCTGGTCATTGCTTGTTTCATGTGTTTAGTGTCCACAGACAAACTAAAAGTGCTCCTGTCAAAACTCATCTGTGAACTCCAGCTGACATGAACTCAGTGGCTGTCTCTTCCCCCTGAGGAGGAAGCAGCCTTACCAGACCACAGAGGAAGACAATGCAGCCAGTCCTGATGATAACTAATAGGCTAGGGTTAGATGGAAGGGGAGGAAGACCTCCTCTATCAGTGGACTGGGGGAGGGGAAGGATGGAAGGAGAAGAGAGAGGGAGGTTGAGATTGAGAGGGGATGAAGGTGGAGGGTATAGCTGGGATACAAAGTGAATAAATTGTAATAAATAAAATAAATAAATAAATTTTAAAAAGAAAAAGCTCTAGCCCTCACAGGCCTATTCTGTATAGCACTGCCCTTTAAAAGGCATAAGCATAGCATAAATTGCATCTCATTTTTTCTGTGATTGTAGCTACATTAGTCAATTCTATGAGGAACAAAATTTGCACTGAAGTATTTTTCTTTGTTTCTTCAGGGTCCCTAATTAAAAAAAAATTATTCTTAATTTTTATCTAAAGCATGAAACATTTAACAGCCATTATAAAGCAGAATATAAATGCTAATAGTAATATAAAAAATCATGGTATAACTAAGAAGTCGAGAAGATATTGCAGGTTTAAAATAATATAGGATACCTAATTAACTCATTTCATATCATCAGACACTGTCAGACATTAGCAAATACATGCAGAAACTATTAGATTTGTGATCAGCAGTTGCGCTGTTTTAAAAATGAACTAGTTACAACTGGAAGAAGATAGAATTCAGAAACACGTGTTTTGTTTTATCCAGTGTTCTCTAGTTGTTTATCACACACACACACACACACACACACACACACACACACACACACAGTATTTTTATGATGTCTTTAAAGCCTAGTCTTTTCTCATTGTACTTCTTTAAAATTTCATAAAACCAGATCATTTCAAAAGTGATAATTTCCTGCAGTCGGCAGCCAAAATGTCCTCAAATTACTCAGATGCATTACCATGCTAGCTCTTATTCTGTAGACTTTCGAGCTCATCTAGATGTTTACAGCTTTCTTCTTGACTCTACTTGAATGTAAGTCCTGCCCGCTGACCGTTGAATCTCTCTGACTAAGCACCCTGCATCACTTTTATGGTTCTGTATAGTCCATTTTATATCTGTGATAGGATTCTTGGGGTAGGCTACTTGACAAAGAAAAAGGAATTGGTTCATCTCATGGTCTGGAGGTGTAAATGTAACGGGCTACCTCTGATTCTTACCAAGTGCAAGCAAAGAGTTAGGTAGAAAGAAAAGGGAGCTCATGTGTGTGTGGGGGAGGGTACATATTTCTTTCCTTTTAACACAGGGTATCACTCTACATCCTTGTCTGGCCTGGAACTTGCTATGTTGACCAGGCTGGCCTCAAACCCACAGAGATCTGCCTCCCCCGAAAGCACAGGGGTTAAAGACATGTGCCCTCATACCAGGCTTGTTTATGTACTTTTCTCAAGAAGCACATATCTCCATCCAGATACAGGCATGGAGGGTGGACTTGATACAATTATTTTTGCTCCCAAAGGCATAGCTCCTAAAATAACAAAGTAGAGTTAAATTTCTGTCCTCCAACTTAAAACTTTACAGTGAGGATTAAATTCCACCAGCTTAGGTACGCCGGGAGGACAGAAGCATCACAGGAAGGGGAGAGAGAGGTCCTGGAGGAGAAGAAGGAAGCAGAACCGCCATGGGTTAGCATGGACAGAACAGTGGCCGGGAGGAATTTACTCAGGGTTAGCATGGAGAGCAGCATCCTAGATGAAAAGCATGTGCAAGTATTTATGGGATTACGGCTGGGAAGTAGCCCAGAGAGGAGTGGTTAAAGCAAAGGGCACGGGACGTGGAGCTGGGAAGTTAAAGGATGCTTAGGAGGGTGACATCTGCTCAGCCGCAGTGAAATAACGCTGGGAAGTTAAAGGATGCTTAGGAGGGTAACATCTGCTCAGCCGCAGTGAAATAACGCTTATCTAAAATTCTGTCAGATGCCTGTGTCTTTTATTGATATGGTAGCGGGTTAATAATAACCACAGTAATAATTGTAGGCTATTAATAGTATACATCAGTAGCATTTATATTTTCTCCAACAACAGTCAGTCCCCAAATGGGAAGTTTTCATCAAACTCTCTCCCAATGACTTGGGGAACCACGCAGAAGAAGAGGTTGAAAGATGATAAGCACCAGAGGTGATGGAAGAGGCCAAGGAAAGGTCTTTCAGATGCGGCAGAGCTGATGCACGTATTAACTCACAGAAACGCTGACAGCATGTACAGGGCCTGCACCGGTCCAAGCCAGATGGAGTCTCGGCATTCAGAGGGGCAAGCAGACATGATCATTCCTCCTTCACTAAGACACTATCTCCAACTGACACCTGCGCAAATGAAAATTATTTTTCTCCAATGGACTCTTACTTAACTACACTTAAGGACTGGCCCCATGCCCAACATTAGAAGGTAAACACGAAATGAACTCAGTCGTGGTTTTGGAGGTTTGGATTGGTTTTCTTTGATAAATATGGATCTATTTTCATTTTCTACATGTAGACATCCAGTTAGACCAGGACCATTTGTTGAAGATGCTGTCTTTTTTCCATTGTATGGTTTTGGCTTCATTATCAAAAATTGTTTCCATAGTTGTATGGATTTATTTCTGGGTCTTCTCTTCGATTCCATTGATCCTCTAGTCTGTTTCTATGCCAGTACCATGCTGTTTTATTACTGTTGCTCTATAGTACAGCTTGAGATCAGGGATGAAGATACCTCCAGAAGATCTTTTATTGTACAGGATTGTTTTAGCTATTCTGGGTTTTTTGTTTTGTTTTGTTTTTCCATTAAAAATATTTTTTAAATTTTAATAAAAATTTTAAAGTATTTGCTTTTAAAAAATTTTGTTGTGGATTTTATGTATACGTGTACTTTAAATTTTGCTTATTTTTGTTTCTGAATTTTACAAAAAGAAAGTCACTGTGTGTAGTCTGGGACTTGATGTTTTTAGTGAGCAGTTCATTACTAAGATTCATGTGTATGATTACATGTGGTAATAATTCAAGCATTTCCGTAGTAAAAATCAGCTACAGCTGATCTTTACATTTCCCTATTATTGATCATATTGCTAGTTCTACTGTTTGTTGGTTAGCTGGTCATTTTTACATTTATTTGGTTTTGATTTTTTTTTACATTATGGACTTCCTAAAACATGTTTTAATGTAGCCCCTGGTCCAAGTACCTTTGAACATATGCTAAGGGGTACAATGGCTTAGAGCATATGAATGTTCAAGCAACCAACTAATTCCAAATTATTAAGCGTTTGGACCAGTTCTAACCAGCTCTTACAATATAGTAATGATGCTATTGATCTATACCGTCTCCAAACCCTGCAATGTCAATCCTCTGTTTTCTCAGTATGACTACAAAACAATAACGTATTCTGGTCTTATTCTTAAACAAGTAAAGCCTATACTACTTTTGAACTGGCACAGAAATAATAAATATTTCAGTTACATGTGGTAGCACATGCCTGTAATCCCAGTGCTTAAGAGGTGGAGGCAGGGGAATCATAGTTCAAGGCAATCCTAGATTCATGTGAGTTTAAGGCCAGCCTGTGCCACGTGAGACGCTGTCTCTACAGTCAACAGAAAGAGAAGAATTATTTCAGCTCAGAAACTCTCACTATTATAAACCTCATACTGCATCCACACCACCATGCTCCAGTGTTGATTAAGTAAAAATAAAGACACACAGGAACAAACGCCATTCTGGGCTAAACTCGGAAAAGCTGAGGCTATCTAGAGTCCATCTTTCAAGTGGCTTTGAACAAACGCTACTGTGTGGGTTTTGTTTTCTGCTGCACTAGAAAGCAACTCTCCAGATAAACCTATTCCATGAAAGTACGAGAGGATGGGCTGGATTTCATGCCCAGGTTTCTCTTGAGTTGAATATCTGATTCCATATGAAGCGTTTATGTGTCAACAAAGTAACTCTCTAACATAAGTGTTGACGTGGGTCTTTGGTGTCATACACACTCAAAGTGTTTGGCCATGTTTTTCATGTTTAACAACCCAGGCTGGCATTTATGGAGCGAGCCCCTGTCCTGCCAGGCTATCACGTACTTACAGGAGTTGTAAATCACTTGCAGGTTAAACGTGTGTTACATAAACACAGAATACAGCTGATCGTTCCTTTCAAATGGTATCATATGAAAACTTCAACAAGGATCCAGAAATTTACAGTACCCTGGAGAGGAAAGCAATATAAAAATCTCAGAACTACTGAAATTGCTAGTAACATAAGTCTGTGATATTGACTTCGGAGCATAACAAACCCTGAAACAACACTAACACGATTTATCTACAGAAGGAAGCAGACAACGTTAAAGCAAAATGTCCTCCTGTAGCTAGAAAGGCTGTTTCCCACAGGTTCAAGGGAAGGTGTTTTGATGCTGCTAAATTGTAGCTTGCAGTGGCCTGTCTATTAGGGACATGTTTATGTGCCAACTGCACTGCAAATGCCAACCTGTCTGCTGGAGGACACAAGGCCAGGAATGACACAGAAAGGATGACAAGCAATTCCCTGCTATTTTCCTCAGGGTTTTACATCAATTGCAACCAATAAGCATTATCTTCATTTTCCTCCTATTTGATCCTATTCACACTAGTTTCTTGAACTAGTTTCTCCAGTGAGGAATGTTAACTATTTAATAGCCAGGAGAATGTCAGTAAGTCTGAGGGGTAATTGAATGAGGACAAGAAGGACAGAAAAAGACGTCAAGTGAGAGGTTAATGTTTAAGGCCTTAACATGGGGCGGAGGGAGGTGGCTGCAGATGATTTGGGTAGGACAGGACAAGCAGAAGATCAGACACATAAAGCTGAACCCAAGACAGGAGTGGGCAATATAGCAAAGTGTGCAGGGGTGAGAGAAGATGGTTTAGGCTGAAGAGTGCAAAAAAACTGCAAGTGGGCTGTGGGTGTGAATGACAATGGTCCCCATAAATGTCAATGTTTGGTCCTTAGCTGGTGGAACAGTTTTGAGAAGGATTAGGAGGTGGCCTTTTTTGAAGGAGGTATGATGCCATTGGGAATGTGCTTGGAGGTTTCAAAAGCCCGTGCTACGAGCTCCGGTCTCATACCTCTTACTCTCTTTCTGTCTCTCTCACCTATAGATCACATGTAAGCTCCCAGATACTTCTCCAGTGCTAAGCCTGCCTGCTTGCCGTCATGCTCCCTGCTGTGATGGTCATGGACTTATCCTCTGAATATAAAAGCAAGGCCCAATGCTTTCTTCTGTAAGTTGCCTTGGTCATGGTAACTCTTCACAGCAGTAGAAAAGAAAATAAATCATGGGCTGAGGCCAGAAAGTCATGCATTGGCCCCTGCATTGGAGGATGTGGTCCCACCCTGGTAACAAGACCGCTTCCAAGGCTTCTCACCTGCGCTTTAAATCTCACCTCTCCCATCTTGTTCCTGAGCGGAAGCCTTGGTCTTTTATCCCACAGTTGGTTTTAACAAACAAACAAACAAACAAACAAACAAACAAACAAGGCAAAGGGCATGGACCGTCAGCACAGGTGACCTTGGAGGGGAGCCAGAGGCTGGGAATAGTCCAGGCAGAGCTGGCATATAGCAGCTGGCATATAGAGCTGGCATGTGCAGCGTCCAAGCGTATGTGTGGGTAGGGGTGACTCTAATGAATTTTGTTAGTTTGAAAGAGCCATTCAGCTGTCGAGCTGACCCCCGATAAACAGCCGCCACAGTCTGAAAGCTTGAATAAAACCTTTCTCTGTGGCACTCCAGTTCCAGCTGGGTCTGACGTTCCCCGAGAATGCAGTGATTTATATAGCAAGAAAGTGACTGCAGGACAGCAGGGAGATTTTCTTCTGCAAGATTTTCAGTGATGGCCTCTCCTGACCCTTCACCCCGGTGATGGCAATTTAAAAGTAAAATGAATGCCCTTCTGTGAGTTCTTGAGTTTTCCTACCCTGCTCTTGGTGAGGACTGAAGGATAAAGGGCTCTGCTCAGTCAAACGTCTGGATTCATGATCTCCCCGAGTGTCCTGGTTTAGACATCTGAGGAGGGAGAGATGAGCATTCTCAACGAAAGCTACAGCCTTACTGGCATTGCTAAAGAAGGAAACTAATATCTAAACTGATGCCAAGACTCAGTTCGGGGAGCCAATCCCAGTTCAAGTAAATTTTAAACGGATCCGGAGATCCTAACCGTCGCGGCTTTTAGGCTTCTCTACTCATCCTTACCTGGTTTCAGGAAACAGAATCTCACCAGTGTAGAGCCCTTAACTTACCAGAGGTTTGGGAAGAAGAGGGCACAGTGTCCTTACCTGGATTTGCCAAAGAAATCTGTTAATTGATTGAAAAGGAATGAGTATCTGCTAACCATGGGGCAGACAGGGCCAAATGGAAACATATGGCAGTTTTTATTTCCATGAAATTGCTTTGGAGACAATTTTTATATTCAAACTAAAAGCTCCCAAGATCTTTTTAAAAAAAAAAAAAAAAAAAAGGTAGCTGCCTTAGCTTGCTTCTTATTGCTGTGATAAACGCCCTAACCAACAGCAACCTGAGGGGGAAATGGTTTACTTGGTTTACATGTCAGCATCATAGTCCGCCACTGAGGAAAGCCAGGGTATCACCTCAGGACAGGATCCGGAGGCAGCAACTGAAGAAGCACGGAGGAGTTCTGATTCCTGGCTTGTTCCCATGGCTTGCTCAGCCTGCTTCTTTATAGAACCCAGGACCAGCAGCCTAGGCTGAGTCCTCCCACATCGATTATTAATTAATAAAATGTCTTACAGACTCTCCTATAGATGTTTCTGAGGTTCTCTTTTCCCAGATGAATCCAGCTTGTGCCAAGTTGACAAAAACAAAACAAAACAAAAACAAACAACAACAAAGAAAAAACCCACCTAATTAACTAGCACAATAGTCATCCGGTTCTAGTGGAAAGGCCACTTTGGAAAGTCAGAGAGAACCAGTGTGTACTGTAAATGGACTGAACGCCTGAGCACTCTACACTAGCCTGTGGCCGCCATTTTTTTCCAGCTATAAATTTTTCTATACACAGTGTCTGTGATTTAAAAAAATAAGTAAAGAGAATGAGGCTACACAGATGTCAACTGGGACAAGGCAAGCGGATGGAAGAACACAGTGTCAACCTGGAACAGAGAACACCTTCATCCAAGATGGCTGCCCAGTCAGTCATCGCTGTAGCAGCCTCCTGCTGAAAAGATAAACAACCATGCTGAAAGGCAGTGTGGTTGCTTGAAAGAGAAAGGCCCCTATAGGCTCATATATTTGAACACTTTGGCCCCAGTTGGTGGAGCTGTTGGAGAGATTTAGGAAGTGTGTCCCCAGGGGTGGGCTTTGAAGTGTCAAAAGCCTACACTATTCCCACTTAACCCTCTCTGCCACTCTACCCCAAGGCTATGTTGGAAGATGTCAGCTTGTAGCCACTGCTCCAGCATCACACCTGCCTGTGCTGCTGTTCTTCTCACCATGACAGTCTCCTCCTGCATCTTCTTTCTCTGCCTTCTGGCCACCATGATGTGACCTGCTCTGATGTTCCACCACACAAGAGCCACCACGATGGGCAAGCTTCTCTGAAACCACTGGCCCACGTGAACCTCTCCTCCCCAGAGCTGTTCCTGTCGGAGACTTGATCACAGTGATGAGAAAAGGAACTAATTACTGCTGTGTCATAGTGGGAAGAATGACAAGAGTCTGAAGATACCAAGTGGTACAGGACTTGCCATGCTCAAGGCCCTGGGTTACTTCCTGTGCAGGAAACACACACACACACACACACACACACACACACACACACACACACGTCAGTCAGGAAAATAGCAGCCACTGTGAAGGGTCTATTATGCCAAGCACTATGGCATGAAGTTTGCATTTGTTAGCTCATTTCATCTGTTCAAAAGCTCTAGAAAATTAATATCATGATCCCCGTTTTATGGTTGAGGAAACTGGCTTAGATTGGAAAAACCAATTTGCCTGAAGTGAAGTGAGCTGGAGGATACAGAAAGAAAGATGGACCTTCAGCCAACCACTGAGGTATAGGTAGGGGGAGCAGAGGTGGCCAAACAAGTGAAATCCGGGGAACAAAACAGGATTAGTGTGACGGAAATCATATTGCAAGTCACAGTTAAGCAGCCGTGTGGCGTCACAGGTCGCAGAGCATCGAGGCGGAGGCCCGTCACACTTCAAAATGGACACAGCTCACTTAAACTGGGATCATGGCTCAATGGACAGTCTCATCCTGCCGGCCCAGACGTGACCTCAGGGTCAACAATTCTGACAAGCTGGAGGTGTGGACAGTCTGGATCTAAGACTGCTCCTTGAGTGGTCATATTCTAGCCTACGGTCACCAGAGCGGATTTAGAAACCAAAGACCCCAGGTAGGTGAAAGCAAGGACAATAACCTGAAGTAGGACACACACACACACACACACACACACACACACACACACACACACACACACACACAGTGCTCACAGTAAAGTTGCTTGCCACCCACCAAAATGAACAACCTGAGACTGGTCCCGGGGACCCACAGAGCTGAAGGAATCAGCTGCCACACGATGTCATGTGACCTCCACAAATGCCAAGCACACAAACAAACAAAAGTAATTTTAAAAAAAATAACATAATAGCTCCGATTCAACCTCTTGGTTTGTTAGTGGGAAACCAAGACTTAGCGAGGTGGCTGAGACTCGGGCTCCGCCAAGCACAGGCTGTGGCCACACATGCAGGGACACCGCAGTGGGCAGCAGCGAGTGCAGAATGTCCCTTGAGGGACACAAGTCTGATCCTGTAGCCGAGTCCTCAGCATTTCAGTTAAGGGAGGTGGTAACATGACCAGCGTGATAAGCTACAAGACTGACCTGATAACACGTTATCACAGTGAATGACAAGGACCGGGCGCGCACGCCGTCAGGGTCCAAAGTGAATCTTAACCACGCCTCCATGTTATTCCCTTGTATTCGAGTGAGCTGTTGGATGTTAAAGTCACAGCATGTGCTCGAGAACTTAGGACTTATGGAGCATGGTGTCTCATATGCTTGCTGCCAATAAGACAGTATCCACTGACCATGCCTATGATGGCTGTGTGCCCAGCAGCACATGCCACAGGGGTTCTGAGGCAGGCCCCTTTGCTCTTGCAGCTACCCCCACTGCGTAATTGTAGACAAGTTACAAATTCCATAGCCTCAGGTGAAGGGGTTAATTATATAACCTAATATGGTAGTGAAGGAGACTGAAACATGATGATGTGTAAGACATTTAGGATAGTGTTGGGTGAATATTATACTAACCAAGCATTTAGTAATTGTAATAATTGGATCTTTAGATATCAAGCTTTGTATTATAATAAGTGGCTATGTTTAGTAGATAGATCTGTTTCGGTGTGTGTGTGTCTGTATTGATTTGTTTTTCAAAACAGGGTTTCTGTGTACAGCCTTGGCTGTCTTGGAGCTCACTCAGCACACCAGGCTGGCCTCGAACTCAAGAACTGCCTGTCTCTGCCTACCAATACTGGGATTGAAGGTATGCACCACCACTGCCTGCTTTTAGATAAATCTTATAGCTGCATTTTTAAAATACATTTTATGGTTTTCTCATATTCCGTTTACTGGGAGTACATATTTTAAAGATTCGTCATCTCTTCTTTTTTTCTTAATATTTTTTTACATTTATTTACGTTATTTCTGGGGTCACACAGGCCATGGCATGTGTGTTGTGGCCAGATGATAATTTTTGAGAGCTGTTTCTCTCTTTCTAGCACATGGGATCCATGGATAAATTCATGTCATCAGGCTTAGTGGCAATTGCCATCTTGCCAGCCCTTGTGAGCTATATTTCCAGAAAAATACACAAATTAACTTTATAATCAACATAAATTCTTTAAATTTTTATGTCATTGCATTCCTTTAAACACTAAGAATTTCCACTTAAATACCCTGCTGGGAATTCATTAAAACTTACTTATGGGGCTGGAAAAAAATGGCCAGTAGTTAGGACCACTTGCTGCCCTTGTAGAGGACCCAAAGTTTGGTTCCCAGCATCCAAATGGCAGCTCACAACCACCTGTAGCGCCATCCTGAAGAGCCAATGCCCTCTTCTGTCTTCCTCATGGCATGAAAGTGATGTTCATACAGAGCAGCAGCACACACAAATGCACATAAATTATGTTGATTTATCTTTTCGCGGTCTTTATGTGTTTGTAGTGCTGAAAGCAAACGCGGTACCCTCACCTGCTACGCAGCTGCCCTCTCAGGGGCTACACCTCTAGTCCTCAGTGATTTCTAGGTTAGAAGTGAAGACAAGAGTTCTTCCATAGGTCTATACCCAATTCCACTAAATCTTTTGTGGTTTGCATCCTTTCTAATGAATGCAGTTAAATATACCTAACAGAAAACTATAATCCATTTGTGGCATTATTGTGTTTTAATACGTTTTACTTGTTCTATACTTGAGTGATTGTTTTTTTTACCATTGCAGCTTGTGTTACCATATATTCCTACATAGTAAATATACACTTACTTCCTTCTTTTGTTCTCCCTTGCTCACTCGGTGTGGTTTTCATTCTGTTGCTGATGCTGCCTGAGAAGTTTTGTATTCTGCTTTTTTTTTCTTCTAGCATTGACCTTCTGTTTATAACTTTAGGCCCAAATTAGTGAAATATCTACTGAGTCATTCTTCTCTTTTTCTTGCACAACACACAGGAATCCCCACGCTTTGTTTTCTCTTGCTCCAGACTCTGTTCCGTTAAACATGTCATTCTTATCTAGAGCTCTATTCTCCGATAAAAGTGGGGCTTGAAAGATCTGACGCTTGTTCAAGGTTTCCTGAATGCTTACTGTTGCTTCTTAGTCGTGTTTGCTTCCTCGGGGTTTGTCTTAGTCTGGGTTTCCAGTGCTGTCATGAAACACCATGACCGAAAAACAAGTTGGGGAGAAAAGGGTTCATTCAGCATATGCTTCCACATCACTGTTCACTATCAAAGGAAGCCAGGACAGGAAGGGCAGGAACCAGGAGGCAGGAGCTGCTGCAGAGGCCACAGGGGAGTGCTGCTTACTGGCTTGCTCAGCCTTCTACAGAACCAAGGCCACAAGCCCACAATGAGCTGGGCCCTCCCACATCAGTAACTAATTAAGAAAATGCCTTCCATAAACAAGAAAGAGGACCCAGGGTACAATGATCAATCCTAACTTAGAAAGACAAATGGGATGGACATTGGATGTAGGAGCAAACAAGTAACAGGACAGGAGCCTACCACAGAGGGCCTCTGAAAGACTCTACCTAGCAGTGTATCAAAGCAGATATTAAGACTCTTAACCAAACCTCTGGCAGAGTGCAGGGAACCAAGAAAAAAAAAGGGAGGGGGGCTAATACGACCTGGAGAGGACAGGACCAAATATATCTGGGCACAGGGGTCTTTTATGAGACTGTTTCTCCAAACAAGGACCATGTATGGATGCAAGCTAGAACCCCTGCTCAGATGTAGCCCTTGGTAGCTCAGTATCCAAGTGGGTACCCTAATAAGAGGAACAGGGACTGTTTCTGACATAAACTCGGGCTCGGGCGGGCTCTTTGACACCACCACCCCCAGGAGAAACAGCCTTGCTAGGCCGCAGAGGAGGACTTTGCAGCCAGTCCTGAAGACACCTGATAAACCAGTATCAGATGTAAGGGGAGGAGGTTCTCCCTTATCAGTGGACTTGGAAAGGGGCAGGGAGGAGATGAGGGTGGGAGGGTGGGAGGGTGGGAGGGTGGGATTGGGAGGGAAAGAGGGAGTGGGATACAGCAGGGATACAAAGTTAACAAACTGTAACTAATATTAAAAAAAATACAATTACAAAAAAGAAAGAAAGAAAGAAAGAAAGAAAGAAAGAAAGAAAGAAAGAAAGAAAGAAAGAAAGAAAGAAAAGAAAAGAAAAGAAAAGAAAAGAAAATGTCTTCCAGGCTTTTTATGGAGCCTGATCTTGTGGAGGTATTTTCTTAATTGAGGTTCCCTTCTCTCAGGTGACTTTATCCTATGACAAGTTGACATAGAATTATCCAGCACAGTTTAATTACTTTCGCTTGAAAAAAAATTCATATATCCTGCTATAGTTTGATGGATTGAAGCTGATCATGAAGCAGAGAAATCAGGTCAGATTCCAATGCCTTACAAGGATCTGTGAGGTAAAATACAAGATGCCTTCTGTTATAAGATGCGCTGATGTACAGTCCCCAAGGAAAAGTTCCTGTCAATAAAACCATAGCAAAGTGATTTTTAAATCACTTTGCAATTTCTGTAGCTATTACATTCCTCTTCTAGAGTTATGAAAACATTGCTTTTTATTACATATTACCCTTAAGAATTAAAAAAAGTAGACTATAAGAAAAGTGAATTGGAAAAAGCCATGATTCCCATGCCACCTACCATAGCACCTCAGGGAGCCACAAGAAAGTCGCAGGAGTACCATGGTGTAACTTTCCTTTCTAAATGCACTGGTATTTGACCTGTGTTAGCAATGGTACAAACATCTAGACCAAAGTTAGTCACAACTTCAACACAGTGTCAGGCTGTATGGCTCTTGATAAAGGTCATCTTTTGTGAATTTGTTAGCATTTGTTGTTTAAAATAATACTAGGCATGGTGACACATGCCTGCCTTCAAACCCCGCACTGGAAGGCAGAGGCAGGTGGATCTCTGTGAATTTGAGACCAGCTTGGTCTACATAGTGAGTTCTAGGACAGTCAGGGCTACAAAGTAAGACCCTGTATCACCCCCCCCCCGAATAAAACCCAAAACAATAATAATGAGGAACAAGAAATAACCATGGCAATGTCTATTGTGATTCCAAAGTTTGGGAAGTTGCTGCCCAAGAAGCATGCTCATTTCCATTAGTAGGCAACTGTAGTTAACTAACAATGAGATAAATATTTTTCAAATGACTGCTAAATTGCTGGACCTAACAGCTTGATACATGAAATGGTTAGGCACTTCTTTTAACCTAGGAAGGGCATGAAAAAGGTAACAAGCCCCAAAACTCTAGAATCAATATAATTTGGAGATCTTTATATGAAAGCATTTATGTGAAAGCCTTTTCAGGTTGATGGGCAGTTCTCATTCATGCTTCACCCACGCAGGCTGCGGTGTGCCTGTATGCAGAAAGTACATTAGCATCGTTTTTAAAAGTACTCCACTTTCCATGGCTTCATGGTTGTTTGTTTTTTCCAGCACAGTGCATTCTAAATATTTTGCCACTGAAAAATACTCAAGGTGCCCAATAAAAGGTTTTTAAGCAATAGGCTGGGACTCATGGTCTGTCCATGGAGAGCTGACACTTGAGAAAACTGAGTTCTAATCATGGCACCAGAAAAGGAAGAAACAACAATAAAACAAACAAACAAAAATAGCACAGCTGCCAGAAGGCCAATAGGAATGTTATGTTGTGCTTCATTCTAGCTTCAAATGGATGAAAATAGTGGGTGGGTTGCAGCGTGCTTCACCAAACCAGTAAGATATAGTCACACTTATTCCACGGCACGGAAAGCTGAAGTGGTGAATGTAACATAAAGGAGTTTGTGGACCTATAGGACCATCAGTACCACCATCCTGGAAACTGAAAGAAATATGGTTATAAAGCACAGAAATGGAATCTACAATATTTTTAAACAATAGGCCAAGGGCTGGGGATATAGCTCAGTGGTGAAACAGTTTCCCAATTTGCTCAAGGCCCCTCGTTTTATCTTCAGTAGCACAAAATAAATAAGAGCTCAGACTTAGGTTGTTCAGTTTCTTTGTACCCTGGAAGCCTGCCCTGAGGGTGTCTGGCCATGTGCCTGCTCCCATGCTACAGCTTCTGGGGAAGATATAACCCACCCACAGCTCTTCAGTCCTCTTTTCTGTACCTAATTACCAAGTCATGGCCAAAAATTCATGTCATGTGCTCCTGGACCTGCTATCATTCATGGTATCCTTAGTAAAACTAAGGTTTAGGGATGAAACAGCCTAGATATGTGAAACCCTTACACATTTTATTCTTAGATTGGAAGTCCTAACTCCTGTACTCTTTTGCCCAGCTATAGGCTAATCAGCTTCTTTATTAACCAATCAGAGATGATGGAGAAAAATTTTTACACAACATTGAGACAGGAGCTTCTTTGTAGAAATGGCAATGCCCGTGTCCAGATTGCAATGAGATCTTGGGGCACAGGAATCAGCATCTGAATACACAGTGGACAAGACCATCCACCAACAAAGAACTTTAGGTTAAATTCACTTGTTTTGGGTAAAAATAGATCTGGATTTATTTTTACTTATTACTTACCTGTTTATTTATGATTTAGGTTCTAAGTACATCCTGTATTAGCTGTGTGACTGTAGGCTTCTCAGTCTGTTTCATTGTCTTATGAAATAGGAACGATTTTGATATTTGCCTTCATAAGAGTGTAACGAGGAGTCAAAGTGGAGCCACATACCTTTAATCCCAGTGCTCTCTGGAAGGCAGGTCTCTGTGAGTTCCAAGGCAGCCAGGACTAAATAGTTAGACACTGTCTCAATAAACAAAAGTTGCAATGACAGCAAATAAGAAGATAAAGTGTATATCCCAGTATTTAGCTTTCATGCACATTTGAATGTCAGAAAGCCCCAGAACATTCCAGCTTGTCTGACACATCGTTGGAAGCTTTGGAATTGTTTTTCTTTCTCTTTCCTAAAATTTTACTTAGAAGTTTTCATGGACCTTCAAGGAACATAATCATGTGTAGAATCAGAAGCATGGCCTTTCTACTAACTCCTTCACAATTAGCCCCCTCTGACTTATTTTTTCAGACTCAGACCCACACCTTCTGACATCTGGCCTCTGCTCCTGGCCTACTGAAATTCATCCTGCAGCCACATTTCTAAATGTTATTAAGCCATTACTTAGGCCAAACTCTCTCTAAAGAGCTTCCCATTGCACTCTCAATAAAGCTCAAATATAGTGTACAAGTTTTCCAATCTGCCTTCCTACCTCATCTCCTGAATGAATGACGGTGGTACCTGTCATTTCATTCTAGTTGTTAAGCTGCCTTGTGCTCCTTCAACACACCTGCCCATTTGATATCTAGAACTATCAGATTTTTTTTCTGATACGGGTGCTGAGACAGATGCAAATCTCACAACCCAAATTCTCAGTCTCTTTTCACCCAGGCAGAGACTTAAAAAGTGAGTCTTGCCCTTTTAGGCTCCAGAGAAGACCTAGCTGAGCCATCAGAGAGGAGGGAGCCTCAACTGAGAAAATGTCTCTATGGGATCTGGCTGTGGAAAAGCCTGTAGGGTATTTTCTTAATGATTGATGAGGAAGGGCTCAACTCGTTATGGGTTTTGCCATCCCTGGGCTGGTGGTCCTGGACTCTATGAGAAAGCAGGCTGAGTACACCATGTTGAGGAAACCAGTAAGCAGCACCCCTCCACGCCCATCAGCTCCTGCCTCCAGGTTCCTGCCCTGCTTGAGTGCCTGTCCTGACTTCCTTTGAACTGTGATGTAGAGGCATAAGCTGAATACTCCTTTCCTCCCAAGTTGCTTTGGTCATGGTGTTTTATTAAAACTAGTAACCCTAAGACACACACATACACACCAAACAGCAACAAAAACTGTGTGTCAAACACATGTATCCTGGTCTAAAGACTCTCAAACAGTAACAGCAACACCATACAAACCTGTCAGCAAATAAGTAGTTGTTCAAGGAATATCTGTAACTTCATTACTGAGACAGTTCAGGAAGGTAAGTGGTCCTTAAGCTATGACTTCATACAAGAAAGTCTATTCAATTCATTTAAATCAAAACCTGTGTTGAGTAACCAACCACTATTACTCTACAACTATAGTTGTGTATATAGATATGTATATATGATATATCATACAAAATATATATACAAAATCAAACTTCTAAGGAAAGGCCTTGGAAATAACGTTCAAAATGTCAATCACAGCCCTGACATACAAACAACCCTTCACAAATACTGCTTTCTCCCCAGAGACTGTCATTCCTCCTTGATTCTTGAGATGTAATTCTAAGTCAACAGTTCAATTCCCTGTGAAAGTGCTTCTGCATCTAGCTTGGGGCAGGGTGCTTTATATCCATAAGCTCTCACTTAAACAAACATAGGTATATATTTCAGTCTCATTTGCCAAAGTAGAAATGGAAGCCAAAAAAAAAAAAAAAAAAAAGCAACTGAATAAATTGTTCAATAAAATTGCTAGGTGCAATGTGCTAATTAAATTCTGGACATTCGTGATCATATTTATTTCCCTTAGAGCACATTTGCTGATTAGCTTGACTCTCTGAAGCTAAAGATTCAAATGGGATATGCTCTAAATGCTCAAAGATTTCAGCTGATGTGGAATGAAAGAATATTTTTAAAGTGGAAATGTCAAAGCAGAAGTGTGGTCCAGAGAACAAAAGAAAAAAATGAATCACTTTTCAGAGTATAGTGAAGGTAGGACAATGAAGTCATTACCAAGATCTGATCACAGAATCCTGAAAATGAAGAGTCCAAGGAGCAATCAACAAAAGGGGAGATGGAGAGATGGGAATATGTTCAAGTAGAGCGAGGAAGACTCTCCAGTGTTGGCAACTGAGAATGCTAGGCTGGGTGCTAAGGAAGAGTGTAAATATAACTTGATATTCACCTGATGTAATTGACATCTCTGAGACTTACTGCTGAATAAGCTCACCCTTTCTAGCTCTTTCTGAACTCTGGCTGGCTGGTTTAACGAAGCTTTTCTGGTTCCAACTCCTCTCCAAGCTGAATGATTCAATCTGGCTTCTCTCAGCTTCTGACTGAATTGCTCTGCCTGGTCTCAAACTAATTCTGTCAATCTGTTCAAATCTACTAGCTCCTTATTCTCTGGCTTCAACTGCCTCTGGTGACCTGCACTGAAATACAAAACTCATGAATAAAAAAACTCAATTCCACTGGACTGCACTTATAGCACTGCCTCCAAGTTGACTGAGTTCAACTGAACTCAATTGTAACTCCAGTTCTAGGGTATCCAGCACCCCTCTTTGGTCTCTGTAGGCACTTGTACACACGTGAGGCATATGCACAGACACTCAGGCACACACCCATACATAAAGAAAGAAAATTATGTTTTAAGTTGTGCTTAGCCACTCAGCCAGGAAGCCACAATTATCACCATGACCAGAAAGGATAGAAAGACTTCCAAGGATGCAGGACTCTAGGGAATTCTGGAGAAACTTAACAGTACAAGGCATTACACAGGAGAAAATTAGATAGTTCTGTTTAGTACTCAGGAGCAAAACCAGAAAACATCAGTCATCTGCATGAGCGGGTAGCTTGGGTCTCTGTCATAGCAGCATCCAAATCGCTCTACCCCAGGAAATCTTGACTGTGTGTGGGACCCTTATGATCAGTTGTGTCTTCTAAGGAGCGTAAAGTGCAAAGATGCAAATGGAAACCTGCCAGGGCCTTTGTCACTTAATAACAAGGGTCCATCATCATTCATCTTACAGGGGCACAGTCCTTCTTTTGGAGACCTCACCAGGATGGCCTTCTACAAACATTCTCTGTGCAGTTGCATAGCTGTTCTCTAAGGAGAAGGACCTTTATAGCTCTTACAAATCTCCTTTCTCCCTGGGCTTTTGCTAGAATTGCCTCTAAAAATCTGCTCGTGGCAGCATTGACTCTTCCACCATGTATTTCTAGCTTCTTCCCAAAGTCATTTCTATGGTTTAGCCCCAGTTTCCAGTGCCCGTTTTATCTGAATAGAGCTGCTGGGTCAGAATACCAGAGAGAGGTGAGCTTCACAGAAGTGGGAGTTTGCCTCCCACAGCTGAGGAAACTGTCTCAGATCAAGGCACTGACGGCTTGGGTTTGTGATGAGGCAACTCTCCAATGTCTCATTTATAATAGCATTACACCCATTCCTTAGGGCTCTGCCCGCACAACCTCATCACTGTATGCATGTGATTGTGTATACACTCATGCACCAAAGGCTCCACTTTCTAATACCATCACCCTGGGAGTTGCTTTCCCTATCAGAATTGATGGGGAATGCAGACTTTCAGTATATAGCAACTGGATTCCTCTAAAGGCAGTTTTTAGTGTTATTTTAGTACAGTCAAGTGTTTTTGTTTGTTTACATCTCCCATCAACCTTTCCTTCTCTCCCTTCACAAGAATCCTACCTGCCTTGCTCTAGTTACTCAATGTCCTGTGTCCTCCATAAATTTTTCTCTGTTTTACGGCTAACCCTGTCTTGGTAACTGTTTCTCAAGGTTCTGAACTGATATCCCTCTATCCTTTATGTTCCATGAAAACAAAAATGATGCCTGCCTTGTCCACTACCCAGAACCCCCAGTGTCTAGCACCCGTCCCCCAGTGAGTGTGTCATGCATTTCAGGACCCCCAGGAAAATTCCGCCAGACTCAATTCAGATTATAATTAGCCAAATTTATTAAGACTGCTGGCAGGCTGCGGTCTCTAACCCAGATCTGAGATATGCACCCAACAGTAGGTGAGGGAAGGGCATCTAAAGGGAAAGACCTCGATAACCTCATTTCTCCGGAATCTGCAGCTATCTGAGAAACCGCCCGACTGCCCCCAACCATAGGAGGAACTTCCCCACTTGCCCTGCACACAGTGATAAGCAAGTTACAAAAGCCAGAGCAAACAGCTAATCATTTCACAACCATTACACCATTCTGGGGAGGGGGCAGGCTGCTGGGAGCTTATCTTTCAAGAGCTTAGGTCAGAGGCCAAGGGCTACTGCCATGAGTGTCTGGTATGAAATGGAGTTTCCTTAGCCATCAGAAGTGGACTAATCCTTCTTATTCATAGCAGCATCAAAAATGTGGTAGGAGTCAAACCCACACTGGCTGGGAATAAATGTGAGTTGTACTGGCAGGTTTTGTGTGTCAACTTGACACAAGCTATCATCATCAGAGAGGAAGGAGACTTGGTTGAGAAGATGCCTCCATGAGATCCAGCTGTAAGAGATTTTCTCAACTAGTGATCAATGGGGGACAGCCCAGCCCATGGTGGGTGGTGCCATTCCTGGGCTGGTAGTCCTGGGTTCTATAGGAAAGCAGGCTGATCAAGACAGTTCTGTAAGAAAGCACTACTGATCAGGGCAGTTTGGTGCAGTTCAGTTCATAGATTGCAGAAACAGAGGAATTCAGAAGCCCAGAGAAGCCAACTTGAATCAGTCAGCTTGAAGAGTTTTGAGCCAGAAGAGCTGAGTTGAACCAGCCACTTCTAGAAGCCCGGTGAGTCCTGGGTTCTAAAAGAGAGAAGGCTGAGCAAGCCATGTGGAGCAAGCAAGTAAGCAGCACCCCTCCAAGGGTTCTGCATCAGCTCCTGCCTCCAGGTTCCTGTTCTGACTTCCTTTGGTGATGAACAGCAATGTGGAACTGTGAGTAAAATCAACCTCCACAACTTGCTTTTTGCTCATGGTGTTTCATTGCAGCAGTAAAACTCCTAAGTAAGACGTGAGTCAAGTACACGTTTTCAGGACTACTAGCTCGGGGGGAAGGTGAGGTCAATGGTACAAGAAGGAAAAACAGGATGGATAGAAGGCTGCTTTTGGATTGGAGAAGCTCGGGCACAGTGTAAGCTATGGAAAAGTAAATGAAAAAGAAAAACCCTAACTCCATGTACGTATCAAAATGCCATAATTAAGCCCATTATTTAATATTAATTTTAAATCAGTAAAACCTGAAGAGAAGAATGGGAGGAGCAGGAGGTGGGAAGTTGAGCATCGCTGTTGATAGTTGGCAAGTTCATTTGCTCAGAGATACAGAGAATGGGAGAAGAGGACTAGTGCGGGTTTAGAGGAGGGCGACTGAGATCCTTCCAGGTGTGAGTACACACAAGGACAGCCTCTGCTCTGCAGGGCTGAGGGAGGGGCCTCCACCGAGGCTGGAGCCACATGCCTCTAATTCCATACATGGCCTTTTCTTCAGCACCCGCCCTGAGTGTCTGTGAAGAGCCAGGAGCATTAGACAAGCATGTGCTTCAGAATGAGGAAATGGCAGCCTTGGTGGGGGCGGGGCATGGCAGCACGGTGGTTATGGAAGGAGGGTGCTGCTAACTTATTTAAACAGTGATTTTTCCACCCTCGGATTGTTAGTAGGAAGCCTTATCTGTCCACCGTGAAGGCGTAATAAGCTAGCTACCTTATTCACACATCTCATCTAATTCTCCCGTATGGAAATACCTTTCTGCCCAGAAACTCCTGAAGGCTCCAAGAATTTTGAGAAATATATTAAAGTACACTCAGATTTTATTTATTTTGCTCCCCCAAACATAAATCAAATCTATTTTTATTATATAATAAATGGCCTTTGCTGGCGAATGAATTTTGTATAATGATATGTATATTTAATAATAAAAGTTTTATATAAAGTACCACAACTAACTTCATAGCAAAAATATGGCTTCAACTGAATGTTTTACTTCACTATGTCTGACATAATTCTGCATCCTGTTAGCATTAGATATACATTTTAGCATTAGATATACTCGTAGAAAACTATGAAATGTTGTGTTACCCTATGTATTCATCCGTACCATGTATACTTTTCTTGACACTGTAACAAAAGCAACTTAAGGAAGGATTGGTCTGTTATGATGCACAGTTTGAAGGCACACCAGCCATGATGGAGGGCACGCAGGGCGGCGGGAACAGGAGGTGGCTGGTCACAGCCACACTAGGCAAGAGCAAGGACGGTGCAGTTGCTCTGTTCTGCTTTTCCCTTTCCTTTCCTTTCCTTTCCTTTCCTTTCCTTTCCTTTCCTTTCCTTTCCTTTCCTTTCCTTTCCTTTCCTTTCCTTTCCTTTCCTTCCCTTCCCTTCCCTTCCCTTCCCTTCCCTTCCCTTCCCTTCCCTTTCCTTTCCTTTCCTTTCCTTTCCTTTCCTTTCCAAGTTTGTCCATATCAGAGTGGACCTTCATCCTCAGTTAACCCTCTCTGGAAAAGCCATCACAAACATGCCTAGAGGTGTTTGTTGTTCTTCTAGGTGATTTGAACTTAGTCAGGCTGACAGTGACGTTTAAGGTTCTCACCTAGAAAGATGCACGCGCGCATGTGTGTGTGTGTGTGTGTGTGTGTATATACCCACTAAACTTGAGAACAGGTTAGAGAATCTGACCCCCCTTGGCTTTTGTATATTAATAAACTCTTCCAAAACTAGATGTGGTGGCTCTTGCTTGGAACTCCAGCCCTTGGGAAGCAAAAGCAGTGGAATCTGAAGTTTCAAGCCTGGGGTACCTGTGAAAGTGGGGGAGGGGGAGTCAGGCAGATAGTGGGGGGAAGGAGAGCAAGAGAGATCCTCTAAGGTTTGGAATGGAGATAGAGGAGACTGTAGAAATACTAAAATCCCGTATGAGTGTGCATACTTATTAAGATTTGAAAGTTATTCTTAGAAATATTTAAGAAGGAAGGCCTTGATTTGCATGTATGGCCTCATCTTTGAAATCACCAGTAGTAGCTGCACAGACTTTTGAGAAAATGCCATAGAGTATTTGAGTTAATACCATTCTTTTTGCCCTTTTAACAAACTCTGGAAATGTTCCATATGTAAGTTTTTTTTTTTTTTTACAAGTTATCAACTAGATATCAAGAGAGTCCATGTGGAATGTAAACTCTTCACCTGCTCTTACTACATGAACTCGTGGGTTTTATCTTTTTTTTTTTTCATTACATGTTAACTGCCACATATCACAGATTAGCTGGGTCGTGAAGGTTTCTCTTAAAAGAACCAGAGAAAATTGCCTTGACTGTGACCAAATGACTCTGAGGAGAATGTTAGGGAGTGCAAATGAGATTGCTCTTGGTGCTTCATTCACCATTACAGGGCCCCTCGTCCATGATCTGATAAGGATTGTTAGAGTCAAGTTAAGGGTAGAGTTCAAAGTGAAAGCAGTAAGAAATGTATGCTCAGTTTTGCTGCTGCTGTGTCCCCATCCACATTCTGGTGAGCTTATTTTATGGGCATACATGACTGTGCACACAGTTTGAGGTTATAGCTGATTCCCCACTGGTGCCGTCTTTGAAGCTGGCCCCATTCGTGTGCGGGACCCGACTGTGAACCATATAACATCACATGAAAATCTGAGAAGCAGGTTCCAGACTGGTGTTCAACTTCTTTAATGTTTTTAATATGTTAACTAGAAGAAAGGTGGAGAGACTCATCTTGGACAGAATTTTATTATTACAGTCACTTTCCTGATGTGTTTTGTTTTGTTTTGTTTTTTCTATTGAAGCCAAAAGAAACGTTCACTGAATTACTTGTAACAAATAAGCACTATCTGGAGAAAGAATTTCATTAAAATAATATTAAAATCTAAAATGAATAATACCTTATGGATTCGGGGAATGGTTAATGTTTTTAATAACTCAATGGAAATGCCAGGAAGAATTTGCTCTATAATCTGATTCTGGATCACAATTCCTGTGACCAGATCCTAACTGAGAACCAATTAAACGGGCTTGTGGCTCATTTTATTGGTGAGTGGCTAGGTCGGCACTTGGGATACACCTTGTTAAAGAAATGGAAATCAAGAGATGTAGCTGTGGTTAAGAGTGCTTACGGCTCTTCCTGAGGATTCGCTGGTCTCCAGCATCCGTGTCAGGCACCTCTTAACCACTTACATAGCTCCGGTTCCAGGAGATCTGACACCCTCTTCAGGCCTGCTCAGGTATGAGTACACACACACACACACACACACAGAGAGAGAGAGAGAGAGAGAGAGAGAGAGAGAGAGAGAGAGAGAGAGACAAATGAATAAATCAAAGAAAAACAAAACCATGGTTGGCTATGATGGCACATGCCTATAATCCTATGACTTGGGATGCTAAGGCAGGGAAAGGAAGAGACTGCGGCCAGCCTGGGCCGCATAGCAACACTTATCTCAAAGTGAAACCAGAAAAGCGCATTGCCTTGGAACAGGCCGGGCCGTCACATGGTGGAAGCTTTAGACACCTAACCTCGAACTAAGCACCTGCATTCTCTCCATCACTGGCACCTAGCTTTTGAAGCTGCCCGATTGTGTCTCTGACCGTAGTCTGCAGCCTGATCCCCATGAGCGGTTCCAAAAGGAAAGGCGAGAGGCGCACGCTTCCTTCCGTCGCTTAAGGAGCAGGAAGTCCAAGAGAGCAGCTGATAGGGTGCCATTCCCCAGTGCACAGTTTGGCCCATCTCCTTTCGAGCCTCAGGGTCCCTAACCCCTCCCAAATCACACTTCCTGAAAGCCAAAACTGAGTTTTACCCCGGCTAAGACCAGGGCCCCCTGGTAGCCCGGGCCGGGCAGAGGCAGCGAGAACCCGGACCTGAAGGCTGAGGCAGAGAAGAGTAGCTGGGATTTGGAATAGTGGAACCACAGCAGAGCAGGAGGTCTCTAGCCAACTGCGGCAGCCTTGCCGATGTGAACACACGCACGGGGCAAGACATGGCCCGATGGGAGATGAGCAACGTCGTCTGTTTCTCCCAAGTTCTTACGGTGGCTGGGAACATGTCCGCGAAGCTCTCCACAGGCCTCCCATCAACTCACCCCTCTCCGTAAACCTGAGTAGATCTTGGTGACAACCTCAATCAACAAAAGAAAATGAGCCTTATAGTGTGTCACTTTTGAGGCTGGGGCAGAAAAGTCCAGGAGGCCCCTGGATAGTTTCCTCATTTTCAGATCCTTTATGTCTCGAAGGTAAGTGGTGAGATTGCAGCGCAGAGAGCGCACATGCGCAGAGGAGCTGAAGGAGCCTGGCTAGCCTAGCTCAGCACCAGCTGTGTAGGAGTCCTAGCGCCTTCAAGACGACTCCAGGCCCAACCACCTTTTCACTGCTAACACATGGGGACCTCCAGTGAAAACTATCTGAGCCCTGTCAGTTTCCCTATTTCAATGAAAAATGACTAACTGACGTTTTCTTGAGGAGGTTTGATAAGGTTTGCTGTGTAGGATAACTCAACAAGCAGTTTCGCTGTACCGGAAGCTCTTCGCTTTCACACAGGGCAATCACCCTGGAGGTCTGTAGCTCAGGGAGAAATTGTTGATTTTTTTTTTTTTTAGAGTCTACCCCTTTCTCTCACCCACCCTTTCAGTATGGTGGGTGGGCTTCATTCAGAGCCTGTAAGATGCAAGGAGCTGCGTGCTTGCGTCATGCTCACTGCTTCAATGCCCTCACAAAGACTGGGGGTGGGACCAGAGCGGGAATCCATTTGCTAACCTCAGAGGGCCCTGGAGCTTTATATTAGAGTCTTCGGTTCTCAGTGTGTTCCTCAAATGCAGAGGAGACAGATACCCCTGTCAGCAGAGAATCATGTAAGTGTGATGTCAATGCCGAGAACGGTCTGAACGTACAAGCTACTTTGGATGACTTTTATGTGACACTAAGCATGCCTAAGGTTGGAGCGTAGCTCAGCGGTGTTAGAAATGAGTCCATGTGCAAAGAAAGAGCACCTCTTCAGTCTCCATGGCCCCTGCTACTAGGGGTCTCAGCTAGAGTCTCCCGCACATCCTCCCAGAAGCTTACCCTGTGCTAGGTCCCCACCTTGCCGCAGAGATGCCTCTGCCCATGGTTTTTCTTCTCCCTGCACGCCCTGTGTCCTGCCGCCCCCACTCTCCCCAGGTCTGATCTCCAACCTCATTTCTCTCTGCGTTCCCTCTCCTACCTTGTTCCCTCTCTTCAACCACTCCTGCTGTTTATTCTAGTTCCCCTTCTGAATGAGATTTAATCATTCTCATTTGGGTCCTCCTTGTTATTTATCTTCTTTGGGTCTGTGAATTGTAGTATGATCATCCTGTACTATGCGGCTAATATCTGCTTATAAGTGAGTGCATACCACGTGTGTCTTTCTGGTTACGTCACTCAGGATTATCTTTTCCAGTTCGATTCATTTGCCTGCAAATTTTATGATTTCCTTGATTTTAATAACTGAGCAGTATTCCATCGTGTAAATGTACATTTTTTTAAACCAATCTTCAGTTGAAGAACATCTAGGTTGTTGAGGACACCCTCTAACTAGACAGGAGTCCTAATGGAGGGAGGAGGACACCGACCCACTATTAAAACTTCAAACCAAGATGTACCCAGCCTATGATATGTGTGGCAATAAAGATAGAGCAGAGACTGAGGGAATGTCCAAGCAATGCCTGGCACAGCCTGAGACCCACCTCATGGAAGAAAGGCAACTTCGCACACTATTCAAGAAACTCTGCTCCCAGACAGGAGCTCAGCATTGCTCTCCTCTGAGCGGACACATCCAGCAGTGGATCCAAACAGATGCAGACTCACAGCCAAACATTGGGTTAAAAGCTTGGGTAGTCTTGTGGAAACATGGGGGGATAGATAAAAGGACATGGAAGTGACAGGAGTTCCACAAGAAGACGAACAGAGCCAACTAATCAGGGCCCAGAGGGGCTTTCGGAGACTGAAGCACCAACTGAGGAGTATGCGTGGACTGGACCTAGGCCTCCTACGCAGATGTAGCTGATGTATAGTTCAGGATTTGTGTGGGTCTCCTAGTAAGGGGAACTGGGGTTGTCTTTGACATAGACTCAGTTGCCTGCATTTTGACCACTCTACCAGGCCATATGGGAAGAGGAGGTACTCAGTCCTGATGCAACTTGATGAGCTGGGATGGGTGAGTAGGAAGGGCTCCCCTTTTCTGAGGAATATATCAGGGAGGGTGGGGGAAGAAGCAGGGAAGGTGGGACTGGGAGGAGAGGAGAGGAGAGAGGCTATAATTGGGATGTAAAGAGAATAAATAAATTATAAAAACTTTAAAAAGAAAAGAAAGAGAGACACCAGCTGAAGTGACTGGAGAAGGCAAACTTTCCCCTTGACCAAGAGACTGCACTCAGAAGAGCAGAGAGAACACACAGAGACAGGAAACACATTTGGCTTTTATTCTAATCCAGACTGTGTCTTTTCCCCCACTGGCTATGGGGGATGCTTCATGGTCTCAGTTTCATTGGCTAGTCTGAGAAGAATTGGTACATAGGAAATGAAAAGGGGGAGAAGGGTCGTTTTGATTTGCATTTCCCTAATGGCTAATGAGGTTGAGCATTTCTTCAAGTGCTTCTCTGTCATTCGATATTCCTCTATTGAGAATTCTCTGTTTAGCTCTGCTCCCCATTTTTTAAGTGGATTACTTGGTTTGCTGCTTTTCAGCTTCTTTAGTTCTTTATATATACTGGATATGAGTCCAGATAAAGGGTTGGTGGAGATTCTTTCCCAATCTGTAGGCAGTCGCTTTGTTTTGATGACAGTGTCCTTTGCTTTACAGAAGCTTTTCAGTTTCATGAGGTCCCATTTATTGATTGTTGCTCTTAGAGCCTGTGCTGTTGGTGTTCTGTTTAGGAAGTTTTCTCCTGTACCAATGAGTTCTAGAGTATTCCCCACTTTTTTTCTAGCTGATTTAATGTGTCTGGTTTTATGTTGAGGTCTTTGATCTACTTGGACTTTAGTTTTGTGCAGGGTGATAAGTATGGATCTATTTTCATTTTTCTACATGTACACATCCAGTTGGACCAGCACCATTTATTGAAGATGCTATCTTTTTTCCATTGTATGGTTTTGGAGTCTTTGTCAAAGATCAGGTGTCCATAAGTGTGTGGGTTTATTTCTGGGTCCTCTGTTCGGTTCCATTGATCCACCATTCTGTTTCTATGCCAGTACCATGCAGTTTTTATAACTGTTGCTCTATAGTACAACTTAAGATCATAGATGGAGATACCTCCAGAAGATCTGTTATTATAGAGGATTGTTTTAGCAATTCTGGGTTTCTTGTCATTCCATATGAAGTTGAGAATTTTTCTTTCCAGGTCTGTAAAGAATTGTGTTGGTAATTTGATGGGAATTGCATTGGATCTGTAAATTGCTTTTGGTAAGATGGCCACTTTTACTATGTTAATCCTGCCAAGCCATGAGCATGGGAGATCTTTCCATCTTCTCATATCTTCTTCTAATTCTTTCTTCAGAGACTTGAAATTTTTTTCATACAAGTCTTTGACTTCCTTGGTTAGGGTTACTCCAAGGTACTTTATGTCATTTGTGACTATTGTGAAGGGTGTTGTTTCCCTAATTTCTTTCTCAGCCCTTTTGTCTTTTGTATACAGGAGGGCTACTGATTTTTTGGAGTTAATTTTGTATCTGGCCACTTTGCTGAAGGTGTTTATCAGCTGTAGGAGTTCCCTGGTAGAGTTTTTGGGGTCACTCCCGTATACTATCATATCATCTGCAAAAAATTTGACTTCTTCCTTTCCAATTTGTATCCCCTTGATCTCCTTCAATTGTCTTATTGCTCTAGCAAGGACTTCCAGCACTATGTTGAAGAGATATGGAGAGAGTGGGCAGTCTTGTCTTGTCCCTGATTTCAGTGGGATTGCTTTAAGTTTCTCTCCGTTCAGTTTGAATGGAATTTTATATAAGAAGTGGGAAATAGTAAGAGCTGGAGAGGACAGGAACTCCACAAGGAGAGCAACAGAACAAGAAAATTTGAACACAGGGAACTTCCCAGAGACTCATACTCCAACCAAGGACTATTCATGGAGATAACCTAGAACTCCTGCACAGATGTAGCCCATGGCAGTTCAGTGTCCAAGTGGATTACATAGTAATGGGAAGAGGGACTGATTCTGACATAATCTGATTGGCCTGCTCTCTGATCACCTCCCCCTGAGGGGGGAAGCAGCCTTACCAGGCCACAGTAGAGGACAATGCAGCCACTTTTGATGAGAACTGATAGACTAAGATCAGAAAGAAGGAGAGGAGAACCACCCCTATCAGTGGACTTGGGGAGGGGCATGCATGCAGAAAGGAGAGGGAGGGTGGGACCGGGAGGGGAGGAGGAAGGGGCTTATGGGGGGATACAAAATGAATAAAGTGTAATTAATAAAAAAAAATTTTAAAAAGTTAAAAAAAAAAGAAAGAAAAAGAGGAGAAGGGTCACTGCTCCAAGGAGAAAGGGGTTCCTGCTCCAGACCATCAGATTCCTGGAATACAGCAATAGATCTTTGTCTACTGGGGTAGGGGTGAGATTTAAACCTTTGCATAAAAGTCCTCCAGGCATGTTGGGGGCGGGTTGAATTTCTTGTCCTACACACAAGTTGTATAGTATTTAATACAAAAATCCATATTTGATATTTCTCACAGTGGTTAGATTATGTATCAAGCATAGACAAAGCCTGGGATTCAATCTTTATAACTGAAAAAAAAAATGAACTGCTTATTGAATTTTCAATCATGTCATGGTGGGGTTTTTTTAATGTCTAAAATCCTTATCATATCCCTCTCCCCCACACCCACACTTATGAATGACAGATTAGCCATTCCAGAGGTGTTTGGCTTCGTCATAAGAGGCTTTGATATCAATAAGGCAAATGAAGTTCGCATTGATGAAGATTTTAGGCAATGTGAAAAAGAAGACATTCTAAGAACAATGAAGCCATTGGAAGGTAGTTATCTGGGCCTTCGGGAGCCATTAAGTTATCCTTGCTACTGAGAACATCCCCAGTTCTCCAATTCTAAAATCTTAAGGCATTTCAAAGCTCCGTGACAGCCTGAGATTTTGAGAGCTCCAAGGTGACATTGTTGGTGCATTGGTTCTCTCTGGCCACAACATTAAGTGCAGGAGATTCATGACTCCCATGTTCAGTCACACATGGCTGTGACTATTAACCATATCCTCTCTGTGTATACCAGAGACAATGTCTCCAGCTGTTTGTGCTTTATTTCCAAATAGCCCTTACTTTTAATCAAATAAAATCAGCTGCCTGCATTTAAAAGACCTGGAAAATGATTGCTTGAGACATTTCATCCTAATTGTTGCTTCCTCGTCCTTCCTTGGTCTCTGTCACTAAAATAAACCATCCATTTGTCTCTGTTTGTGAAATGAACTCAAAATGTCTTCTCTATAAGTCTCTTCTCTGTACCTTTTCTCTTTTAGCCATGGCTTTCAACTGAACCATCATCAGTCTGTGATCCAATCCAAGGAGAAAGGTATTTCAATAACCTGACAACCAATCAATCAGAACCGCCAGCATAAAGGAGACCAGCATATTCAAAAGTATGGACTATTTCAGCAGCTGAGGAAAAGCCAATCCGCCTATCCACAGCACATTGAAACTCTAGAGTTGTGCCTGCTAAAGAGTTCTCTTCAAGGTGAGGTGTGTTCTGGCAAGCAGACAAGACATAAAAGAATGAAAGGAACAAACAAACAAACAAACTCGTCCTCAGAGGCCCCAGCTTCTTTGCTCAGAGAAGCAGTAGAAATAGATCAAACCAATGTATTTTTGAAATGCCAAACTGGCTCTAATGGATTAAAATATAGCCCTGTAAAAAATCTGTATCCTAAGGTAGCAGATGGCTAATGAAGGTCAGGCAGGCAGCATCCTTAATTTATCATTATGAGTTGTCATGTGCCTTTATTAGACAATGATGGATAACTTCCTTCTTAGCAATATTTTAGGGACCACTTTTCCTGTACTATGTAAAGTTTTTAAAAATATGAGCCTAATTAATTTTTCTGGTATAACTAAGAGAGAAAGCGATATCCCAGTAGACATGCTTATCATCGAAATGAGAGGCTAATTGCTTTACTCACACCTGAAGGGATCTTTGAGTGTGCTACATGTTGTGAATGACTTTGAACTTCAGGTACCAAGTTGAGCTGAAAATGGCCTTGCAGTATCCACTGCGAAAGCTAGAGGGCGCAGTTGAACTAAAGCAATGAGACCCCCAAACCTCAAACCAGTTGTTTCTTTGACTGCCACTTTCGGGCTTTCAAACTCAAATCATAAATGCAAGCTTGTTTCTCACTAAGAAATTGTTCTCAGTCCATTGGAAGAAACGGGAATAGAATATGCGATTTCTGCAGGTATCGTCAGTGGTTTCTGTGGAGCCCTTGGGTCTGTGAGAGTAAACAGCACACACTCAAACGTCCGGCCTTTCAGAGACTTTCCTGGGTTTGGTGAATCAGGTGTCTACTCCGTTTTTCACATGAGCTTTTGTTTGTTTCTCCTATTCAAGAAAAAAACTCCGTCTCAAAATACACGTGCGTACATGGTGTATTTGAGAAGGATCTACCTGTGATTTTCAGCATCCTAAGGAAATTATGGGGTAAATTCTAGGTGGTATGGTTATGTCTGTACAAAAAGGTACATGTCTCAACTTTCTTTTATCTTTTATTTATTGCAAAGAGATTGACTAGTCGGCGTCTTCACTGGGCCTTAATGCTGCTTGCCTGTTTGCTTGTCGCTTCCTGCACAGAGTCTCTAAGTTTCCTCTGCTGTTTCATGTGATTCTTCTGTTTCCCAAACTCTGCAGCGCACCGCAGTCCCAAGGCCCAGACCACCCTGTCTTCCCTCGGTCGGCCCTGAGCCCGTTCATGCCACAACAAAAGAAGTAATTAAAACTGCTTACTAATCACCTGGCTTAAAAGAGGAAGAGACACTGGGCTACTGAGGTAGGCCCAGCACCATGGCCGTGGCCTTCTGACCATGGAACTGGCTGTGCTAAGCATCTGCAGCAACATTAATAGACAACACATTCCCCATTCTTCTCTGTGCAATAGAAATCCTTTGCGGTTTGGGCTATTTTTTCTTACTTTTCTTCCTCTTCTGCTTCTGCTTCTTTTGTGGTTTAAAACTGAAAGAGAAAGTTCTAGCTCCTCAATCTATAAATAATAAGGCTGGGTACAGTTTTGCTTCAGTCCCAGCACTTGGGAGGCAGAGGCAGATGGGTCTCTATGAGTTCAAGACCAGCTTATTCTACCTAGAGAGTTCCAGGTCATCTAGGGCTCTATAGTGAGACCCCATCTTAAATAATAATAATAATAATAATAATAATAATAATAATAATAATAATAATGTCCTAAATGGAACTTTCCCCTTTTTACTTAGGAACTATTAAATGGTTGATGATTGGGCCCTTCAATGGAAGAATGTAACGCTCCAAATAATGAGCAAGTGAAAATCTAGAGTTACGATCCACGCTGCTCTGTTGTCCTTGTTCTGTTTCTGTGATGAAACACCTACCAAAAGCGACCTGGGGAGGAGAGGATGGATTTGGCTTATAGGTCATCAAGGGAAGCTTTGGCAGGAGCCTAGTCAAGACGGTGGAACATGCTACTTCCTGGCTTGCTCAGCTGCTTTTCTTCTCCAGCCCAGACCAGCCTACCTAAGATGGTGCTGACTCTAGAGCACTGGGCACTTCTAAATCAGTTACCAACGAAGAAAATGCCCACAGACGTGCCTGCAGGAGGCAATTCCTCAACCCAGGTTCTCTCTTCCCTGGTAGCTCTGACTGGACAAAAACTAACAAAAGTCATCACCGAATTAAATCAATGGACCCCAAACTATCCAACTGCCTCTCAAGGTCCTACTCTGAACACTGCTACACTGGGAAACAAAATTCAAAGCGTGAGTCTTTGGGAACTGTTGCAATAGAGAAGACGTGGTACGGCAGCAAGGTAGAGAAATGAAATTCAGCTCCATGAAACAACAGGCCGGAGGACTGATGGGAAACACTGAAGGATGATGTCACTAATCAAGTCAGTCCCTACTTCCCACAGAGACCAAAACAGGGGATCCCCATTTTTCTCCAACAGTTCACCTCAAAAAAAATGACTCCTCATTCTTAAAAAACAAACAAACAAAAAAGACAATCCTGAGCTGTGGAAGGTTTACTTTTGAAAATGCCACTAAAACTTGCAATTACAAATTTGGGGATGTAGATACTTTACGAGGCAGTGAGAGCATACGGTGAGAAAGAACAGGTCTGAAGTTTGTCGAGTTGAGATTTGCCAACATCACTCCCCACTTGGCTTGGCCTTCAGAAAACTGAAATGGGGGAAGAGTGTGTTGGAGTCTTCTTCCTGACTCTAGGACTCATTCCAGTCCCTCCTTACCTTCTGCACGCCAGGCAACCACAGTTGCAGGTTCCCAGAGGATGGCCCCTCTGAAGAGCAGAGTAGTTCATTTGTCTGCATGGTCCAACGCAGCTCTTGACTACTTCAATGCCATGTTTAAGACACGACAGTCCCTGGGTGGCCTACAAGCTAGTCTGCCTAAACTTCTTAGGTAGCATTCTTTCCAGCACGTTCTTCACCTGAGCAAACTAGAGTGTGACCTACATGAAAGGAAAGGACTGCCAGAAATAAAAAGAAAAGAAATAATAACTCCAAGTAATCTCTCAAGCATATTCTCTGCAATAAATACTAAAGAATAACTGATTCATTCAACAAACACAAAAGCATTAAGATACTTAAGTCTGTGCATTCACATGCTAATTAAGGAAATAAGAGATGCATCTCATTAGCCCATGAGCTTTGCAGGCTGTGTTTGGCTGTCTATTCAGTGTAGTTTGTATGGTGTTCAATATGCTTGACAGAATTGGAGCCTTAAATTTGAGTATTAAGTGTGCATTTTTCCCCCTCAGGAACACTCAGGATTGGGAAACTCATTAACGCTTCATTTTTCAAATATGCTGTTTAGCTTCCACATTCTTCAATACTTGTGATTGTGTTCTATCATTAGCTGTATGAGAATTCTCATGTCTTAATTGTTTTCTTGACCTTTTCAGTAACCACATCCAGTGAGAAAGAGTAGGACAGTGTGTAACAAACGACAGAAGGCAGCTGTTGCATCCCGGAAAAGACACAGTCCAAGTCCATACGTAATCTCTCTACCTGAGACATGAGGCATATGGTAGAATTCTTAGCAAGCTTATTGTTGAATATGGCTTCAGTGTTCAAATCAGAAATAAGCACTATAAAGTAGTGCAATGATTTCTAAAGAAATTGAAAGATAAAATATCAAGACTTTTGAAAGAAAGCCTTGCAGTTTAAAGTAACATATCAAGACCAACAAACATGAAGGAGGTTGAACATCAGTTCATGGTGTTGTCATGGCAACAGTTCTTTAAAACAAAAAGTGGGGATAAAAGTGAACAAAAATTTAGGCTGTGAAAGGATCAAGTTCTTATTTTTTTTTTCTCCAGTGGCAACATTTCTGCTAGAGATGCCTCTAGACAACAGAAGACCCTCCCTCCTGGGTCTTCCTACTCCCTTAGCTTCCCAAGGGTCTCCTGATGCGCCTCCTCCACAGCCCCCTGAGCCTCTCTGCTTCCCTTGGCTACTGGCTGGAAAGTGGCAAACAATCCCGTTCCTTAGCAGTGCAAAGAAACAGCGGGGATGCTCTGAGAGAGAGGCTCTCAGAGGAAAAGAAGCAAGCAGTTGGATGTTTTTCAGCCCCTGAGTCACATCCAGCAGTTCCTGGTCTTCTTTCAGAGCTGCCGCGGAGGAGACCCGCCCACCCCAGCTCGCCTGGGTCCTCTCTGGTTTAAGCTCCTGAAAACCGGACATCTTTACTTCAGTTCTGAGTTTCAGGCACGCTGGAGAGGTTGGTCACCCTACCCATCTCCTAGAGAGGGTGCCCTAAAAGTGCTCTTTTCTGGTCCTTAGACTTTTTGTTTCTTATCTAAGTCTTCTAATACTCTGTAGAACATAGACAACAGAGTTGATGAGTCCATTTCAGCCTGAGATGTCACTTCCTATAAACGAGTGTGGCCATCAGCCGCACTGAGCCACAGACTTGGTAAGGATTATCCATCCAGCACACCCTCAAGTACTGTGTTTAGGAGAGGGAGCCCTGAAGCCCAACTGTTCTACCACCACGCATTGAAAAAACTTACCACATGTATCACTGGGGCTAGTGTGAAAGGTGGCTGCAGCGTTGCAAAGCCAAACGCCAGCTCTTTGACTGGGCACTGCATAGACAGCCCAGAAGGTAGCATTAAAGGCTTGGTTAGGTGTGTGGCTTGGGCACCACACATTGACACACTTGCAATCCCAGCACTCAGAAGGTGGAGGCAGAAAGAGCAGGAGTAAAAGATGATAGATGAGAGGGGACAAGATGGCGGCGCCAGGAGAACACTGCATCTGAGGAGCAGGACAACATTTCCCATACAGTGACCAAGAGACTGAACTCTGGTCCTAAAACAACTGCAATCATGTTTCCCAGGTGAGAGGAAACCCCCACGGCGTGGGAATAAGTTGGGTCCACTCTCAGGTCACCCAGGCAGAGCTCAGAAGAGATCCCGGGTTGCGCAGGCACTAGGTCGCTGGACCAGAGCCACATGCCTGCATGTCCCGATCACCTTCCCAGGCTGATCAGTGGGCACAAAAACACCAGAGACTGGGAGTGCCAGTCTCGAGAAAACCCCACATGGAAGGAAGGAAATGGTACTGCCTTGGGTCACTCAGGCTTTCCCTGGAAAAGGTTTCACAGACCGGCGGGTATGAGCCGCCATCACTGAACTGGGCTCCAGCCGAGAGCACAGACAGTTGCTGCGTGCCCAGCTTTCCAACACAGACAGAGCTGTGCGGCCCAGGGCAACAGAGACTGAGAGTCCCTGTCGGGAGAAAACCCCACAGGGAAGGAAGCAAAGGGGACAGACTTAGGCCACCCAATATATCCCCGGAAAAGGTCCCACAGACCGGCCCAACCCAGGGACCTGCTGTGCACCAGATAGCCTACTGTTACCAGGAGAGCAGTACCCACCTGCCACAGATTACCGCTTGGGTACTGGGGCACAGAGCCCCAACCTCAGACCTATAAAAGCCCAGAATCCCTGAGATCAACCCCCAGATACTGCTCCAAGGGGCAACCAGTTATCCCTAACAAAACTGACCAAACCACAGGACATACAGGTTACAGCAGCTGAGCACTAAATTTACAGCAAGAAACCCAGAAGCAGGATTCTCTTCAGGACTTCTCCGGGTGAGAGGAGAGCCCTCTTGACTAACAAAGACCACAGTTACCACTCAGATCTCTATGCCTGAGGTGAGCAGCGGCAACTCCTGAAAAACACCGGCCATCCAGTGACTATACCCAAAAAGCTGAGAAGGCTTCCTTCAGGAAAAACCATCTTCCTGTCAAGGGGATTCTCTCCACCACAGGATTCCAGGAACCACCAGAAACTAACTCCAGACACTTAAGATAGCCCAATGGGTAGAGGCCAGTGTAAAAGCTCAACCAACAAAAAACAGAGCAATATGGCATCTCTAGAACTCAGTTATCCAGGGGCAAGTAGCCTTGGACACCCCAGCATAATTGAAATTCAAGGAGATGACATAACGTTTATGCTCATGAAGAGGATAATAGAGGAAACAAATAAAATTCGTAAAGACCTAGAGGAAGATAAACTCAAACAGATTATGGCGATCCGTAAAGAAATACAGAAAGCTAAAAACAAACAGATTAAGGCCATCTGTAAAGAAATACAGGAAGTTGCAGCCAAACAGTTTGTGGCCTTTAGAGAAAAAATGCTTAAATCACCAAAAGAAATAAAAGAAACAGAGGATTGTTCAAACAAACAGCTCAAGGAATTGAAGGAAAAACAAGAAAATACAGTCAGACAAATGTATGTACATTTTGTTGTATGTACAACAAAATGGCTCAAGATCTCAAGATAGAATTGGAAAAATTAAAAAAAAAAACACAAATGGAGGAAATTGTGGAGAGAAAGAACTTAGGGAAGAAAACAGGAACTACAAATGTTAGCATAACCAATAGACTACAAGAATGGAAGAAAGAATCTCAGGTGTGGAAGATACAATGGAAGAAATAGATGTATCTGTCAAAGAAAATGTTGAATCTAAAAAATTCCTGACACAGATCATCCAAGAAATTCAAGATAACATAAAAAGACAAAACCTAAGAATAATAGGAATAGAGGAAAAAGAAGATTCCCTGCTCCAAGGCACAGAAAATATTTTCAACAAAATCATTGAAGAAAATTGCCCCAACTTAAAGGAGAGGCCAATAAGAATACAAGAGGTCTACAGAACACCCAAAAAATTAGACCAGAAAAGAAAATCCTCCCACCACATAATAATCAAAACAGTAAGTATACAGAACAAAGAAAAAATACTAAAAGCTACAAGGGAAAAAGGCCAAGTAACATATAATGGCAAACCCATTAGAATCACACCTGACTTTTCAACAGAAACTATGAAAGCCAGAAGGGCCTGGACAGATATCAAGCAGACCCTAAGAGAACACAGATGTCAGCCCAGGCTATTATACCCTGCAAAACTCTCAGTCCTTATAGACGGAGAAAACAAGATCTTCAATGACAAACACAAATTTCAACAATACCTACACAAAAATTCAGCGTTACAGAAGACAATAGAAGGGAAAATACAACCCAAGAAAACTAGCTACTTTCAAGAAAACACAGGAAATAATTAACCTCACTACAGCAAAACAAAAAGCAACCAAGCACACAACCTTATGACCACAACCAACATCGAAATCAAAGGATCTAATAGCCATTGATCATTAATCTCTCTCAACATCAATGGACTCAATTCTCCAATAAAAAGACACAAACTAGCAGAATGGATGCATAAACAAAACCCAGCAATCTGTTGCATACAAGAAACACACCTAAGGCACAAAGAGAGACATTATCTGAGAGTAAAGGGATGGAAGACGGCTTTCCAAGCAAATGGACCCAAGAAGCAAGCAGGAGTAGCCATTCTAATATCTGATAAAACAGACTTTCAACCAAAATAATAAAAAGATATGGGGAAGGACACTTCATAGTCATCAAGGGAAAATTCCACCAGGAAGACATCACAATCTTGAACATCTATGCCCCAAATACAAGGGCACCCACATTTGTAAAAGAAACATTGATAAAACTTAAACCACACATAGATCCCCACACATTAATAGTGGGAGACTTCAACACCCCACTCTCAACAAAGGACAGGTCAACAAAAACAGAAATTAAACAAAGAAACAATGTCTCTGACAGAAGTCATGAATCAAATGGACCTAACAGACATTTACAGAACCTTACACCCAAATACAAAAAAATTTACCTTCATCTCAGCACCTCATGGAACCTTCTCCAAAATAGACCATATAGTTGGTCACAAAGTGAGCCTCAACAGATACAAGAAGATTGAAATATCCTTTCTGATCACCACGAAATAAAGCTGGACCTCAACAACAACAGAAATAGCAAAAAGCCTACACACACATGGAAACTGAACAACTTGCTACTAAATGACAGCTGGGTCAGGCAAGAAATAAAGAAAGAAATTAAAGTCTTCCTAGAACTCAATGAAAATGAAGACACAACATACCCAAACTTGTGGGACACAATGAAAGCAGTACTAAGAGAAAAGTTCATAGCACTAAGAGCCTTCAAGAAGAAACTCGAGACAGCTCATTCAAGCAACTTAATGGCTCACTTAAAAACCCTAGAAAAAGGAGAAGCAGACACACCAAAAAGGAGTAGACGGCTGGAAATAATCAAACTCAGGGCTGAAATCAATCAATTAGAAACAAATAAAACAATTCAAAGAATCAATGAAACCAAGAGCTGGTTCTTTGAGAAAATCAACAAGATCGACAAACCCTTAGCCAAGCTAACTAAAAGGCAGAGAGACACCACCCAAATCAACAAAATCAGAAATGAAAAGGAGGACATAACTACAGACACTGAGGAAATCCAAACAATCATTAGGACTTACTTCAAAAGTCTATATGCCACAAAATTTGAAAATCTAAATGAAATGGATAATTTTCTTGATCGATTTGACTTACCAAAGCTGAATCAGGGCCAGGTAAATCAATTAAATAGTCCTATATCCCTCAAAGAAATAGAAGCAGTCATCAAAAGTCTCCCATCCAAAAAAAGCCCAGGACCAGATGGTTTCAGCGCAGAATTCTACCAGACCTTCAAAGAAGAGCTAACTCCAATTCTTTTCAAACTATTCCACAAAATAGAAACAGAAGGAACATTACCAAACTCATTCTATGAAGCCACAATCACCTTGGTACCTAAACCTCACAAAGACCCAACAAAGAAAGAGAATTTAAGGCCAATCTCCCTTATAAACATTGATGCAAAAATACTCAACAAAATACTTGCAAACCGAATACAAGAACACATCAAAGATATCATCCACTGTGACCAAGCAGGCTTCATCCCAGGTATGCAGAGGTGGTTCAATATGCGGAAATCCATCAATGTGATCCACAATATTAACAAACTGAAAGAAAAAAAAAACACATGATAATCTTCCTAGATGCTGAAAAAGCATTTGACAAACTCCAACATCCATTCGTGTTTAAAGTATTGGAGATATCAGGGATACAAGGCAGATATTTAAACATTGTAAAGGCAATATACAGCAAGCCTATAGCCAACATCAAACTGAATGGAGAGAAGCTTAAAGCAATCCCACTGAAATCAGGGACAAGACAATGCTGTCCACTCTCTCCATATCTCTTCAACATAGTTCTGGAAGTCCTTGCTAGAGCAATAAGACAGTTGAAGGAGATCAAGGGGATACAAATTGGAAAGGAAGAAGTCAAATTATTTGCAGATGATATGATAGTATACGGGAGTGACCCCAAAAACTCTACCAGGGAACTCCTACAGCTGATAAATACCTTCAGCAAAGTGGCCAGATACAAAATTAACTTCAAAAAATCAGTAGCCCTCCTGTATACAAAAGACAAAAGGGCTGAGAAAGAAATTAGGGAAACAACACCATTCACAATAGCTACAAAAGACATAAAGTACCTTGGTGTAACCCTAACCAAGCAAGTCAAAGACTTGTATGAAAAAAATTTCATGTCTCTGAAGAAAGAATTAGAAGAATATATGAGAAGATGGAAAGATCTCCCATGCTCATGGCTTGGCAGGATTAACATAGTAAAAATGGCCATCTTACCAAAAGCAATCTACAGATTTAATGCAATTCCCATCAAATTACCAACACAATTCTTTACAGACCTGGAAAGAAAAATTCTCAACTTCATATGGAATAACAAGAAACCCAGAATTGCTAAAACACTCCTCTACGATAAAAGATCTTCTGAAGGCATCTCCATCCCTGATCTTAAGTTGTACTTATAGAGCAACAGTTATGAAAACTGCATGGTACTGGCATAGAACAGAATGGTGACTCAATGGAACCAAACAGAAGACCCAGAAATAAACCCACACACTTATGGACACCTGATCTTTGACAAAGACTCCAAAACCATACAATGGAAAAAAGATAGCATCTTCAACAAATGGTGCTGGTCCAACTGGATGTGTACATGTAGAAAAATGAAAATAGATCCATACTTATCACCCTGCACAAAACTAAAGTCCAATTGGATCAAAGACCTCAACATAAAACAAGACACATTAAATTGGTTAGAAGAAAAAGTGGGGAAAACCTTAGAACTCATTGGTACATGAGACAACTTCCTGAACAGAACATGGGACCTCATGAAACTGAAAAGCTTCTGTAAAGCAAAGAACACTGTCATCAAAACAAAACAGCTGCCTACAGATTGGGAAAGAATCTTCACCAACCCTTTATCTGACAGAGGGATATTAGATCCAGTATATATAAAGAACTAAAGAAGCTGAAAAGCAGCAAACCAAGTAATCCAATTAAAAATGGGGAACAGAGCTAAACAGAGAACTCTCTGTAGAGGAATATCGAATGGCAGAGAAACACTTAAAGAAATGTTCAACGTCATTAGCCATTAGGGAAATGCAAATCAAAACGACACTGAAATTTTACCTTACACCCATCAGAATGGCCAAGATGAGAAACTTGAGTGACAACACATGCTGGAGAGGTTGTGGAGAAAGGGGAACCCTTCTCTACTGATGGTGGGAATGTAAACTTGTACAACCACTATGGAAATCAATCTGGCACTTTCTCAGACAACTAGGAATAGTGCTTCCTCAAGATCCAGCCATACCACTCCTAGGCATATATCCAAAAGAGGCTCAAGTACACAATAAGGACATTTGCTCAACCATGTTTGTAGCAGCTTTGTTTATAATAGCCAGAAGCTGGAAACAGCCCAGATGCCCCTCAACTGAAGAATGGATGCAGAAATTGTGGTACATCTACACAATGGAGTATTACTCTAAAATGAAAAATAAGGAAATCATGAAATTTGCAGGTAAATGGTGGGACCTGGAAAGAATCATCCTGAGTGAGCTGTCCCAGAAGCAGAAAGACACACATGGTATATACGCACTCATATAGACATATAACATAGGATAAACCCACTAAAACCTGTACATCTAAAGAAACTAATCAAGAGAGAGGACCCTGACTAAAATGCTCAATCCCCATCCTGAAAGGCAAAGAGGATGGACACCAGAAGATGAAGAAAACAGGGAGCAAGTTAGGAGCCTCCCACAGAGGGCCTCTGAAAGGCTCTGCCCTGCAGACTATCAAAGCAGACTTGTGGCCAACTGTTGGGCAGAGTGCATGGAATCTTATGTAAGAAGTGGGAAATAGTAAGAGCTGGAGAGGACAGGAACCCCACAAGGAGAGCAACAGAACCAGAAAATTTGAACACAGGGAACTTCCCAGAGACTCATACTCCAACCAAGTACCATGCATGGAGATAACCTAGAACCCCTGCTCAGATGTAGTCCATGGCAGTTTAGTGTCTAAGTGAGTTACATAGTGATGGGAAGAGGGACTGCCTCTGACATGAACTGATTGGCCTGCTCTTTGATCACCTCCCCCTGAGGGGGGAAGCAGCCTTACCAGGCCACAAAAGATGACAATGCAGCCACTCCTGATGTGATCTGATAGACTAAGATCAGAAGGAAGGAGAGGAGGACCTCCCCTATCAGTGGACTTGGGGAGGGGCATGCATGAAGAAGGTGGAGGGAGGGTGGGGCCAGGAGGAGAGGAGGGAGGGGTTTATGAGGGGATACAAAGTGAATAAAGTGTAATTAATAAAATAAAGTTAAAAAATAAAAAGGATAGGATATTTTAAAAAAAGATGATAGATGAGCACTGACTCAAAACAAGTTATACATCCATGAGAGAGTGTTTGAAGAAATAAGCTACCATACTTTGTCTTTTGTAGTCCCAACTCTAAACATGGATCATACAGAGAAACTAGAAATGGAGAATTGGCTGGGTAGTGGTGGAGTATGTCTTTAATTTCAGCACTCAGAGGCAGAGGCAGACAAATTTCTGAGTTTGAAGTCAGCCTTGGCTACAGAGTGAGTTCTGGGACAGCCAGGGCTACACGGAGAAACCCTGTCTCATAAATGAAAGAAAGCAAGAAAGCAAGCAGCAAGGAAGGAAGAAAGAAAGGAAGGAAGGAGGGAAGGAAGGAAGGAGGGAAAAGAAGTGGAGAATTGATTTTAGAGTTACCAATTATCTTAAAGGGCATATGATTTTTACAGTTTAATATATGAAAAATATAGAAAGTAAAAAAAATCAATAATCATCCAATGACATAGCTGTACAGTTAACAATTTATCACCTCTTCTTGAAATCTCACTCCATGTACTAACCATATATGTAACTTATAAATATTAATACATTTTAGTTTTTTATTCTGCTTTTTTCTTGAAACATTTGTTCACAGACTGAATGTTTGCTCCTGCCTCTCCCATCCCTGCAAATGTATGTGCTAAAGCTGTCCCTCTCAATATTATGGTATGTAGAGACGAGCCTTGGGGAGATTATGGTTTATGATGAAGGGAGGGCCGTCATTGTGGAATTACTGCCCTTCTAAAAATGGCCTACAGAGCTCTGTCTCTGTCCCACTGAATGTACTATGACAGGGCATGTCCCATGAGCTCCAAAGATAGCCCTCACCAGGTAGCACCTTGGTCTTGGATTCTCCAACTTCCCAAAGAAGAAAATGGACTTCATTTGTTTAACTCACCAACCTGTGGAATTTTGCTCTGGCGGCCTAAGTAGAGCGAGGCAGCATTTGCTATGTGGTGAATACTTTCTTATGTTAAACACTCTTCAAATACAATATGTATTCATACCATTCACGATAATGATAACCATTATATTAATAATATAATAACCACCCATAATAACCATGCAGGAGAACATGCATGTACCATATCTAGTTTTTCAAATTGCTATCTGAAGTCCCCTATTGCATATAGTTCACACATTTTGTTGTCATTTCTATTTTCAGAAAAAAATTTATGATTTTGTTCAGCAGTGTCCTCCTCCTCCATGCCAGTAGCCACACTGTTATCATATGTCTCAAAGAGAAATGAGGACAATAGGAGGTCCAGAGTGGACCTGACTATCTAAAAAATAGCACAGTTCTCTTCCCTGGCAAGTGGTTCAGAAATGACATGGGGGTCAATCCTAATGTATGAAAAGAAAGCTGAGTGAAAGATGTTGGGATGTTCTCTCATGTCTGAGACAGAACTGTAGGAGATGGTCTCTTTTTCTGTAGGCTTTGTGAATTTGGAACGTACAGCCTTCCTACTTCCTCACTGCTCTAAAAATGACAGAGAAAATGCATAAAGTGGTTCTTTGATGATGCGATGAATCACTGAATACCATCCCTGAGGCCCCCTCCTCCCCTGTGCTTCCTGCTATGTAAATGAAATCTGTTCCCTATAAGGCAGATGTGCCAAGGTTCTGAGTACTTGCAGCTAAAATTATCCTGATAAAATACTTTATCCATTTTTGCTCTTGTGACAACCTCCGCTCATAAATCTTTATCCATTGCCCTGATTACTTCCCAAGATAGAACTGTAAAGGGGAACCCTGGGTCAAAGGATATGAACACGTTTAGTGTTCTTTTATCTGTTGCCAGGCTTTTTTCTGAGAAGGGCTATGTCAGTTAACACTCAAGAAAAAATGAGTGAGTGTCTCAATAGGCCTAGCATCAAGTATCATCCTCTTTGCTTTTCACTGATTCTCTGCGTGCTGTGACATCAATTCACATCTTTGTTAAAGAAGTTGAATGTGTTGTGTATAGCATTTATTAGCCACCTGCATTTAGGCATTCTAAGTCTGCCGGTTCATATCGTTGCCTATATTTGAAGCTAAGCAGTCACATAAAAATTTGACTATAATGCATATTTAATTTTAATGTTGTCCTGATCTAGGTGAAAGGCAGATTATATTACAGGTCAGAAATTGATGTCAGTGTTTTAGTCAACAAATAAAACGAAAAGAAAACCTAAACTTACTAGAGACACAAAAGTCTCTCTTCCTTAAAAGATGTTCGTATCTATGAAGTTTAAGAAAATTGATGAAAACTTTAATAGCTACAATCTAAATTCACATGGAACCTTGTATCTTTTTTGCATCAAAACTCCGTACTCTCAGACTATATAACTGCTCATTTTAAAGCTTCGTTTATGACCTGTTCAGCCGTATTTAGGTTTCTCTCTACTGACTTAATCACCCACTATAACTTTCCTCACACAGCCTTTTGCTAAAAATTGTTTTATGTCAGGCTTAGGAAATTTATAATCAGCTGAGAGAAATGTGCATGTATGAAATTAAAAATGAACTCCAATCATATTACATACTCAAGATATAGGAGGTAATACGGGTCCATTTTTATTCCAAAAATGCCAGTTTTCAGTGTGCCTGTAGTCTCAGAAGACAGCATAATTCAATCTCCATTATTAATGTGTTCAATTACACGTTTTAATACAGGTAGGCACCAGTGAGGGATTCTGCTGAGAGGAAAGAGGTGATTTGAACGGGGCCCACTTCCTCACATCCAGGCTCCTCCCATGGCTGAGCTGGGAAGTCTGCCAGACAGCTCTCCTGTCCCAAAGTCATCACATCTCCAGAAAAATTCTTTATAACCTTTGAGTCTGGTTCTGTGTGTAGAGGCAGAGGCAGATTTAGAGATGTGGTCCACTGCGCCACAGGCAGAAGGACAGACTCTGCTTGAGTCAGGGCTTCAGGAGCAGTCAACTCACAGGCCAGGCAGCTTTCTGCCTTTGCTGCAGTCACTGAAGATTGATCAACAGGACTGCTGTGGTCCAGAAGGAACTGACGAGGATTGAGCAGGATGCCAGGATCAGAGAAAGAGCAGAAACCAGCCAGCCCAGTGGTGGAGAGAGTGTCTGGCTAGGGAACAGTGGGTCTCTGCCATGTGTGGTATCCAGAAAAGAAAATATAATCCGCAATGTGGAAGCCAAGCAGTTTGCTCTGGAGAACCCAAATGCCAGGCCACTTTAAGAGTAGCAAATCTCTGTAAGCTGCTCTTAGCGAAAGGAAAGGATAGAAGGCTAGCAAAGGTCAGGAGATCAGGAGATCAGGAAAGGGACCGGAACTAGAAATAGGAAAAGCACGCTGATGCGATAGCTACCGGCTGCAAGCAGCTATTTAAATTAATTGAAATAAAATTTACTTTAAAAAAAAATGCAGACCTTGTTTAGCTGCTTTTCCCTGTATTCCCTCATTCTTCTCTCTGTCTGCTCGTGGGCTTGGTCACCCCGGTCCTCAGAACACTGCAGTTCTAGCTTTTGAGTTTGTATGGTGTCATCATTCTCTCATATTCTCTCCCTCCCTCCTGTCTCTGTTGCTGTCTCTGTCTCTGTGTGTAGGCCGTAGCTTTTCTAGTCATTGTAACAAGGGACCTGACATAAAGATGAATTCTACTTATACCTCAGTAGTTTGTTTCAACCCATCGCGGTATGGAGGCCAGAAGGGAAACGAGCAATTCACATCATAGAAACAGGAGAGCAGAAAAGAGAACACCTTGCTAACAGACTCGCTTCTTTTACCTTTATCCTATGGGGACAACACCCTATGCTCCCATCCCTACACCACCCCACCCTGCCCCCAGTTCCTAACCCCACCTACAGGATGGTGCCACTCACAGTCAAGAATGACCCCCCCCCAGCCTAATACATACCCCATGGGAACACACTCACCCACATATCCAGGGTATCGTTCTACTAATCTCCCGGGTGCTTCCTCATCCAATCAAGCCAGGAATCAGGTTTAAGCATCAAAGCTCTACCTCCTGTTTCCTGGACACCCGAGGCCTCTTCTTAAGCCACAGCAGTGGTAAAACAATGGCTTTTCAGATCTTACACAACAGATAGCACAAAACTGCAAGCAATCAGGGAAGGGTCCTATGTTTCCAGCCTCTCTCCCTTTGTTCAGGGAAGCTACTGCAACAGGTATGGAAAGCCGAAGAGAACCTGAGAGCTTACTGATTTTAAAACATTAAAGAACAAAGGAGTGGAGAAATCAATGTTTATCTCAAATCTTCAGCTGAGCACTTCAAGTAACCACTTTTACTTAAAACTACAGTGTGTGGTAAGGAAATGCATAAGCACAGAACCCCTGGAATACAGGCATTGCTACACTAGCCAGCTCACACTGGCCTGAGTGAAAAGACCTTCACATATATGGGGTATTGAGGAGGTTCTTCTTAGGGCTGTTGCTTTAGTAACTGGGCCATATTAGCTCTAGTATAAAGGATGTTCTAGACTAAACCAGACGAATCAAAACACGACCTTCAAAATGAACAAAACTAATCCCAAGTGACTTAACTATGTCACGAAATGAAACCCAGTAAGACTTCATAGAAAACAATACGACACAGACCCAATGACATAAAATTCAAACTGTCTGATCCAAAAAAAAAAAAAAGTACCAGGCATATAAAACAATTATTTTACTTAGCTAAGACAAAATGATTATCAGAATCAGCTGTTCTTAAATAAAACCAGTTTTTACAAATATATTCCATATGTTGAAGAAGATGAAAGAAAACATTGAACATGATGAGAACAGACATTAAAGACAAAAGGAAGATCTGAATGGAATGCCTAGAGATGAGAACATAATACCTGGAACAAAAATAAGCAAGATGGAATTAAAAGCCAATTAAATCATTGGGCTTCAATACATGGCGATAGAAGATATGTAGAGAAAAGAAATACTGAGAGAGACAGAAGACATGACTATGCCATCGTGGGCTGTGGGATCACATATGCTGTCTAACAGACACATATTAGAATCACAGGGAGACTCCAATTGTTGAAAGGAAAACAAATGAGAAAAGAACTGAAGTTTTGCCCCAGTCTAATGAAAACTGTGAACCCACAGATACAAGATTCTCAAGAAACTTCAAGTGAAAAAACAGGAAACAAAACAAGACCAAAAAAAATTCTTTGGTAGTCAGAATAATGGTCCTCATGTCCACAACCTAACCTCAGAAACTTGTGGCCATTCCTTTGTACAACTCTGTAGAGAAAATTGACTCAAGGGTATCACAGCGACGCTGTCGTGGTGCATTGTCTGGGCAGCCCCTGTGTAAGCCAAGGGCTTTACACAAGGGAGGCAACAGGGAGTCAGAAGAGGAGAGAGAAAATGACAACAAGCAGTAAGCCATGACCAAGGGGTGCAGGTGGCCTCCAGGAGCTTTGGAAGTCCTGATGCAGATTCTCCTCCTCAGACATCTTTGTTTTATTGTGGGACTTCAGAACTGTAAGACAGTAGGGTGTCGTTTTAAGCCACTAAATGTATGGCAATTTGTTGCCAAAGCAACAGGAAATTAATACAAACACTACAAGATATCAAAATAAAAGCAGCGAAAGTAAACTATAGAGAAAAGAAATCCTACTCATGCCCACTTATTAAAGAACAAATCTTAATATCACTGTTGGAAACAATGCATTGCATTCAGGGGACCAATTCCACTTTGACCGTTGACAATAGCAGTGCTCACTCATTGTGCTCTCAGCATTTCTTCTGGCTCTCACTTTTACATAGCTCAAAATGTCATCCTTTTAGGACTATTAACAACAGTGGCTCCTTTTTGTTAGCCAGAGGCACACCGTTTCATAAGCTCCTCCATTTCGGCTGATAACAAATCCTGTAATTACAGCACTGGACCTCAAGCAGTGGCCAACCAGGAAAGATGTTTATTGATCGCCTAACATTTTTTAACTGACTGCTCTTTGTGCTTAGGTCCCAGAATACTGGCTAGGGGTGGACAGAGAATGAAGAACACACATAGACACACACACACAGACACACACACAGACACACACACACACACACACACACGCGTGCGCGGGTGGGGGGACCTCAGGCCATTGATTGGGTAGAGCGCAGGAGAAGGGGTTAGCTATTCTTGGAGGGAGGTCTCTATAGATGAGCCACTTCAGGCTTCAAACTCCGAGGAGGAGGTTGCAGGTGTTGTTGTAAACACTAATCAATCCATAAACATACACTCCTGAAAGCATTTTCAGTTCTCTTGAGCCCTGACCATATAGGTAATGGCTTTGCCAATTTACCGTGAGCCAATTAGTCTCTGAATCCTCAACAGGCTGTGTCTATGCCCAAACACACATTTGCTCAAGACTTCTCTCACGCAAGGCTTCCTCTTTTACTTACGCTCTTCAGTTACCTGTAACAATGGCCAAACATGGGAAACTTTTCAACTTCTTGTCAACCCATTCTTTCTGCCCTGTAACCACCCCAGCCTGTAAGTGGAGGGCAGGCTGATTCTCACAGGGTCCATTCTGCAGGATCCACCCAAAACAGAGGCCTGCACCAGCTTAAGTTGCTTGTTCCCTTGTCTGCCATTCCTTTTACCAAAATAAGTCATGAGCCCCTTGTAGCAGCTTTTTGAGTGTATTGCTCTCCCCTTCATAAAAAACCAAGCAGTTTTCAGCCCAATAAATAAAGGGAGCATGATTGAAACCCAAATCCTGATGATAATGACAGTGCAAAATTAAAGGCCCATTAAGGGAGAATTAATTCCTTCAGCTTGAGGAGATTAAATCTCTGACTTGGGTGAAGGCCTGGCATTCTAAACTAGCCAACAAAACAACTTAACCTCATGGAGTTGGTCAATCACCTGGCCAAGGGATCACCTCTTAAGAAAGCAGGGCCACTCTTACAAAGATGGGGTCTCATAAGCGGAAGTAGAAAGAGGTGGAGTAATTATTCCTTCAATGAGACAATGTATCTTTCCTTTCCAGAATTCCTGTCCCAGGCACAGTCCCTAAGAACTTCCATGAGGTCCGTTAGGGTCTGCCTGTTTTTTCTGAGCCCAGACTCAGAAAAACATAACTATTTCTTTTTCTTTTCATCTTTTTTCTTAAAAAAAAAAAAAAATCTGTATAGTGTTTCGCCTGCACGTTAAGTCTGTGCTCTTTTGCATACCTGAGGAGGCCAGGAGAGGATGTGATACCTGGGACTGGAGTTTTATAAGTGTGTTGGTATAATGTTCTTCTGAAATGTATACACCTTACCCTTGTTCATTCAAATGCTGATTTCTCTCCCTCCCCACTCTCTGGTTTAAATCCGGATATTGCATTGTGATACTTATTCTAAGCATCACCTGTCTCAACTTTGTGTAAACATGTCAAAATAAAGCAACCAGCCACAATGTTGCACAATGGAAAGGAAACAGGAAGAGAGGGAAGAGCCAGAGGACAGAAAGACCAGTAGAGAGCTAGAAGAGCAGGGCTGGAGAACAGATCTTGGAACCACTGTGGAGATGAACCAGACCTAATATATCACTAAAAGCAAGTATAATGGGAAAATCTAAATGTTAGGAAACTATGAGGGCTTGGAGGTTTAATAGGAAGTGATTATTGCCCAGCATTGTGTTCTAGGTTAATTAAATAAACCCAGTCTCTGTGTGGTGATTTGGTTATACAGCTGTTTAGGATTAACAGCAAGCTTTACCAGAAGATGTATCAATAGTAAATATTAATCGTCACTTACAACATAAGTAGTTACGAGCCATCATGTGAATGCTAGAATTAAACCTGGAAGAGCAGCCAGTGCTCTTAACCCATGAATCCAGCTCTCCAGCCCCTTAAGTTTGTTTTTAATTACATCTATAAGGGAGGGGAGTATGTACACATGTATGCAGGTATCTACGGAGGCCAGAGGTGTGCGATGTCCTAGACCTGGGTGGTTAGGAACCTGTTGTGGGTGTTAATAACCAAACTCCTGTCCTCCAAAAGACATTCGATCTTAACCACTGAGCCACCTCTCCATCCTGCTTTATTTTTTTGTCTCTTTCAGCTGATGGCCAGAGCCAAAGTGTGCTTTTCGGGGTACTTTGAGCTTCCTTACTTTTTCCCTAAAGCTCCCCTTTGTGCCATATTGCTTGTTTGTCATATGGCTGACCTCCGTGGCGGTTTAACTGAAATGGCATGGCTTTCCCCACATCTTTTCTGTTCTCCACCTTCAGGGAACTGACGGGGTCCCCCCCCCCAAGATAAACTTCATATTTGCATGACTCTCCAGCTTTTCCTGCCTTTAAATCACTTAACCATCAGGGGAAACAAGCCAGTTCCTGCACCTCTAGATGGTGTCAAGAAGACATGTTGTGTTTGCTGTGAGTGCCCTCTTCCATCAGGAGTAGCTCTGGCTGCACATCTTGCCATGTGTCAGCATCTTGTCTGTGGAGTGTCTTCCTTGGGAGAAGGCTGTGGCTTATCGCTAATGATATACCTCACAGACATAGACCATATTCCTGGTGCATGAACCTCTGAGTAGCCCTTGTCTGGACTATCTGTGCAGCTCAATTTCCCACTTATAACATGTACGGGATGAAGATGCATAACTTTCAGAGCTAGACAATAAACACACACTCACACATACACATCTAGGATCATCTAGCTGAAAACCTGACTCTTCTCACAGGGCCATGCTGTGAGGAAGCCCAGGCAAACCACAGGAAGCAAATGCACAGAAAGAGACTGACAACTGCCCATCCCTAGCAATTCCAGCCACTTCCACAAGATGGTGGGACATCATCAAATGGAAACCTGGATCTAGAAAGAAAGAGGAAGAGTACCAGAGATGGTGAACTACTGGAGGGTTAATTTCTCAAAAACCGAAGGGATACTGAGAATTTGACTGATAACAACGGTGCACGCCTCAGATAAGGACCTCCACATACCAAACCCACTGGCACCTACCATTTTCAGACCGCAGGGGAACTGACCTGAGATGGACTCTTCCGTCCCCAAAGATACCCTTTTTCCATCCTATAAACCCACATGCACACAGTTTCATTTCTGCAGAGAGACTGTGGCTTTCATTTGTTCTGATTAAAGAACAATTCTACTTGTAGAGATGCCTGTCTGCTTTCTTTTATTTCCACATCGCCTTCATCAATCCTGATCTAAAAGCTTCATGAATAACAAAAGATGATTTTTTTTTCTCAGTTGAAAATCTTTACAGAATAAATTATTATTCTTTGGCTCTAAAGGGTGTGAATATTGCTGGACCTCACTTCCCGGGAGCACGTCTAAGTTGGGGCCCAAGATGACTCGTTTGCAGCTGTCTCCTGAGTAGCAGGTGTGACCACCCTTGGGGCAGGCTACTGCCCTTTTCACTAGCGTGATGCAGCCCTCTTTAGTTTTTATCCATTGGGCTTTTCCTGTGACCTGAACAGGTGGCCCAGTTAGACATGCTCTTGGTGTTGGTTATTCCTTCCCACTGCAGTAGACGTAACCTGGCTTGCGTGTAAACAGATCCAGCGGTCCTGACCTAGGTAAGGGGCGCATGGCTGGCATTTACTAAAGACCAGCATTTTGAGACCTGCTTTCTCACATGAAAGGCTTCTCTGTGGCCAGTCTCCATATTACTCCCCCCAGGGTTTTCCTTTAAGGCCCATTACAGCCTTAACTCCTAATTCCACTGTGGGGTTCCTCCCAGGCCCCTTATGTGGGAACGCCCAGCCATGACCATATTTAAGCTGAGACTATGAGGTTCCCCCACAATCAGTGTTTGTTTGCCCTCTGGCCCCTCCTCCATTGGCTGTCACTAGCTTGGGCATGGGGAGTTCCATCACAGCAGGATGAACTTGGAGGGATGATTGGTGACTGGCCTGTTCCCTAGTAGCATCACCCGAGGGAGATAAGGCAGAGCCCCTCTTTGGGGCCGTTAGTTGTATTGATGGGTGTCCAGGAGTTGCAGTTGACCTGGAAGAAGGTTGCTCTCCAGACTAATTTATGTGACAGGGACACTGGCTCTGACGCGCATCCACAGAATGGGGGGGGGGTGTCAGGAGGCAGAGTAGGAGCTGAGCCGATGGTCCTATCCGAAGGTCATTTTGAGGTGGTTAGTTTCTGAGGCTGCTCTGGGGCTGGGGCTCTCATGGGTGACTCCTGGCTGGGGTCCATAGCCACCTTGCTGTGGGTGTGGTGCATCCTGGCATGGCACCTGAAGCTTTAAGAGCAGAGGGGGCGGTAAAGATTGGGCTTTTTTTTTTTTTTTTTTTGTGGTATCAGCCAAGTCTCTCAGGAACCACTGGAGGAGGGTGTGTCCACACTCTCTGAGGTCCTCTGAGTCCGTTGGGAGCCGCGGAGGTAGGCAGCAAACATGATCTCGAAAGGAGAATGACTGTGTTTACGGGGTCTGCAGTGCACCCTAAACAGTACAAGTGGAGGAATTTCTGGCCAAGGGAGGTCTGTTCTTGGCAGTGCTTGGCCAGTGCTGTCTGAAAGGTTCTATTTGTTCTCACAGCTGGGCCTGATGATTGAGGTGGTACCGAGTGTGCAGGGTTCTCGCTGATCTTCTGTGCAGAAGGAAGAACTTCTACCCACACTGAACTGTGCACGCACTAACCAGCAATACAGGTCTCTGTGCTGGCTTGAGTGTCAGTAACGTCCACTTCCAGATGTTCTGATGGGTAGGACCCTTCGGTTTGTGTCAGTGTGGGAATCTTGGGTCCCTCCCTGAGACTGTCCAAGCACAGTGTATGTGCTTGGCTAGGTTGTTGGGTACTGATATTTGGCAGCCTCGGGACCAACAAATATCTTCGCAATGATTGTTTGGCAGTTTCTCTAGATGGCTTTGCTTCGTGAGCTTGCTGGACTAGGCTGGGAGCGGTCACCTCTGGAATTACTATTTTCCTATATGTAGTAATCACAGCCCTAAATTTTAGTAGCTCTCCCCCTCGCTCCTTTCTTTTTTCCTTTCTTCCTTTGTTCCTTTCCTTCTTCCTTCCTTCCTTCCTTCCTTCCTTCCTTCCTTCCTTCCTTCCTT
>NW_026596100.1:2024213-2029971 GCF_907164565.1 Psammomys obesus | reverse complement strand
CTTCCTTCCTTCCTTCCTTCCTTCCTTCCTTCCTTCCTTCCTTCCTTCCTTCCTTCCTTCTTATCTGAGGGAGCTCTGGGAGCACCTGAGTGTAAACATACCTTCTGGAGGGCAATGGAGGGGACTGCAGGTCTGTGTCTTCACAGAGGGCAGCCGTTTGGCTCTCTGGTCTGCCAGTTGGTTTTCTCAACTCACTTGACCTTGATCTTTGTGCGAGTGGCTGAGCAGCTCTGCCACAGCCGGGGTCACACAGCTTGAAACTAGAGGGTTTGGTTTCTACTTTAATTTCTTTGTCTTCTGAGGTAAGCAGTCCCTTTCTCCATGTACTGCTGCTTTGAGGCTCTTGCCATCCCCTGTTGTAGAGCCTAGCTCCGATCAGTAGAAGGTTCTACTTCTGAATTGGGTCTTGTCCTTTCAGCCATGAGGAGAAAATCTCCTGTATAATTTCTCCACAGTCATGGATGGGCTTTCCTTCCTCTTCAGGCGTGGATGTGGCTGAATAACAGATCTGTCGTCTTCTTAGTTGACCCATTGGAATGGGCGCATTCCTGGAACACAGCCAATGGTTCTGGTGAACTGGCCACCTGTAGAGGCTGGTGAGCATTGCATAGGGCAGATGCCTTTAAAGTGACAGGAACCGATGGTCTTGTGACTGTCTAGGTGCACAGTATGGAGCAATTGTAGGCCTCCACGGGCTGGATCGTGGGCAAAATTTTATCCTCTGGGAAGCTAATGGGGGTGCATCTTTGGTGTCTTCAAAAGCCTTTGCAGGACTGCACGAGGGTCTCACATGAGGAATATGTAGAGTCAGTGAGGAGAAAAGTTCCCTCACCAGGGGTGGTTATATGTGCCTAGCTCGGGCAGTATGTAGGGTGGTATGGAAAAGAGAAACTTCTCCCTAAAGCAGGTGTCAGCCACCTGGCAGTGACTTAGGTCTTACTAAAGGGCCACACGCATAACCCCATGCTCTGTCACCTCCTATTAGGGGAGGGGAGTGTTTGTTCAGCTTAAAAGACCTCAGAGAGCTGCGCCCTATCAGATCCCATAGCCCCAGGGCCACGGGACCATTGGGAGCATTCACACGCTCACTCACCAGTCATTCAGAAGTTACACGTTCCTATTTTAAATTCCTACTCATTTTCTCCGGACACAGTGCAGTGCCTTGGTGTCCCTTCGAGGCTTTTCCTTGGAAAGAAAGCAGTGCAGCCTCCATATCCCATATAAGTTTTGGATGCAGCCTCCTGCCCGGTGACTAAGCCCACCAGCTCTTCCTGGGGTCCTTATGTGGTCTGGATGTCCAGCCTAGACTATTCCCCTCAGCCCTGAGTCTCATAATCCCCTTGGCCACTGAAAGGGGAACCCTTGAATCCTATGAGAGATGGGAGTTCGTGTTTTCGGGTTCCAGGAATCTCCAGGGGGCTGAGAGGCCTGGGAGCAGCATTCTCTGTGGACTAACTGGGGGCGGGGGGTAAAGGAGATCTTGGGTGAAGGAGAGCTTGCTGTGGGAAGGATGTGCTTCAGTAAGTGTTGCGGGAATGGCACTGTAGAATGATGTCAGGACTGCTCCTGTAAGGCCTAAATCCTGGCTCCAGTTTGCATCAGTTTATACTGTAAAACCACAAGGGGATTTCACGGAGGCAAACGTGGTGGTTATTAAAGGCAACGACCTATTGTTGCAGCTGTTTCTCTGGGTCGTTCTGTTCTCTGTGGCAAGTTAGGGCATGCTTGGCAAATCGGCAGTACAAACAGTGCTTTTGGTAAAACATTAAATAAATCGATAGATTAGCGTCTAATAATCGGTCTTTAATTTTTTTTATTTTTTTAACCTTATTCTACTTTAATGCTGTTTGGGGAGGTTGTGAAACCTTCATGAGGTACAGCCCTGCTGAAGGAAGTTTATGGAGAAGGATGGGCCTTGAGATTTATGTCCACAGTTGGTTTCCTGTCCTGTGTTTCTTCCTGATTCTCCAGGTTGTGAACCAGCAGCCTCAAAGCCCTGATGCCCCAGCCTCAGCCTCCTCTGGCCACTTCCCACCAGGAGAGACCCAGCTATGAAACCCTGAGCCAAAAGAAATCCCTCCTTTCTTAACTTTCTTTTTTTGTCAGATATTGGTCATAGCAACAAAAGTAACATAGAACATAACTGACACTGTAAAATGCCTTTGTGGTTTTGTTTATGGAATACAACACAATGAAAATGCAATATATCTGAAGTCTGCATACTGAACTTATCTTTTTCATTAATTACCCATATGATGGTCTGATAAGAAACATTGTCCCGATTCCTGCCCATTCCAGAGCAGTTATGGGTTGCCTTTTTAAGCAATAAAAATAACATAGACTCTAGTTTTACTGTGTAGCCTGGCTTGTCTGGAATTCATAGGAATCTGCCTGTCTCTGCTACCCAAGTGCTGGGATTAAAAACATGTACCACTACACCCAGCTAGACTCTGCTTTTAACACCTCAGGATTTGATGTTTTCTATCAAGCCTTAAGAACAATCACACTTTATCATTTCTACGGAAGTGTCCTTTCCTTTTTTTTTTTTTTTTTTACCCCATTTCATCTCAAATATTTAGATTTCTCTGGAAGTATAAACAATTATACCATAATCCTATAAGAAGCTAGATGTGTATAGCTCAGCGGCAGAGCAATGCTCAGCATGCACAAGTCTTGGTGTTCATCCCAGCACACAAAAAATTGCAATAAAGAGTAAGTTAAGTTTAAAGTCCCAATGATGACACTGAGGCACCTGGGCAGTGGGCCAACAGTGAGACATTTAGAACTCAGCCCTAAATTGGGATGCCTTTAACAAATCTCAAGGCCAAACTCTCAAGGCTCAGGGATTCATACAGAGAAGGAGGCAGAAAGATGGTAAGAAACCAAAGTGATGAGTAACCCCAGGGAAACAGCATCTTCCAAACACAACAGAGCTGATACATACATGAACTTACAAAGACTTGGCAGCATGCACAAGAACTACACAAATTCAAACCAGACAAAGTTTGAGGACAGAGAATGAGAGGGGCACACCAAGCCCCACACCTAACAAAGAAGCTATTTGTAATTGTCTGTGGAGATAGGAAAAAATATTTTTCTCTGAGGAATCATCACTGGATATATCAATCAGTCCCCAGGGAAGGCTCCATGCACAGAAGTATATTGGCCAACACAAAACAGACTCTATGTTTCTGTGTGTGCTTTTTGTTTTGTTTCATCTTAATAGGTTTTTGTTTGTTTGTTGTTGTTTGTTTTGATTTTTGTTTTTGAGAGCTAGAGAAAGAACTTGGAGTTGGGTGGGTAGGGAGCAAGGGAGGATCTGGAAGACATCAGGGGAGAATAAAAAAATAAAGTCGTGAGGAGCAAGCCAGTAAGCAGCACTGGCTGCTTCTTCCATGGCGTCTGCTTCAATTCCTGCCTCCAGGTTTCTGACCTGAGTGTCTACCCTGGATCCCCTTAGTGATGGACTGTAACCTGTGAGGTGAAATGAGCCCTTTTTTTTAATCCCCCAGTTGCTTTTGGTTGTGGTGTTTCATCACAGTGGTAGAAACGTAATTAAGACAGGTGGGATTGCAGCTCAGTACTTGAGTATTTGCTTAGCATGTGCAAGGTCCTGGGTTAGGTCTCCGACACCACAACAGAATGATGAAATAAGATAAGGAAAGCAAAAGTCTGGCTGTCTTAGACTGAGTCTTGAAATAATTAACTTTCAGTTAAAAGAATCTGCAAGCTCCCAAAGAATCATCCACCTCGTGGTTTCAAGTCCTGAGTGTTAAATGAGAACTGTGACTTTGAGTGTGACTCCAATAAAGGATGTTGTCTTCAACTTTTTGTTCCCGATGTATTAAGCATGCTTATTTGGGGTGGAGGGTACTTTAATAGATTTAAAGAAAATACTGTGCTGACCTAGTAAATGAAAATCACATCAAAAGCACACTGAGGTAGCACTGGAAAGTCAGAAAATTCTCTAGAGTGAATATATGCCTTCATCTCCAAGCGCAGTTTTCAACTTTTCACACTGAGTTTTCAGTCCTGTAAACCCCACCTCTGATTTAATACCAAGTTCTCCCCTTAAGGAGATAAATGTGGGTGCTTTCTTTTTATGAGGTAATAACTGCAGCCTCTACTAAATAAACTTAGTGGCTGAGGTATTTATAGGAAATAAACTCAAAGCTAAAAATCTAAAGGAACTTTTAGCCTAGGATATGAATATAATTAAGTACCTCCAGGAACACCCTCAGGTCAACCTTGTTATAATGAACTGGCATCTCTCTCCTGTCCTCTTCCCCTCAAGATCTCTTTTGGGACTCTCTCTACATTTCTAGAAGATGGCTTTAAGAATTCTGTAATAAATTTCCCATTTGCTCCATAACGTAATGCTTTACTTTTCGATTGGCAATCCTTAGTCCTCTGTGGAACTCGCCACTTGTAAACTCATCACACACAGCATTCAAAAATTAAAAGCCCTCTCCTTCCTCTACTTCCAAGAGTGTGTAGAAAACATCGACTAGAAGCCAGGATTTAAATCAATTGAAAACTAGAGTCGCACGATGGGGGAGAGGTGTGCAATCTTAAAATAGCCCTGAGCTCATTCCTTTGGGGAAATTGCCATTTGGCTGTTTACTACTTCAGCTTATTTCACTTCTGAAATACAGCTTACTACCAATCGAAATAAAATAGGGGTCTCTGTAAGTAAAATGGAGTCTCTGGGTATTTATTGCGACATTATGAAAAAAAACAGCTGAACAGATAAGTTTTTTTAAACACATTTGTAAAATTTATTTGGTGTGTGTGTGTGTTAATTATACAATATAGAATACTTATGGAATTTATTTCAAAAAGTCACTGGAACACTGCAAGGGGACAAGGACGTGTCTTCTAGTCCAGCTGTAGCCTTTCAAATGTGCAGGGATGTCAGTCATGTCAGCCTGAGGAACAGCCGTGGACAAAAGTGACTTTTTGACAGGGGCCAGTGACTCTCCAGAAGATGCTGGGTTGGCCTCACCAAGGATATCATTTAATACAATCAAGCGTGGTTTGGGGGATGGACATTTCAGTTGTTTTGTTTGTTTCTATTCTAACCATTCCTTAGACTGGGAATTTAAAGTCTAAATACTATCTTACAACACAATTTCATAAAACTCCACTTATTTGTTAGAAATAAAATATCCTAATCTAATAAAGATTTTAGTTGTTGCTTTGAAATAATTCACATCTTGTAGCAGAGTCTGTCAGTGCTCACTGGTATCTCATTGGCCCAAGTGATAGGTCACTTAACTGGATTTTTCCCAAACATACCGAGGGCTTCCTTCCTGAATCACCCATGTCCCTTCTCAGGCCAAGGGAGTTGCAAGCCAGAAGTTCCAATGTAGCGATAATTTTGGAATTCTGGTTTCTTTAGAAACACAGAACTATTATAAGAATGTTTTTGTTTTAATCCCAGGCATGGGGATAAGGGGCTGCTTTGCAACAGCTGACTATGATTTGCCTCATGCTCTGGCGAGGGTGTGATTTTGCCAGCTGCAGATAGCTTCTGCAATTGTGTGACCTTTGGAATTCTGGGAACTTTTCAGGTGGCATATAAATGCTAGGGCCCTGATGGATGGGTTGTTGGTTGACTATTGGTTGGTTATTGGTTGCTGTTGGTCACAGTTTGTTAGGGAATCATGCACAAAGAAGAACCCAGAAGAAGAGGAAGATAGATAGATGATAGATAGATAGATAGATAGATAGATAGATAGATAGATAGATAGATAGA
>NW_026596100.1:1944128-2024203 GCF_907164565.1 Psammomys obesus | reverse complement strand
AGATAGATAGATAGATAGATAGATAGATAGATAGATAGATAGATAGAACTTTCTATGTCCCAAATTAGCAGGAAGTAGTCTAATGATACATTGACTTCTTTCAGACCCCTGACTTTATTCAGGAATCTCTTTCCTTTCCTCTTTATCCTTTTTTTTTCCTTCATATATTTAGTGTTAGGGGTTTGAAAGGTAATAAGAAAAGGGGTGGGAAGGGGTGGAAGAACAAAGAATCCATAAAGTAGCAAGTGCCTTTCAGTATGTAAACATCTATGTAAACTACAGTCAGCAAGGACTGGTAAGTGAGCACATGGCTGCCTGGCTCCTGGCAGGTTGGTTTTGAGGTGTGCTCTACACAATCACTCACAGAGTTCCCAGACACATGAACCTTCCCTTAACAATTTCACTAACCTACTCTTTAATAGCAAATCCTCTGTCCTCTGCCTCAGGTTCTCACTGGCTTTCCTAACATCTGCTCCTAGATCAACTTAAGTAGATGACAAACCTTGTCCTTAGATTGCTTTGGGCAAATCCAAACTAAGAAAATTAAAACCATTGGCATTTGTTCTTAGTAGAGTTTTGTTGTTGTTGTTATTGTTGTTGTTTACTGTTTTTTGTTTTTTATGTCGTCTTGCAGTTAAAATCATCATCTGTGTACCTGGCTTTCTGGTTAATTAGCTGAGAACTTAGAGTGAATGACTTAACTGCTCTAACTTTCAGTCTTCCATAAAGCATGGATTGAATCAATAGCTACCTGAAGTTGTATCTGGTATCTGTTAGACCATACTAAACACAGTGTCCAATTTAGTGTCCAGTTCTTAGTTGGTAGAGTCACCTAATAGGAAGTAATGCCAGCTGTGGTTGCTTGATTTCATACTTTCTGATTTGTTATAAAGAGTCTTTTACTGTGTCTAAATTCAACTTAACTAATTAGGTTTCAGATAGGCTCAGGGGATGAGGGGCAAGTGGACAGTTATTGGGAATAATACACCAAGAAAGACAGAAGAAGCTTCCTGCAAATGTCAACTTTCTGCATGTCTGCCGTTCACTGTCTCCATGGTGCCTTCTGTAGATTCAGCAGAAAGCCTGAATTCTGGTAAAGCCTCCCCTGACCCCTCAAGCTAAGTTGGTCTCCTTTCTTTCAATGATCTATGCCCAGGACCCATTTTAGCACATGACCACATACATGCAAGACTTTTGTGGTGGCTAAGGTAAAGTCAGATACATGGTCAAGTACTATTCTAGTTATTTTGGTCTACCTTTTTATTATGATAATAGTATTACAATAAGCAGAGCTTGAACAAAGGTTTTACCCTTATCCAATCATATAAGATCTTAACTAAGAATAAAATGACCAACTTTACCCAGAACGAGAAGGAATTCTGCCTTTAGGCTGCCTATGGACATGAACTGCAGCTCTTCTCTGGCCTCCATCCCACCAGGCTACTCTGCAGAGTAAGCAGCTTATTTATGAAAAATTTCTTTCTTTTTCTCCTGTCTTCACACTTTTATGCACACATATTCATGCTATTGATTCTTTCTTAGCATAAATCTGAAGATCATCCAAAATTTTTATATATATTCAAAATTCACTAATAAGAAATAGAGAAGTAGAAGTAGTTTGGCAGAGACATTTAGAAACATAACTATGTGGACTAGAAGATGGCTCGGTGGTAAAGAGCATTTGCTGTTCATTCAGAGAACTCAGATTTGGTTCCCAGCTCACAGCCATCTGTAACTCCAGTTTAAGAAGATCCAATGTCCTTTTCTGAGTACTCTGGCACCAGGAACACATGTGGTTCACAGACATATATGTAGGTAAAATAACTGTGAGCACATAGAGTTAAAATATTTTTAAAAGAACGTGGTTCTAGAGAAATTTTAATCCAGCAACATTGCTACTCTGGCTGGAATACAGACATGCCTTTAATCCCAGGAGAGAGGCAAGCAGATTTCTGAATTCAAGGCCAGCCTGGGACAGAGCAAGTTCCAGGTACAGAAAAGTTTAGGTCCAGGCATGATGGTACATATCTTTAATCCCAGCACTTGGGAGACAAGAATCTTCCAGTCAGTCAGTTCTGGTCAGTGAGTGGAGTTCAGTGCAATGGATTGAGTCAGTCAGTTGAGAGGCAGTGCAGTGGAGTTGAGTTCGTGGAATTCGGAGGCAGTTTTTACCAGGATAGTTGTACAGAGACAGGTTACAGAGGGAGAATAAGCTAGACACAGGTGAAGACAGAATGAGCCAGAGAATGGGAAGGAATCAGAATATTAGAGAATGTTGCCAAGGTTAGTATGAGGCCAAGAGGAACAATTCAGTCAGAAGCAAAGAGAAGCCAGTTTGACTCAGTCAGCTTAGAGAGGCTTTTTGAGCCAGCCAGCCAGAATTCAGAAAGAGCTAGAAAGGATGAGCGTGTTAAGCATTAAGTCTCAGAAGCTGAAAACATTCTAGGACTAGAGTAGATTTTACAGAAGCTAGAAGCTTCCAAGAACTAGGCCTAGGTTAGCAGACAGAGGTAATAAGCCTCTGAGACAACAATTAAATCAGGTGAATGAGAGTTACTTTTACACATTTACTGAAATGAAAAGACCTATTTCATAAATGAAGAAAGATGAGGACTGGGGATGTTGCCCCATGGCATGCGCTTACAAAACACAAGGCTGTGACCTGCTAAAGTCTTCTCTCCTGAGTATTGTTTCTGAATAGAGCATCTTCCCAGAGTGAACCGAGACCTGGGAATTGGATGTCTGGCCTCTGGCAAGCACTCTGAGAATGCTAGTCATTGTTCCTCCAGCTCAGGCTTGTAGGAATGCTGCTCTGCTGTGAGCTCCTTGGTTCTGCCCTTGTTGCCCCAGCTAATTTTGCACTCAACTGCTGGCCACACCCCTTCTTGTTATATCCCTAAAGCAGGGTAAACAGTGACCCCCACAATGGGTGGGTTTCTAGACAAGATGCGCAAAACTATAAACCTGCTATCTAATTCAGGTTTTAGGATAGAGGGGTGAGGTATTTCTCAAGCATTTGTGGAATTAAATCGGGGAGGGGGGATGAGGCACTTCTGTATGATTGAAATGTTCATGATTGGCATTTTCATGGCTCTTTGGGGCATATTTGCGCTACTAATGCCACTTTCGTGTTTCATCCAGGGTGGAATGAGCTTTGTTACTCATGTGAAGATTTTTACAGTCAATTTGTAGCATCAATTCCTAGAGTGTGTCGTTCTCTCACGGACACTTACGGACATATTTAGAAGGGCACGTTGCAATAATAAAATTCCGTACTAGGCCTTCATATCACACACACACATACACAACTGAGAACCAGCTAATCAATTCACAACCAGCGGGTGATGGGGACCAGCACGTGCTCTGCATCCATTTCTGTCTTGCCCACAGGAGCAAAAAGAGTGGAGCATATCTCAAACTCTCTTGCACCCCAAGTTGTGGATAAGAACTTGCATCCTCCAGTGAACAGTGTGCATGAGTGTGTGAGAGAGAGGCGCAGGGACACTGGAAATGCACGAAGGCGTCCTTCATAGTGAGCTGGTGGCTCACTGGTGTGTGCAGCTGGGCTTGGCATTCCACTGTCTGGTTGTCAGCCTCCTCACAGCCCAGGAGTGGCAGAGGCAGCAGTCTGTCAGTGTCTGCTCACCAGCTCCGGCGGAGCCCAGGCATCTGGCTCTACCTGTGGGGACAACAGCAGTTTCTGGCTCTGCATCTCGGTGCTTGCCCTTAAAATCCACATCACCTGGCAGGTCCCTGGCTTCTGATCCTTGAATCCATCCAGTCGCTTTTGTGAGTACCTGATTTCCTGCATTAAATTCCTCTCTACCTCATGGTGAGCGGTGTCTTTCTCCTGCGCTGATTTCTATAAGGATGTAAAGAATAATTAAGAGCAATATGTGCTTTGGAGCAAGTTGATAGCACTAGAGTAAGACTCAAAAGTAAAAAAGAATAAAGTGTATGTAATAACGTGATTATCTGCAGCAGAGAAATCCTATAAGGTTATGTCTTAAAAAAAAAAACAAAACAGTATTTGTTCCTAGAAAAACCAAAGTGGGTTCTGGAACAGGGATTTATGTTTTATGCATGTGTGCCTTAAACTGTTTTTTTTTTTACATCATTTTTATGAAATATATGCTTTTTTTTTTAATTTTGTGGGGGGAATACATGTTTTCCAATTTAAAAATTTTAACCATAAAAAATGTCAAATTCCTGTAATAATTGGTATACATAATAACAAATTGAACTGGCTCAGCAGATAGAAGCTCTCACCATGCAGGCCTAACATCCTGAGTTTGATTCCCAGAAACCACAGTAGAAGGCGAGAACTTCCAGAATTGTCCTCTAACTTACACACATACACACAGCATAATAATAAATTAATTAAATTAATTAAAGCAGATCTTAATATTTGTCCTTTTTAAACTTTTTTTCACCTTGAGGCAGAGTCTCACTATGCAGCCCTGTCTGGCCCAGAACTCAGATTCCCCTGCCTCTGCCCCGATCTGCCCTGTGCACCACCACACCCAGAATCATCACCTTTTTACTTCTGACCTACAGCACCAGGCGGAGTCCTGGAAATTCCTCGAATCATCTTCCACTGAAACGACGGTGCTATTTACTGTAAGGCGCAGTAGTATACAGCACCGAGAAGAAAATTAAAAGCACAAAACCTGCCCACCCACCCAGTAGAGCTCGAGCCTGGAATATTCTGCACCGCTTTCAGTTTGTTTTGTTTCCTGACTCAATCGCGTGTCTCTCCAAGTTGAGCAACTTCTGCCTCATGTCAACAGGAACTACGTGACACACTGGTGGTTGACACCTTAATGATAGCTCTTCACAGAGCAAGGCTTGCTCACAGCAGCCTGTCCCTACTTAAAAATGTCTTTCTACTCCAAAGGCATTCCAGGCTCCTTAGCTCTGCCTGGTGAGCGACAGGCAGTCATTCCCAGTCACTGGTGCGGCTGCAGAATTCCCTTCCCTCGGAGCAAACGCTAGCCAGCTTTTAAATTTTAATCTTTACTTGTGTGTGTTGGGGGGGGGGGGGTTAAAAGTGCGTGAGTGCAGGTGCACTCTGGGAGGGATTGCGCTCACAGGTGGTAACTGAGCTGTCCAAGGAAACCACACTCCGGTTTTCTGCAAGTGCAGCAAGGGCTCCTAACCACTGAGCCATCTCTGCTGCCTGCAAACACAGGTTTCGTCGACGGTTAAAAAAAAGTGCTCCTGCTCCGCTTCTGAGTCTTTGTCCATGTCTAACTCCTGACATGCCGAGTCACAGTGAGATTTTTTAAAGGGATTATAAATGGAGATCAATTCAAGTTAGGTAGCATCACAGCACAGGCGATTCAGTTCACAAGACAGCTGACGTGCATGTGCCGGGCAACAGAGCTGTGTAAGAGTGACAGCCACCAATTATGCATGTCACAACCCAACACCGGAGACCTTAAACGGTGAAAACTGATTGTCCTTAGCATATATAAAGTGCAGTATTATTCTTTTGATTTTCAAATAAGCTTCCTCAATTTTATTACTCCTCAGATGAGAAGCAAAGGGATTATTAAGATGCATAGAAATTAAAAAGTAATTAAATTTAGTCAGTGTGGTCAGGGTGCCCAAGATCTGAACCAGTAAGTTACTCTGTCTCCTCGTTGTTCTAAGGCTTTTTTTTTTGTCCCATTGTGACATAATAGTCATAATTTTTCTTGATTGTGACATAATATGCATAGATTGACTCCATTAGAAAAAAAATTACCAAATATTATGTAATCAGATTGCTTCCATTTTTTATCATAATCTGTATAATAGTTACCATACAAACCCATATGCTTCCTGCACTCAAATGATACCTTTTAATATAAAAACCATACTTGCCCTTAGAAGTTTAGAAAATACAGAATTGAGAAGTAAGAAAATAAGACTGTTGTAATCTTATCACCTGTGGGCAGTCATTACTAATAGGATATGTTTCTTCTTAGAAAATTTCCATGCATTTTTCATATAGTTGAGATGATGACAGAAATATTCTTGGTGTCTTATTTTGTTTATGTAGCACAAAGTAGTTGCTTACTTAAGCTACTGGGATAAATTGCCACAAGTGCTGTAGCTTAAAATAGTACAGATTTATCCCCTCCGAGTTCTGGAGCCCACAAGCCTGGAGACCCCGGTAAGACGAGGGCATGAGAGGCCTTCTCGGGGGAGACTTCACTCCTCGTCCCTTTGGTGCCCAAATGGCTTCTCTTCAAAACTTTGACACTCTGAAGTTAAAGGACACCAATTTTCTATGGTCACAGACGTACAAGGCAAGAAGCATCAACATCTTGAGAGGCTTGAACTAAGAGGCAATGATTGTGGCTCTCATCAGGGTCCTTGTGCTCTGTCTGTAAAATGGCTGGTGGCCGGCTACTGCTTCCCATCATAGTGGACCTGGCAGGAGCCTCCTGATGAAATATAGCTATTGGGTAACACTATGAAGTGACTGGTGGGTCACCCGAGCTGGATTTTCCTGTTTGCTCAGGCTTTCCATCTCCAGGTTCTGTAGATAACATGAGAAACCACAGCGCATCACGGTCGAGAACGCAGCTGCTGGGAAGAGAAAACACGGGTTGACACTGATCTCGCTCCAGGCAGCTCTGGCTGCCTTCTGTCTGGAGCAAGCGGTGGCTTAACTGACCTTTGACATTAAATGTGCTCAGCAGAGTGAAGAACTCAAAGCTTGCCTTAGACAGTCACTGGGAAGGACAGGGAGATTGTATTTCAGGACCCTACAGAGCCAAGAACTGACCCAGTGCGTGGGAAACCTAGCTGCAGGCCAATCAGTGCTTGTCCTCTCAAGGCAGCTGTGTCCACCACCCCGCAGGGTCATTGTTTGAGGGGCTCTTCACCTATTTAAACCAAAGTCCGAAATGACTGCATCATTTCTGCTCTTCTCCTCTGGCCTCCTCTGCATGTAGTGTTGGTTCATTACATAGAAAAGGGAGGCATGTTAAACTTATCATTAACCTTTTCTTTTGACATGCAATCAGCCAGGATTTATGAGATGCTAAAGGCTCCAAAGTCTGGAAAGGCGAACATAAATGTATAAATGGCAGTGTTTTTGTTGTATTGAGCTTGGAATAATACAGCCATTTGTTTTCATTGTGGCACTGTGTATCTGATATGTTTTTTTATTTTCCAGTGGGTAATGACCTGCTAAACAAATTAGATATATTATTCTAGTCCATCCTGGACTAGAGATCTATTTCAACTTTTCCTTACTAAGCTTTGCAATTGGATCAGATGAGGTCGATGCAGAAAATTATAAAGTGTAAACCCACATTCCCCTCTATTTTTATGCTAATGTTGAGGGGGACCTATTATCATGATTCAAAATTCTGTTGTTGATAGATTACCATTTTAGTTGAACCCATTGACCTTTAAGGGAAAATGTATTACCAAAGTTTACTTAGGTCAGACCTTGAAACAGTTTATATGAAAGTAAATAACTTTACAAGAAGACATTTACCAAGTAACAGGGTTTTCTTTTCCTGTAAAGATTTATTTTACTCTTAGTTAAGTGTGTGCCTGTGTGTCTGTGTGTGGGTACCTGTGAGTATAGGTGAGGCCAGAGGTGTTGGGACCATCTGGAGCTGCAGATACAGCTGGAGTAAACCACCCTAATGAATGCTGGAGACCAAATCCATGTCCCCTGTAAGAGCAGGATGTATTCTTAACTGTGAAGCCATTTCTCCAGCCCCTGTTTCATAAGATGGAATTAATTTTCAAGTTTTCTTCTTCTTAGCTTAAAAAGAAATAACATTTCCCCCAAACTTAATAGACTACCTTCCTTAGGAAGAAATAATTATAGTATGGGCATGGTGGCACATGCCTTTAATTCTAGCACTCGGAAAGCAGAGGGGGGCAGACCTCTATGCCTTCAAAGACAGACTGAACTACATAGTGTTTTAGGCCAGCCAGGGCACACTGTCTCAAAAAAAGAAAAAAGGAGGAGGAGGAGGAGGAGGAAGAAGGAAGGAAGGAAGGAAGGAAGGAAGGAAGGAAGGAAGGAAGGAAAAAATACCGATAGCATAAAAATGAAACCGATTACAAAGTGTCTAATTTTTCATTGATTTGTGGGAATACCTAATTGGGTTGAGAAATGAAGTATGAGCACTTTTCAGCCCTGGAAGGCTTTCAGTTACACTTAAAGCAGCACACATTCATTCTGTGTTGCCAAGAACAGAAGACATCCAAATTCACCCTATCTTTCATCTTGCTTTTATCCTAGGCTTCTAAATCTTACAAAATCCTTTCTCACATCAATTAAATCAGATATTTTCTTTAAGTGCTGCATTGCCTCATGCCATCCGACTACAGAGATGAAAGTGAGCAAGCAGAGCTGCCATTCAAAGCATCGCTTTCTGTAAGCTGTACCACAGCAAGCTAATTGTTAAGGACTGAAAATTGTAAGGATTGAAATGCCTCCAACAAGCCTAGGTTCTGATTGCTCAGTTTCTGAGCTTGGAGAGCTGTTGTGAAGTGTATAGAGCCTTTGGAAGATGGGATCTGGCTGGCAGTGGCAGGCCAGGGTGCCATGAAACAGTGTCCCAGGAGCCCTACAGCTTGGGTTCTCTCCGATGCAGTAGGCTGCAGTCCTCTGAAGGTGAGAGACAAAGTAAACATTTCCTCTCAAAACTTGTTTCTGTCAGGTATTTTGATTCCAATGACACAAGTGCAGCTAGTATTATCACAGTTTTTAAATTTCTAACCCAATTTCCAAAGCTCAAATCATATGATATAAGATATATTTGTTCTATATTTAACAGTCTTCCACGACTTCTCATAATCTATAATTATTACCATCCCTATAATTAATATTAACATTAGAAATGCAACTTGCATTCTGTTGGTTTTGTCAGATTAATGTGCTATGACTGGGTTTTTGTGTTGTTTTTGTTTTTTGCTAAAAGTCTGATAGCTCTTCTTTTAATATTCATTTTCCACAACTATTTGAAAAACGTTTTTGTGTTGCATGATTTAGTAATTGTTATTATTGTGACCTTTTACAGAAAAGGTGGTAAGAAATATTTTGCTTTTAAGACCTAAAAACAAATGAGTTAAAGGAAGTTAAAAATTCAAAGGGAAGAAAGAAGCAAGAGTTAGCAGCTAGCCTGAGCGCCTGTCCTGGGGAGGTTCTGCATGTTGCTTAAGACACAGTGTGTAAGTGTGAGGTGGGTTGGCCTCAGTCCGCCCTCCTCCTTACTCACTAGGACAGGGAGGCAAGCGTTCTTGGTTGCCATCGCCTGCTCACTATGGACCGCCACGTTAGCTTCCATTTCACATTTCAGCTACCTTCTTCCCCGGACTTGCCTGTTCCCAGTGATAACAATGATTTCTGTCTGAGAGCTGTGTTTCAAGGTTAGAGCTGATTATTCCCCTGACCTCCTTGGAAGTGTTCTGTTAAATGGCACCTGTCTGTACTTAAGTATTAGGTAGGAGCGGTCCAAGGAGGAGAAGACAAGGGGCTGGCAGACATAAATATCTTTTCCTCCATTTGCTGAACAAGGTGACCTGGGAGACAGTGGCTGGGCTGATGTTAATGAAGAGAAGCAAGCCCCTCAGTAAGCCTGAGAGAGTAGAGCCCAAATCATGAGGAGGAGCTGAAGGCACGCCAAGCTCTGTGGGTGGAAACCAAGATGCCCTGTCCCCAGAGGCTCACTGTCCAGCTCTTCCAGCTCTGGTGGAGCTCCTCAGAGAGGTCAAGCTGAGCATATCTGAAAATGGGAAGTCAGGCTTTGTGTGCCCATAAAATTTGTCAAAGAAATGGAACTTGATTTTTTTTAAGCAATTAATATTATCGATCCCCAATCGTTTACCATGGAAACTTCACCACTGCCATTTTGCCTTTCTTCACCATTTTTTATTCCTTAAGACCTTGAGGTCATCCAGCCAGACAGAGCCTCTGATAAGTCATGTTTATCACCTAACCGAAACTACAGACTAAGACATAGTTCTTTATACAAAATGAATAAAGTGTAATTAATAAAAAAAATAAAAGATTTAAAAAAAAAAAAAGACATAGTTCTTTGAGTACTGACTGAATGGTGCGACGCATGCAGAGCAGTGAGGAAGCGAACAGAATGGGCTATGGAATCAGGCCCTGAGTTAAGGTGCTGGCTATTCTTTACAGGTGAGCTCTGTGACCTTGAGAAAGCATCTTTATATTTCTCTGTGAACTAGAACGGGATAACAAAACCTGCTTTGGCTGGGCATGGAGGCATCTGTAATCCCATCATGCAGGAGGCAGAGACAGGCAGATATACATTTCTGTCAGTACATCTACATGAATTCCAGGCCAGCATCAAAACACACACACACCAAAGAAACAGCTCTAAGAAAACCTATCTCGTAAAATCACTGTGACAACTGAGATAAAATATATAAACTACCTAGCATAGAGCAAGGCATATCCCTCATGTTCAATAATTTCACAGTTATAATTGCTTAAACGGCCACTGCAGTCTTTATTTCTCCTGACAGCTGCATGCAGACAGCACAGGTTCAAGTCCTGGTATCACCAAAATAAAACAAAATAGTCCCGCTCAGAATTTTGTCTGTGTTTTTCTCTAAGACTACCTCTTAAATGAGCCTGAATGTCTAATACTCAGACTTGCACTCTTTGTTCTATTTTAAAAAAGCTATACTCTTCCACCCAAAAGGATGGATGAAGGTAAGAACTCAGAGTGAAAGGGCATCAAACCACGTTGAAAGACCCAGCATTGGTCAGTTTAGGCAACTTCGGCTGTGCTTGTCATTCTTGCCAATCTACTGCTGCAGCCTCTTGCCGGCTGAAGGAGACCAGGAAGTAAAAGCCATGAAGACAGAGCACACAGGACAATTTTCCAGAGTGGGGGGATCACGGCAAGAAATGGAGAGCAGACGTGGAAACATGAGCAGTTTCCGACACCCACATGCAGCCCGGGCTGCCAGCAAGGTGCCAGTGCCACACAGCTGAAACAAACCCCATCTGTTATTTAAAAGGCTGGGAAGTCCAGAATCAGCTTGTGGTCACAGTGGATGTCTGGCTGGGCCTCCTGATGGGCTAGGGGGCTAATCTTCTTTATTTTATCTTCACTACTGCCCAGGCCAGAAACATATCCTTACGGCATCCCTGATTGTAAGAGCAACAGTCCCAGAGGCTGGGGGATGGCTCAACAGTTAAGAGCACTTGCTGCTCTTACAGATTCACGTCTCAGCACCCACGTGACAACTCACAGCTGTTCTTTTGGCCTCCACTGGTACTGCACACACGTGGTAAACAGACATGCAAGCAAATAAATAACTAAAATATAGATAGATGATAGATAGACAGACAGATAGATAGAGTAAACCACCCGTCCACATAAAATTAAAATTAAGGGGAAAAGAGGGAGTACATCCCATTCAGACCTTCATGATCAAAGTACCTTTCAAATTCTTTACCTACAAAGGACATCATTTTATGGGATAGGTACTAAAATACGAAAGTGCATAGGGAAGAAATACAAATAACATTCATAGCAATGTATAAGACCATCATGAAAAAAAAAAAGAACAGTTTTTGTACCATGATGAATCAGGAAAGCTGATTCACCAATATTAAAAGGACAATGTCATACAAATTATAAATTTAATACTTTTTAAATGTTAAAAGTACTTCATAGAACTCTATATAAGCTGATTACAAAATGTATATGGAGATCAAGATGAACAATTCCAATTCAATTTTAAAGAACAAAGCATGAGCTATTTAAGGGTCATTATAGACCTATATCAATTTAGATATTACTACAGGGACAAAACAGGTATCTATATATCCAATATCTATCTATGTGTATATATATATATATATCAGGTAAATATAAATATACATATGTATGTATATATATGAAATATATACATATCATATATACATATATGATATATTATATACATGTATACATATATACATACACATATACATATGCATGTAAATATGTGTATATATGTGTGTATATATACATATATGTATAATACATATATGTATACATACATATATATAATATACATGCATGTATATATTAGATATATATCAGGAATATATATAATCAGGTATGTATATACATGTATACATCAGGTATGTATATAATCAGGTTTGTATATACATATATCACGTGGTCTCATTATTGATCAATGAATGACTTAAAGATGGACTTTAATAAATGATGCAGAAAAAAATTAGGTTCTCCATGTAGAGAAAAGAATATTGACTCTTTACCTCACAGAATACAAAAATCAATTTCATGTGAACTAAAGACCTCAAAGTGATGGAAAGTGGAAATGTTCTGAAGTAAGTGCAATACTACCTTTATTATTTAGGCCTAAAAATTTTAATGATGTCAAAGACTACCGTTTTGCAGATGGTTGGCTGTGAATAGCCCCTAAAGTGTGTGGAGGTGGGGGAACTTGAGGAGGTAGGGCCTTAAGGGAGGAGCCTTCAAGGGACTGTGGACTCTCTTTTCCTCTGCTCTGATTCAAGTGTGAGCCAAACTGTAGCTAATCGTGTTCTCTCTATTTCTCTTTAAATTATTTGGGTATATTTAATACTTCATTTGTAAATTTCACAATGAAATCACAAAATGATATGCAAACAATACTTTTCCCTTTATTAAGTTGATATATTCATTAAAATAATATATGATATACCATGAGCTCACTATTTTTGAAATTAGAAAGAATCAGAAGAGTAAACAAACACATTTAATTTACATATATAATACATGTATATTACCCATCTGTAACTCCCCAAACCTTCCTTCAGCACTAAATTTAACAGAAATATACAGGCCTCTAGTTATTCTCAGGCATCGCTGATATCCTAAGGAAGATTTGATAATATCGGTATATCTTAATTTGTTAGGGTAGAGGAGAAAACATTTAACTAGCATGAAGACACCAAGACTTTGGACCTGCTTAAAGCTGCAAATTCTCAGAGGCTAATGACAGCTAATCCAAGAATCAAGCTGGACGCTGCCATAACTTGAGCAGTGAGAAGGTGTGTTTCCTGTGTAACTGTAGGATGCTGTGATACTGGACAATGCTGTCATAGAGCCATCCAAGAAAACAAAATGAAGGCCCAACTCAACAACTTCAAAAGCACAGGAAAGTCCTCCATGATGGAGGTTATCCCCAACCAAACCAAACCAAACCATCCGTACCATGAAATCTCTTCTCGAGAAGGAAAGCCCTCTTCTAGCAGCGACTGAAAATGTATGTCAGTAGCTTTAAAGGACTTGATACATGGTTTTATACAAACAGGTTTAGGCTTATAAAGGAAGACAGAAAATATGTACATATTCACAAGCACTGACTGATACTTGCGTGTCTCTGCAAACACATTCGAACTGCATGTGCATGTATGTGCTAATTCACCCTATAAGGAGACTACTTTGCTAGCGTGTGAATTAACTGCTAACGTTTAGGGAATGGCTTGCTATGTATAGCTCACTTAACACTATGTATAGATCCCTTAACACTGTCTCCCTGCAGTGTTATCCTGAAAGCCCGGTTTTCATTTCTGTCCACTGAAGCTCTAAGGCTGCCATGTTTTCCTGCAAGACCACACTGTCTGCTCAGGTGGGCAGGTTTCTCTACAGGCAGTGCCATTACTGTTACCCGAGGCTAGGTGAGAGGTGTTGGTCTCTCCTTTGCATCTTTCTGACTCCTCAGACAAGCCCTCCCAGAATTCCACATAGCATGACTGATTCTATATCATAGCCATAAAACATCACAGCAGGTTTAGGATTAAAAGGAAACAGAACATGACCATTAGTGCCCAGGCCTAACACATCCAAAGATCTCAGTGATCTCATTCCTGGCCATTAGCTTGCTGGCCATGGCTGGCTCCTTTGGAAATACTCTAAAATGTTTGTGCTATTGACTGGGGCATGGAAACAGGAACACGTTTTCCTCTCCCCTGTTTTAAGAGTTGCCAGTTTACATTCTCAGCATGACGGACAGCTTTATAGGCAAGAGACTCAAAAGGCCTTTCGCAAATGCCCTCCTTTCCAAAAGGGTTATTTTTGCTATTTTAAATTATGCGTGTGCGTGCATGTGAACGCGGGTGCCCTTGGCAGTCAGGAGGCATCAGATCTCCCTAGATCTGGAGTTACAGGCAGTTGTAAGTCATTTGATATGAGTGGGAAAACTCAAACTCAGCTCACCTGGAAAAACAACAAAAACAAGTGCTCTGACCTGGTTATGTTTTGTTTTTATTGCTGTTGTGTGTCAACTTGACAAAGTTAGAGTTATCTGGGAGGGGAACTGCCATTGAGAAAATGTCCCTATCAGATTGCCTGTAGGCAAGTTGGGGGGTAGGGGCGCATTTCCTTCATTAAGGATTGGTGTGGGAAGGCCCAGCCTAGTAAAGGCAATGCCACCCCTGGGCTATATAAAAAATCAGGCTGAACAAACAAACAAACCCAAAACACCTTTTTTTTTTTTTTTTTTTATTAAGAAAAGGGGATTTAAATATTTTTGGCATTATCATGGTACCTCCAAACACTCTTACCTCTCCCCGGGGTCTTCTATCTTCCTTTTTTTTTTTTTTTTTTCCCCTTTACTTTTTCTTGAATCTTAGCACCCACATAAAGATGCTTCCAACTTTGTATGGTTTGTAAGCTTACCCTGAAACGAGACCACAGCTGAGTGTCACCAAGGTGTGAGTGAGGGGTACACCATGCCAGCAAATGGTCCTGTCGCCTTCCTAGTCTCTCCAGGAAACTCAGGATTCTAGACAGTGAGCAGTGAAGGCACTGCTCATGACACTGGGGTTTCTGTTGTGTGTGACAAGGCCACAAGTTGATTTGAAGCACTGGGATTTTGTACTTTGTGTGTCCTCTTCCCCCTTTCTGTCCCCTTCTGTAAAGACAATTAACGAGACCCAGGAAGGTCCTTCATTTATATAAAAGTTTGCTTTGTAAAATAAAAAGAAAGAGCAGGCTGAGTAAGCCACTAAGTGACCCTTTGTGGCCTCTGCTTAGTTCCAGCCTCTGGGTTCCTGCCCTGAGTTCCTCTCCGGACTGCCCTTTAAGACAGATCACAACTGTAAGCTTCCATCCTCAGGGGGCTTTTATTCATAACATTTATGGCAGCAATAGAAAGCAAACATGTGCACTTAACCACTGAACAATCTCTCCAGCCCCTTGCAAACTCCCTCTTGCCTGTCTCAGTCCCATCGCTTTGCTTTTTCCACACTCACACCATTCTAAACATTCAAAATTAATGAGTCCTAATCATGAGTCTCTCTCGCGCCTCTTCTCTGGTGTCTACATCAGGAATGTATTTGTTTCACTGAATGGTCATATCTCATTCATCCTTTAAGACTGTTGCCACTCACTCCTGAGAAACATTTCTTTACCCATCCCCGTGCCCAGGTCAGGAATATCTTCTCTAATCTGGGGCATGATGTGCTTATCTCTGAAACACACCATATTTGCAATCTTTTTTCCTCTTCTATGAGTTTGGGAGCTCCCTAAAAGAGATCTAATGTTGACCTCTGTATTGCCATGCACCTGCTACAAGGTTACCACTATGTAAGTCTTCAGGAAAGTTGAATGACTACTGTGTCAATATTTCCATTCAGTTCTCTTAACAGCCTTGGGAAGCTAGTGCTATTTCCACTCTGTGTTGGTGGAAAGCAGCAAATCTATCTAATGGAAACCATGGTAAAACAACCATGAAAATCAAGATTTTACGATGGACAGCAAAGCTTATAAATCATGACACAGAGAACAAATAGAATGAACATAAGGAGAGTGGAAAGGAGGAAAGGTGGGAGAGGTAAGATGTGGAATTCTGTGTACAGCCAAGCCTGTGAGGTTAGATTTTCAAGCTGACAAAGCAAGTCACAGGTATATAGATACACTGTAAGATGCAAAAGTAAATAGAAAGATATAGAAAAATCGTGGAGTAAATTAAAAGCAGGTTTTAGATATCATATTGGGAAAAATGGTAGCAGAAGTACAATTTTAATATAACCCCCACCGAAGTTCAGGTTAGAGGCAATTCCCAATGCAAAGGATTGGGACGCAGGGCCTGATGGGGGGTGTTTGGTCATAACAGGGTACTTGCAGCTAGATTAATACTATTATCACAAGAGTAAGTTGTGTGTTTTTGTTATTAAAAGAGGTTCAAAGGCTAAGGGAACTTTGTAGAAGTGGGAACGGCATGTATACGTGGGGATTTGTGAGCAAGAAACATACAGGGGGACAGTAGAGGGGCAATTTCTGTGAGAAAACCATCCAGTAAGCAGAATTCTTGCTCAACCAAGCTAACAGGATTCTTGCTGAAGGGAGGACAAGGTGATCCACATCACTAGGGAGCAGCACAGTCCCGGGGAAACAAAGACTCAGACTCTGTCCTCAGAGAAATCTGTTCAGTACGGGAGGACCCAACTGCACAATGTGCAAGACAGAATCACAGACAGATCAGGATGTGTGAACGAAGGGAGGAACCAGTTTGGGGTTGTCGATCAGTGGGAGAGCCCTTGACCACTACGTGATAAGAATTTTATACCGATCACCATAAGCAAGAAGAAATGCTGAAGATTTATATTTTAATTATGTACATATCTCTGTGTGCATGAATGCAGCTACTAGTAGAGCTCTCGGGTGTCAGATCTCATGGGAAACGGATTTGCAGGTGGTTGTGAGCCACCTGACCTGGGTTGTGGAAAGTGAACTTGGGTCCTTTACAAGAGCAGTAAGTGCTCTGTTCCGCTGAGTGATCCCTCCAGTACCCACCAAAACGTTAAGAAGAAACTGCCAGCCAACTTCTGGGCACATTTTCTATACTATCCATGGTTGCATCTCTTTTTCGGTTCAGAAATAAGCAGTTTGAAAATGCCGCCTTCTATTGATAAATATGGCAGGAGAAAAGTAATATACTTGAATAATAAAATTACAGTGATGTGACCAGTCATCAGTAAAGGAAATTTAAGATTAAAATATTGCTGAGCATGGTAGCAAACACTTATTATCCCAGCACTTTGGAAGAAGAACATCAAGAATTCAAGGTCAATCTGAGCTACAAGACACTTGCATCAAAGGAATTTTAAAAATTTAAAAGAATATATATTTATAAAATCTCCTTCAAGTCAGGAAAGTGAGTGGTAGCATGAGGGTGATTCAGCTTCCATCCTTTGGCGATCAGATGGTTCTCCAGGGCCTAGTTGGCATGGATAGGAGATGAAAGGATCCCAAAGAAAAGAAAAGGGAAAGGATTCCTTTAATTCACAATCATGTCTTTACTTAAATTGCAAATGTTTATTACCATAGTATTACTCCATTTTGCTAGCAGGAAGTGGTTAAAGAACAAACACATTCTACATTTATGAAGATAATCAGGATACCTTGAATCCATGTGCTAAATAAAAACAAAGCTTCTTCATAATGCTCAACGCTTTAAACAGCTTGTAAGTAGAAATTAATAACATAGGGGTCCAAAAGGAGATGGAGTAGAGAGCACAGCGAAAGCTTCATGAGAGGAGGAGGTAGAGCTGCGTATGGGACCTTGGTTTGATAGGAAACATTCCACGGAAATCAGCTGTTTACATTTTACTTCGGAAGCAATGAGAGACTGACCACAGATGCTGCCAGGTTTCTTTAGGGCTTCAGACGTCTGTTTAGATCAAGTTAGGGACGCTCCTACATCGTGCTTATCACAGTAAAGGACAATCGGCTACCACGGTCCGCAGATTGGAGTCCCACAATTACAATACACCTTCCTGCTTGAGTTTTCATACTTGCTATTTCTTAGGTATAGACCCAACACCGCTTGGGTCTTTCTCATCTTCGTTTCGCAGATGAAATATTTTGGGGAAGCTCCCCCCCCCCCAACCCCCGCCCTTAGCCTCTTTAGGAGTCTCCCTATTTTAAGCACTCAAAATCGGGATTAAATAGCGTCTTTTGTAGTTGGTTAGAATTCATTTGCTCTTGGAAACTGCAACCAACATTTCATCTTCCGCTGGAAAAAAAAAAAAAAAAAACCATCAGTGACCACCGGTGAACGAATGTTTATCTCCAGGGCCTGCCCGTATTGTCTATGGATTCCGGTTAAAGTGCTTAACAATGTCAGGCCCAAAACAAGTTACTAGTATTCTCACGCATTTTCTCAGTTCTGACACGGGAAATACTCATCACCAGCCATGCAGTGTCTGACGACCCCTGAGGCACAGCCCTGGGCCAGGAAGCCCAACCCTGTCCTCTGGTCGTTGCCGCAGGCTCAGCTCAGTGCAGCCTGAGCCCGGTTTCTGCTGGGGAAGGGCCGCTGCGGGCAGGGGAGCGGCCTGCCCAGGGCAGCGGGCGTGGGCATTGCAGCTGCCCTCCGTCAGAAGCCCTGTTGGGGAGTGTGGACAACCGGGCCACCAGCCGCTTAGAGCACTGAGCTCGCGTGGACTGGGACAAGGAGACGCTCCGCCCACTGCCGCACCACCCGGGGCCGCTCTAGGACGCCGGAGGGTCTCCTCGCTCCGCTCTCGCTGGTTAGGGACGGACCTCCCTCCGTGGGCGGGGCCTGGCCTTGCGGGTCGTCTTAGGCTGCTGTAGTCCAGGGACCCGATCCGGTCGAGCAGGACTCCCAGTCTCGAGGTCTTGTGCCCGTACTGGCTACCCCAGGGAAGCATTGCCTTCTAAAAATCTCAGAGAACTGCAGCAGTTGCTTCCCTGAAATTCCACTTTTTGCTGTGTGGGGGAAAAACACCCCTCTTACTATTACTTTCAGTTGATTTCTTGTGTCCTTTGATTTGGGCTCAGGTTCTTGCTGTAGACGCCTTCATGTGGTGAGAGATCTGAAAGGAGCTCCTAACCGCAGTTTCCTAACATGTGGGCAGAGTGTGGGATGAGGGCTTCCTTTTTTCCTTTATTGAGAATCAACAGCCTTTGGGGGAGGTAAATATTAGCTCTATTGCCTGCCTGTAGAGCCTATTCGGTTAATTCAGAGCTTTGTAGTTTTACGGCTACTGAAAAGACAGAGGGGGTTGGGATTAGAATTACAGACTTTAACGATTGCGTTCTTAGAGGCTGAAAGTGTTATTGGAACTCCAGGGGGTCACCACTGTGCCCCAAGAACTATGGTTCCGCCGCTAGTCCCAATAAGCTAATTAAAAGTGGAAGGCAGAAAAGAGATTTACTCAAGGTGGCCACATTGGGACGGACGAGGGAAAGAGATCCAGAGAGCTCACCAAGTCCACCTTGGGGTTCCTGAAGTAAGATCGAAGTTTGACTAGAAGGCCAAGGAACTGCGTATGTAAGCTAACCAGGTCATGCCATGACTTCCCACACCATTGAGCCATGGTTGCTTGAGCCTCAGTCCCACCCTGTAAAATGCTAAGACCAGTGGTTAGAGACCCGCCTACCCCCCCACTCCCCACTCTCCACCCCCACCCCCATCCCCCACCCCCACCCCACTCCACCCCCTGCTAGTGGCCTTCCCTTCTTCTAGCATGAGATTCCTGGGGAAAGCCCCCTTTGTGTGTGTGGATGGTCCATCTTCTCAGCAGTCTCATAAATTGGAAGACATGATTATCTCTTTAGAACACTGTCTTAGTTAGGGTTTCCATTTCTGTGAAGAGACACCATGACCACAGCAACTCTTATAAAGAAAAATATTTAACTGGGGCTGGCCTACAGTTCAGAGGTTTAGCCCATTATTGTGGTGGCAGGAAGCATGGTGGCATCCAGGCAGACATGGTGCTGGAGAAGGATCCAATAGTCCTACGTCTGAATCCACAGGCAGCCAGCAGTCCAGAGAGACACTGGGCCTGGCTTAGGCACTTGAGACCTCAAAACCCACCCCCAGTGACACACTTCCTTTAACAAGGCCATACCTACTAATCATGTCATGAGCCAGTGGGGGCTATTTTCACTCAAATCACTACAAACATTTTTATTTCTGCTGTCCGGTTATAGAATTCTGAGCACTTGTTTGATTCCACTAGGAACTTAGGTTTATTTTGTATAAGTAAATAGAAATGGCAAGGGAAATGATGAGTTATGTTTATTTCTAACTGCACTACCATCTACTAAAAAAGAAACTTTAGTGACTAGGTTTATTGAGGTGACATGCAATAATTCTTCGATATTCTGCAGTGAGAAGTTTCTGCATTATGAAGGCAATTTAGAGGATTATATTCAGATGGTAAAACATGTGTCCTTCAAAAGCTCGTTCTTTGTTCAAAAGCCTATTGTGGACATTCTTGGTCTTTAAAAAGAAGCCTCATTTCATTCATAAATACGAATACCAAAATTAACTACTTCTTTGTATTTAGGTAGATACAGGTAGAAACAATCTTATATGAGTTAGCAAAGAGTCAAGGTGATTTAAATAAACAAAAGGAGACAATAATGAGTTTGATATTCCTGACTAGTTGGCAACCCCAAGGAATTCAGTCTCAATTGGAAAATCTTAGAGCCACTCCAGAATACTTATTAGTGAACCTATTATGTTATCCATTTTAAGAGTCTGTCTTGGTGTTCTTTTATTCTTAGTGTCTCCGTCTAATAACTCTCATTTTATTGCTGTGTGCATAATGATGTTCTTTAGTATATCCAAGAGACTTTTTGATGTTGGAATATGCAATGATTCGAATTTCACTCCAGCAGCATGAAAGAGTGATAATGAGGTGTTCTCCTTTTTACATTTATGCTTCCCTTCCAGGCCTATAATTTCATTTAAAAGTTGATATTGTTCTTCCAGATTTTCTCTTCAATAATGAAATGCAAAGCAGTGATTGTTCCCCTAAGAACAACTTTTAAGTTTTCTGAGAAGTAAGATAAGGACTGTGCAGCACATTCTCAAAGCATCACTTGGGAACTTTCAACACAGTGCACTTGTAAGCCAGATGACAGGGGAAACTCTGAATTAGAATTTGTAGATGAAAAATCTATAATGGGTAATATTCCATTGTATAGATGTACCACAATTTCTGTATCCATTCCTCCACTGAAGGACATCTGGGCTGTTTCTAGCTTCTGGCTATTACAAATAAGGCTGCTACAAACATGGCTGAGCAAATGTCCTTATTGTGTACTTGAGCCTCTTTTCGGTATATGCCTAGGAGTGGTATAGCTGGATCTTGAGGAAGCTCCTGATGACACCTAATTGTCTAGGATCAGAAGGAAGGAAAAGAAAACCTCCCCTATCAGTGGACTTGGGAAGGGGCATGCATGCAGAGGGTGGAGGAAGGGAGGGATTGGGACGGGAGGAGGGAGGGAACCACAAGGGGGATACAAAGTGAATAAAGTATAATTAATAAAGAATTTTTTAAAAAATCTATAATGGGATAGTAAGTCAGTAATGATTTAGTGGGTAGCTGACAGAATTACAGGACAAATGTGAGGATATGGTTGCCTAATGACAGTGTCAGTAGCATTCTACCGTGGCTCAACTTGGTGGGAAAAGTTGCCTGGAACACAAAGACAGCAGGGAAAAGGAAGTGGCAGCTGAGAAGCTGGAGAAGAACAAAATACCAAAAACAAGGATAACAGCCAACAGTTAGGGGTCATTTATCAAATATCAGGTGCCACAGTAAGCCTTGAAGTTATTCCTTTTATTCCTCACAACAGCTGTGAGGTTGGTGCTATTATTAACTTCATTTTTAAAGTATGAAAATGAAAACCAGAAATTTCTCCAGCTAGGAAGTGCTGGTGTGGTTCTCAAATTTAGGTTTGTCTGACTTGCAGAGCCACACACAGATTTTAGCATCAGCCACCCTATTTTCTACACGTAAAGATGTTATTTATTTATTTATTTATCTATCTATCTATCTATCTATCTATTTATTTATTTATTTAGCTGCATGGTGATACACAACTGTAATCCCCACATCTAGAAGGATAAGGTACAAGAATCATGAGTTTAAAGCCAGTTTGGGCTACATAAAGAAAAAAAAAAAAAAAAAAAAAAAGCCCTGCTGTGTTGTTCTTTTTCCTGGATTTTGGTTGTTTTTATTCAAAACCACTCTTATTCCTTTGAATGGATTCCTAACTGGCAAGGAAGCGTAGGACTGGTTAGAATTGTGGCTCCTGTACTAGATTATCCTGTTTCAAACAACAGTATACCAACAAAGCTGTGAGATTATAAATCACACATTTGAACTCGCTCTGCCTCTTTAAAATATATATATTTATTTTAAAAATAGGGATAATATAAATGTCTACACCACAGGGTTTTTATGAGGCTTAATGGAGACTGTGGTGTGTGTGTGTGTGTGTGTGTGTGTGTGTGTGTGTGTGTGTGTGTTAATCAGGGTTCTCTAGAGGAACAGAACCAATAGAATGAGAGAATATATATTACAAAGGTGAGTTATTAGATTGGATTATACAATACAGGCTGGAGAGTCCGACAGTGGTTGTCTGTGCACTAGAGAGGCTGCAAAATCCAGTCATAGCTGTTTGATGAACGAAGCCAGCTGCCTTGGCATTTTCGATCTGGGGCTGAAGGCCTGGACGACTCCCAGAGAGCCTTAGCTCTTGTTGGAAGAGCCAAAGAAGCTGAGTCCCCACATCAGAAAACACCTCAGCGGGGGAAGTAAGCTACACACTCCTCCGGAAGCAGAGTTCAGCAGACAAAAGTAGCAATGGACACCCGCAGGGGCATGTCTCAGCTGATTCCAGATCCAGTCAAGTTGACAACCAAGAGTAGCCGTCACTGTGAGTAAAAGCCTTTGGCGTGTATCTGAGCGGAATAGGGGTTTGCATACACTAAGTATCTTTATTAGGATCCAATAGTGTGTATGTTGGCCCTCTCTAACAAGATGGTGTGACTTTGGTTTAGCTAACAGCATCCGGTTTCAAACAAAACCAAAGGGGAAGCAGAGACCCTCCTGCCTTTCACTGTAGGATAAGGAAGTGAAACATCGACCTGTAAGATCTTCTGAGTAAGTTGTTACTGCTGTGACTGGAATACTTGGCAGAAGCAATGGAGGAAAGACTTGTTTGGCTCAGCCAAACAGACTTGTGTAAGTCTGTCAAGATAGGCAAGAGCCGGGCAACTCGGTCTATGGGCATGTGGCATTGGCTGTTAACGCAGCCGGGGCCAGGAAGCCGAGTGTGCAGGGAACTCACTATGACCTTCAAAGGTCCCACACCTAGTGTCCTGCTTTTTACAGCCAGGCCCTCCCTCCTCAGCGTTCCGTAGCCTCCCAATACTGTACCAACAGTCACCTTACAAACTTCCAAAACATGAGCCTAGAGGGACAATCCACATTCAAATTATCACATCACACTGCTCCCAGGCTGAGAGAGGAAACAAAATAAAGATTACTGTACTCTTGACCGTACTTTGCTGTTGCTGTGATAAAAATACAATGACGGAGGCAATTTGGAGAAGGAGGAATTTATTTTGGTTTACAGTTCCAGAGGGGGAATCCACAATGGTGGTGAAGGCATTGGAGCAGGCAGCTGGAGTAGGAAGGCGGGAGATCACATCTTCAGCTTCCAACACAAAGCCAGAGAGAGGGAAGTGGCACCAGCCATAAACTCTCCAAGTCCACCCATCAGCAGGCACCCAAGTCTTCAAAACCGCTTGATTCTATGGGAGACTTTCTCATTCAAACCATCACAGCCACTGAACATAAGCCGTAACTGCTACAGAAATATCTGTGTATGTTTTTAAATTACCGGTGATGGATTAAGTCAGGACTAAAGAGATCTTTCTAAATTTAGACAATGATAATAACTATCACTGAATAGTAATAGTGTAAGGACATCCTGCCAGGAGAACGACCTATAAAGAATGCCTGGGCTTTTCCTTATCAATGAAAGCTTCCCTTTGCTGCTTCTGAAATAATAATGACAGTCCTTATTGCTACATTGTGGTTCGACTAATCCATGGACGAACATCCGGTTATAAACAGATACATGCAGATGTAATTAGGTAACTTATTTTTTTGAAGGATTAAAACAGGAAGGGTTTCTGCTTTAAAATAATAATAATTACTATTACGCCTATGTGTCTGTGTGTGAGTTTGTGCATGTGAGTTCTGGTGCCTTCACAGACCAGATCTTCCTGACGGCGGAGTTACAGATGGTTGTGAGCCACAGGATATGGATGCGGGGAACTGAATTCCAGTACTCTAGTGGAGGAGCAAGGTCCTGCTGGTCCAGCTCTCCAATTCCAGACAGAGTTTCTTTAAATGGATTCTTTGTACCCTTGTTTCGATTCAGCCACCATCACTACCACCACCACTAACAACCCCAAGAAAACAAGAAAACAAACAAAAACCCCTAAGACTATGATTAAAAATAAACAGCTAATGTTTGGGGCTATGGAAGGAGCTCAGCCATGGGTCCCTGACTAGCTTGTGGCTGGCCCTGAGTTCAACCTCCATTACTTCAAAACAAAGTAAAAACCTGACATCTCCCAAATTCGGTTACTGTTATAAACTCCTCATACACATGAGTGAACTTATCACCAGGACTGCCCTTTGAAGTCATTTGCTTTATTCGCCTCAGTCCATAGACAACAACTGAGGTATACAGGCTACGGAACCTGACTAAGATCACTTAAACAGCGGGGCCACAGCTTAGCCTGAGAGGCCTGGCTACAGAGCTAAGGCTTTGACTCTGAAACTCCCCCTACTAGATCAGTCTGTCACATGCACGCACCCACTTTATGTAATTTACTCTACAACTTCAAGACATACAGACTGTCAAACTCAAATACGAAACCCATGATAACCTCCTATAAGTGTCTTTACTGTATTTAACACATAATTATTATAAAAACATAACATATAGGCAATCTTTGAAGAAAAAAATAATTACAGATTGGCTTTGTGTTTTGAAACATAAAATACCATACAACCTGTCCCCATATGATCCATCTCCTCCTAGTAATACGTAAGCAGTCCTACATAACTGCTCAGAAGAACTATTGGTTAGTGATCAGCACATTGTTTCCCAAGGAATACCTCCTTCCCTTCAACTAAGTGATCTCGGAGAAAGCCATTGTGCTCTTGCAAGATTCAGATGCACAGTGGACACTATCGGTTTGAAGCCTCTCTCTTGGATTTTGTCAAAATGGAATTGATAAAGTAGCAGCATCGGTAGACTCTAAACGGTTCATGCTTTCTGGGTCACCTAGAAAGATTGATCAGATAGAGAATTTAATGCAGTGTGCAGTTGTACGAGGTGAAAGAGGGAGAGAATAAGAAAAACTAAACACAGGAATGAGGACAATCTTTGGGGAAGGAGATGAGCGAATCCTGTCATCTAGGCCCTGATACAGGTAGTCACTCCAGCTTTTCCAGGAACTGCCTTCCAGCGTTGTGCTTATTCAGCGGTTCTTTCCACGGTCCTGCATCTTTTCAACTCTTTGCCTTGTTTACCTAAGTATACTGGAGATGGGTTTCTGGTATTTGCCACAGGAGAATCCCCTGTATATACTTTTAAAATCTGTCACATTGAAAGTACCTTTTATCTGTGTTTTAGGAATAATACACTTTCCCAGAGAGAACCACTCTGCATTCTGGAGTGAAAGAAAAACTCTTTATTAGCACTTATCTGGCTGGGGCTAATGCCCAAGGAAGAGCCAGCCTCGAATAAAAGATTTAATGATTTATGCACACTTATGTGTCTTGCATACACTTTCATCCTTTAATCTCTTTTAGGTCCCAGGTTATACTTGGAATAACGTAAATAGAGTCTGGAGCCTGCAAGTCTGGCCACTTGGGCATGGGAGGAGATTTACACAGTAAAGATAATTAAGTACACCAGTGTTGGTTTTTTGCCAGTAGATGTGACCTAGGGCCATCTTGCCCACCTGGCAAAATTATGTGTTTCCTGATAAGAGCACAAAGAACTTAATGGTGGACCAGGACTTAATGGTAGTTGTGACTCTTTGTTGCCCCCTTGATCTTCCTGTTAGAGGCATGTTCTTTGGGAATGGGCAATTTAATGGCTGGTCTTCTTAGCTTTGAGGTATTTTGGGAAGCAGTGCTCCCTTAGTCAAATCCTATTTTGTGTGACTTAATGTCTTCTAAGCAATTCTGTTAGTTAATACTTTTTAACATCAATTCTATTACTCTTAAGTTTTCTTCTACATTGTATGTTATATACTATAATTACTATTTATTGTCACAGTATAATGGACAGAATTCCAGGATAACCTCCAAGATGTCTTCCCAGTGATATACACACATAAAACTATATACATACATTGGACAGTCGAGTGTAGAGACTAGAAACAGATAAAGTTACAAATTCAAAGTAAAAGAAATGCTTCCTGGCTTGGTATGGAGAAAATGAAAATCACCTTGACTTCTATACCTACAAGGGACTGAATTTTGTTAAATAAATCTTGAGGAGAAGAGTAAAACTTACCATATAGCTCACTTCCTTAAAACTATGCTAGCATCCTGGTGATGTGGTTCACACTTCACCACCAAGTTCAAGGCCAGCCTGGGCTACATCATGAGGTCTAGGCTAGTCTGGGGCTGCAGAGTGAAATGGGGGCCAGGGTGGGAGGAAAAGGAGGAAGAAGATGAAGGTGATGAAACAATTTACAATCGATTTAATAATTTAAAAACAACCCCTATACAAATAAATCCCTGTTGCTTTTTTACTGCAGTTAGAATAAAATTAGAACAAGACACAATCTCACCCTCCGTAAGAGTCTCAGCTGTTCATGTTGTTTTACTCCACTCACCATTCTCCCAGTGCTCTGGACACATCTGTCCTTCTCTGCTTGTAACACTCCCTGCCTTTTCCACCTCAGGGCATGCAACAGCAATTTGTAACTGCTGTCTAGAATATTCTGTTCCTAGATCTCCCTCTACCTGGCTCCTTCCTTAAAGTCAGGTTTCATTTCAAGTTTCATCTTTTCAGACTCCCTTGTTACCAATGTTCCTCCCTGTCTGTAGCAACAGCAGCCCTTATCATCCTCTTCTACTCAGACTTTAACACAAAAGGCCTTATTTGCTTAGTCATTCAGTCCCTCCTGTTGAAATGGAAGGCTTACTGCTGGTGCATACTGATACTTAAGAAAAAGAATACTTGGTAAATAAATGACTATACAATAAAAATATATTTTTAATTTGTTTTGTTTGTTTGTTTGTTTACAATTTATTCATTTTATATCCCGATTGTAGTCCCCTCCCTCATCCCTTCTCTGTCCCACCCTCCCTTACTTATCTCTCCTCTCCACTTCCCCTAGTCCACTGAAAGGGGAAGTCTCCCCAGTCATCTGCCCCTAGCTTATCGAGTCTCATGAGGACTGCCTGGATCCTTTTCCTTTGTGGCCTGGCAAGGCCACATCACAGGGGGAAGTGATCAAAGAGCAGGCAACCAAGTTCATGACAGAGGCAGTCCCTGCTCCCCTTACTTGGGTACCCACATGGAGATTGAGTTGCCTATGGGCTACATCAGAGCAGGAGGATCTAGGTCCTCTCCGTGAATGATCCTTGGTTGGTGCATCAGTCTCTGCCGGGCCTCCTGGTCTCCAATTTTTCAGCTATGCTGGTCTCCTTGTGGAGTTCCTGTCCCCTCCAGGTCCTTCTATTCTCTCCCCCCATACCTGCCCCTTCATCCATAAGACTCCCTGCGCTCTGCCCAAAGTTTGGCTGTGAGTCTCAGCATCTGCTTCAATCCCCTGCTGGGTGGAGTCTTTCAGAGAACCTCTGTGTTAGGCTCCTGTCCTGTTCCCTCTCTTCCACCCCTTCTGGTGTCTATCCTGTTTGCCATTCTGAATGAGATTTAAGCATCCTCCCTAGGGTCCTCCTTGTTGTTTAGCTTCTTTAGGTCTATAGATTTTAGTATGGTTATCCTATAATATATGCTAATATGCGCTTATAAGTGAGTATATGCCTCACTTATAAAAATATATTTTAAAACAAAATTCTACATTAAATATAATTAGAAGACAATTATTTATTATGTAAAAGAAATATAACAATTCTTGCATAATAACAATGAAATTAAAATTGTGGGAACTGATGGGACATCATTTCATTTCTGTTTCACTTCTATTCTTTCATTTGGAACAAGTCTTTCAGGTTAACATATCTAGGATTAAAGACATGTACCACCATCACCTGGAAACTTAGTACTTTTTTTTTTTCTTCATGAATTGGGGTTTATCTTAAATTAAAAAACTTTTTCTTTATTTTGAAGTTGTTCATTTTTTATCACCTAGTTCTTTTTAGTGACTATCTTGGGACTTTATAAGATAAACTGTGAGTTACAAATAAGAAGAAATTTGTTTTTCTTGAAATTGTTTCTGCAAATGAATGAAGCCAACTTCTCCCACATGTGGTGAATTATAATGAGCCAGATATGCTGTGAAATAAGTCACGTGGAGTATGAAATAAGAATTATAATCTCATTTTTTTTTTCTTTTGAACTCAGGATTAGAGATGTTACTGGTCACAAACTACTGGGTTAGGAAAGCTTCATAGTGGAAGAGGAAACCATGCATCAACCCGAACTCTAAATAACAGTTATAAATTACAGGGAGCAAAAGCAGACTGGCTCAGGCTAATTCGTGGTTCTGTCCATAGTTTCTTTCTTTGTTAAGTTACTGTCCCTGCTGGAGGGACCATCCGTGTGAAGTGACAGTTTCATTCTATCCGGAAAGCGGGACAAAACTCTATGAGGCGAGCTAAACTCGGACTTGAAGTATCTTCTCACGTTTACGTATTTACGGTACATACATGCCGACGTGCGTGTGGAGACCAGAGGGCAGCCTGTGATCGTCGGCTCTCTCCTTCCACGAAGTCGGGCCTGGCAATGGGCCCCGTCCTCAGGCTTGATAGACAGCAATACCCACTGGAAGGGGGAACCAAGAAAGAGCAGACATTTTCACTGTGCACCTCCTCCGCTCACACGATCGCTGCATTCCCCTCTGGCGTGGGACAAAACTGAGTTAACAGAAAGTCCGTGGCATCAAGAGAGCGCCAAATGCACTGCACTGCGCCCGTGTAAATGCTAAATCTGCAGCCTGAAACATTGTGGGCGGAGTCTAGAGACAATTTTTCTAGACTCCGGGAATACACTACTTTACTCTCCACATTAGGCCTAGCAAAAGGCGCAGTATTTGTTTCAGCAAATCAGGGTGTTTTAAGAAACGAGTTCATTCGAAATGGAGTGGTTTCTGATGAAAAAAAAAAAAAATTGGCAAGAGAAATTAAATAGGGTTGGCATTTCAATAAGAAAATACCTGGCTTAGAATTGTTTTACACAGATCCATAAAAGACAGAGGTATAAAATACACCTTACCCAGCCCTACTGCGTTAAATACGACCTCCTCAGGGCTAAGTCATAGGCACTCATCATACTTAGTATCTGTTTTGGTCAATAGAGCCTCATTTTATTCCAGGTAACATCCTGCAGCACACCGAATCCTTACCAGTGTCAGACAAAGGGATAGAAGATTTTAGCTGAAAGGCTAGAACACTAGAGTAGGTTATTCTAAAGAAAGAAGCAGTGCTTGAGATACACTCACTCATCCATTTCACAATGGTCCAGATGCTTGAATACCAGCTTTTTGGAATATTCAGAGACGAGATTTTTGTTGATGTTGAAAGAATGAAAAGCATATGATTAAAGTAGGAATTCTATTCTGAATTCATGCTTTTTTTTTTTAATCAGATATGTGATTTGCAAATATTTTCTGTAGGTCTTGTCAATACCCGTCACACAGCAAAACTTCCTTAAAATTTTGTATTTATGATCAAGTCTAATTCCCCACTTTTCTTTTACTATTGTACTTTTGGTGTTGTAGCTAAGAACTTTTCTTCCTAACTGAAGGTTGGAAGATTTTCTTCAGTGTGGTATTTTGAATGCTTTATCATTTTCCACCTCCTCCAATTAGGCCTATGGTTGAATTTGAACAATATGAGAAGTATAGGTCATTCTCTGTGAGGATGACCACTGTGTAAGTACTCTTTATTGAAAAATGCTACCTTTCCCTCACGCCTCTGTCTTCATGCTGTTGCCAATAACTACTTGACCATTTCTGCCTGGTGTGTGCTTGAATTCTTCAGCCTTTCGTTTTCCAAAACACTCCCTAAGGGTATTTTGAAAAACAAAATTTGTTCCACAGGAGAATGCTTGTCTAGCATATGTGAGGCTCTGGGTTTAATCCAAATACTGCAAAACAAAACAAATAAAAAAACCGCCAACCAACCAACAACCACCAACAACAGCAACAACAAACCAAATTAAATCAACAACCTGTTTTGTTTTTTGTTTTTTAATGGGCAAAAATTCTTTGAGCAAGGCACTCTACAAAAATAGATAACGTGAATCTCAAGTAAACAGTGAAATGTGCTTAACTTGGTTAGTCATTGGAGGAAATACAAATTAAAGATATGGCAAAACACCACAGTGGACCTATTAGAATGGTCAAATAAGCAGGTTGTGATAGTCTCAGTTTTAGGGGGCTGAGGCAGAACAGGAAATTGCTCTAAGTCTGAGGCCAGCCTGGACTATATTGTAAGTTCCAGGTCAGCTCTGGCTACAGTAGAGACTTTATTTCAAGAAAGAAAAGAAAAAGAACAATGACACAGCACACCACTTCCCCAGTCTTTTCCTAACAGTACTCAGTGCTGCCAGACAACAAGGAGCCATTAGAACTACATATGTTCCTGGGGTAGCATAAGATGGTGCAGACACTTGAAGGCGTGTGGCAGGGCTGGTGTGCAGCTGAGTGGCTGATTGCTTGTCCAGTGTGGGCAAGATCCTGGGTGTGATCCCCCAGCACTAAGAAACAAAACAAACGTGTGCCAGTCTCTTATTAAGTTCAGTATCCCATGCTGGCTGAGGAGGTGGCTCGGAGCGTAAGGTGCATGCTGAGCAAGCAGAAAGACCTGCACTAAGATCCCAGAACCTACTGAAGAAGACAGCCATCGCTGTGTGTGCCTGTAAACCTGGAGCTAGGGAGGCAGAGATACACGCAGGCGCACATGCGTGCCCACGCACACTCACAGACTCACATTCTCTCCCACTCACACTCTGTCACACACAGTCTCTCTCTTTCTCACATGCACACACATATACATACAGTCTCATTTGTAGGTATCTGTTCAACTTAAATGAACATTATGTTTATGTAATGACAATACTTCCTGGGAGTGTTTATAACAATTTATTTATAATTGTAAAAAAACTGGGACACGGGGAATGGCTCGGTGCTTCAAAGCACTGGCTCTTCTTCCAGAGGACCCAGGTTCCATTCCTAGCACCTAGCTGGCAACTCACAACCACCAGTCACACTAGCTCCAGGGCATCCAATTCCTTCCTCTGGCCTCTTGTGACCACCAAGTCCACATGTGGTACACACACATGCAGGCAAAACACACATACACATAAAGTTAAAAATTAAAAACAACAACAATCCTGTAATGTTTCTCAATTATTAAGTGGATAAACAGAAATGAAATTCTACCTTGTGATAATAGGGAAGAAACTGTCACAGCAATAGCACAGGCACCTCTCAAAGCCAGCTTCAAAGGTTATGTACATGACTCCATACAAAGATATTTTGGCAGAGGCTAATCAATAAAGGGCAAACAGAAGTCATGGCCAGAAATGTTAGGGAGGATGACTAATGGGAGAGTTTTGGAACTCTCTTCCCTTTGTATAGTGGTGATGTTTATACAGGTACTATATGTAAATTGAAAATATTAGGTCAAATCTGGAGTTATTATTTTATTGCTGGAGGTAGTTAGGAAATACAAGAATATATAATTGTGAAATACAATTATATTAAAAATAATATAATTGTGAATAATATTATTAAAAATAATGTAATTGTGAAATACAATTACACAACCTGGTTTGATTTTTATGAGGCTGTGGCTCATACAAAACTTACAGTAGCCGTGGTTACCTGCATAAAACCTGACAAGATCAAGCTATTTAAAATTCCAACATGGATGGGGGTGGGGCCCTGAGGCCCCCCATCCTTTGAAGGTGCTTTTGGCAACTGATGGCTGCTCAGGGAAGAGTCAGCCTCCTTAGGGGATGTAAATCTCCTTAGGAGATATGCCACACTCATTTCTTTCTCTAAGTATTTCTTTGGGGAGAGTATGTTGTATTCATACACACACTATCCTCCTTTCTAAGATTTATTTTTATTCATTTTAATTATGCACATGTGTGTGTGTTATGTTCATGTGAATGTATGTGCCCAAGGAAGACAGATGCATTGATTCCCCCTGGAGCTGGAGCTACAGGTGGATCAGTCACCTGTAAGGACTGAACTCCAGTCCTCTGGAACAGTAGTCTGTGCTCTTAACCACTGGCTGAGCCACGTCTCCAGCCCAGTATCTTCTTTGTAAAGGAAATCACTCACAGTTGATTTTATTTTATTTTTTTACCCTAATCTCCCCTTTGGTTTTATTTTGTACCAGCACCACCCTCTCTTTGATTTGATATCTCATTTCCATGATTGCACGTCTACTTAAAACAAGATGCTATCCATTTGTCTTTTTCCAGCTGAACTTACGGATTGAACACTTCATCTTTGTTGTGATTAGGCAAGCGATAGGGCTGTTAGACAGAATACCCTCCAAGCAGACATAAAATATTCTTCCACAGGCAAGTCACTGACCCTGGCAGCCTGGTGCATGGCATTGCAGGCGCTAAGCAAGAGAAGCTTGTGGCTCTCCTGCCACCTCCTGTACTGCACTGGAGTGCATTCAGTCGTCATCTGGCCCAACCCAAAGCTAGAAGCTAACATTTTGTTCCATAGTAACTTGGTGGAGGAAGTGTTCTGAGAGACTGTTAGATTACAGACTTCCCATTAATTGTTTTCAGCTTCTCTCCTTACTATTACCTTCAGGGCTATCTGACAGCTGGACCCCCAGTGACCTGGACCTAAGTGTATTTGTTGCTGCAAGGAACTAGAGATAGAACCTCAGCTCAATGCACCTTGTTGAGCAGACTGACTGGTCTCCTAAACACAGATTTTCTTTTTAAAACTCACCACAGACCTTCCCAAGTCAGAATCTTAAAGAATGAGTCTGGTAGTGTGCATTTCTTGTGAGGCCCTCAGGTGACCACGTGGGAAAGTCATGTCTCCAAACGGTCAAGCACATTTTAGCCTTGTCTTTGGAGGCACAGAAAACTAGGCGTAAGGGAATGAAGGGAAAGGGCAGGTGAATCTTGGGGAAGTAAAGGTTAATCTGCAGGCATTTGAAGAGGACAAGTCTTGATGTAGAATGTTGGTGATAGTATTTCTCAGTGGAGAGCAGAAAACCAAGGAACCAAGGGAAACAATATGAGCCTGTTCACCCAGCCAGCCTCTGTTTGGGAGGGGCCATTATAAAGTGTTCTTAATAGAGCTGACATTTACTTTGAAGACTATGGAAGTTTTCTTCCTCTCATCTACTTCACCCTCCTTCCATCTGCTCCCCTTATTTTCCATATACAGATTTGTAACAAAGAGGAAGCCACATACGGACATTTTGAAATTTGGAAAACCCAAACATCACCTTGAACTTCACCCAGACATGATCTGTAGTGAAAGTATCCATTTAAGTGAACAATCTTCAGAATCAATGATGTTTATATCCTGTGAAAGCAGACTCTGCAGCATGCACAGAATAAAGAGACATGTTCCCCTCATCACTACACCCACGCTAGAAGTGGTGTGTACAGGTGGCGGGGTCTAAAAAGCGAGCAAGAGAACAGTTACAAATGAGAGGAACCGGCTAAGGGGCCTAGATTACAGACATAGAACTGCTGAACCAAGTTGGCACACAGCCAAGATTCCTCAAATCTGTGAGAAAACTTTTAACAGGAAAAACAAGAGTGAGAAATGATCCTAACCAAAAGAAAGAATTAAAATACATATTCAAACTAATCAGCTAGTTTTATTGTTCACATTTTATTCATTTATCCAGAAGTTACTTTAAAATATAAAAATTCTGTATTTAATCTGTGTGGATTATATGCTGAGGGCTTCTTTGCTTACAGCTAGTGATACTGTGTTATTTCACAAATCATGGTTGTTCCTCTACAGATCTAAATTTTAATGGAAGAAAACAGATGTATTAAATAATTTTTTAGTAACTTCTACTCAGGGTGATTAGCTTTTTATAAAGCCAATGGATCACCTAGACAATGAATTATTTTCCTCATTCTCCTATATTGTCCCATACTTACAAAATTGAAGGAAATTTGTTCAGAATTTTTGGAAGTGGAAAAAAGTATTTGTTACATGTGTTCCAGTGCAAATTGATACTTATCATGGGGGAAAACAGTAAAACTAGCAGTGGCTGTGTTATTTCCCCCACAGTTTCTTTCTTTCTTTTTTTTTTTTTTTTTTTTTTGGCTAAATTTTTGTGGCTTGTCTACTCAATGATCAATTTTTTAATTGCAAAATTGCATTCTCAGCATGATACCTGACATACGGTGGACAACTTATGTTTCTTGATTAAGTGGGAGTAGAATAACCACAGAATGGAAAAGATTCTTGCTACTTTAGGTGGATTTTGTCATATACCAAATAAGTCTATGTATATTTACTTAAAGCTATTTTCTGCAAGTCCTTAATTTACTAACCCACCAGTCCCATCCTCAGATTGTTTTTTTTCTTTTATAAACATGCAAAGCCTAAGGTTCTTGGAAAAGGTACGTGTGGTACAGCAGTATAAAAGGTTATATGGGTTTTTCAAACCACTTAATACATGCACTAATTTGTATTTATTTCACCCACACTGATGTGATACAATATTCACTGCTTTTAGAAAACCAACTTGCATTTAAAATGCTGTTTATGCATTTAACTACAGAACTACAAAAAATACAAAACATTATTTTTGATTCTATTAAAAATGAGACTTGGGGTTCATCGATAAGGTAATGTGAGAGAAGGCAGGCACCTTTACTGTCAAGTAGGCATTAAACCAGAATGTGATGCACATTCCAGGCATTACCTAAGACACTGTAAAGACACAAATCTCACTCTTTTCTGTAGAGCAGTAGATACAACCCATTATTCAGAGTTTCATAATGAACAATAGCTAGTCCTCAGGTACCAGAATTTGGCTCTACTTGTCACATCTATAGTGGACTGTTGGGTTGGCCATCTGAGTTAGCTACTGTATTTTAGGAGAAAAAGCAATCCTTATGCCCGAGGTAGTTTCACAGTTTAAGTCAAGAGTTCTAGAGTTTTACAGAACCTGGAGATAAGGGGCTATTTCTTCTGGTGCCTGTGAACTTGGAAAGATCCTGGATCCCAGCTTTGTAAGGGGCTTTCCTAGCGTTGTGAGGTTCAACCATGGCTTTAAGCACTAACAATGACTCACAACCCGTGTACATTCCAAGTTCTTAAGAAAGGTATTCCTGGATCATAAATCTGACAGAGCACTTACTCTTTTCTGGAAAAAGGAGAGAGCATCTCATTTTCAACAGTAAGACTTAAACATTTGCGTGTCCTTAACATATGTTTTGGTTTCTTGGGCTTTGAGACTTACTACTTAGATGAATAACCACTTAGAGTTAAAAAGTATTGATTGTTCTTTGGCTCCCACCTAACGGGTTTTAAGGGTGGGAGTGGGAGAGGAGTTGTTAGACTTGTTGCAGGCAACGAATGTGGTCGAACTCACGTACAAGACACACTGCCTTAAAAAGCGTGCTCGAGGAGTGACGCTCCGTGACGACTAACACCTATCACAGAGCTCCAGATCACCTAGTAAGATCTGTTCGGGCCACATTACTCATTTTTGCACCAAAACCAGCGGAGAGCGCTTCGGAAGACAGCCCTCACTGGAGGAGCCGACCAGTCTGGGTTCCCGCTCTCTAGACTTTCCTAGAGGTAAGCCCTTTCGAGGGGAGCGCTCCCGGGGACCGGCGGCACGCCTTCCACAGCCCCCTCCGGTTTCCCGACGGGCCGATCGTCAGCGTCGCGGGGGGCGGGGGCCCGGGGGCGAGCCGGCAGCTCCGGGCGCTGGGCGGAACCGCAGAGCCGCTTCGAGGAATGCCCGTCACCGCACACGCCCAGCGGCCCGCGGGGAGGCAGCCCCCGGGGCGCGGCCCGCTCGGGTGGGGAGCAGACCTGGCGCTCGCCGGGCCCCGCGGACGCTCCGCGCCTGGTCACGCCTCCTTTCCGGCCCGGCCGCTGCGCTGACCCTTCCGGGCTTATCACCGGCCAAGCCACTTCCCGGCCTCGGCCCCGCGGGCCGCCCCCAGCTTCCTGTCAGGCCCCCTCCGCCCCCGCGCCCGTCCCGCCGCGCAGCCCTAGCGCTGGGCTCGGAGAACCGGGCTCCTCCCGGCGGGAGAGCCGCCGAGGGGCAGCCCCGACGTGAACCGGCCCGCAGGGCGGCGGCCGCGGCGCACGCCTCCTCTCGCCCGCAGCCCCAGCCCGCGCCCACGCTAAGCTCCGCCCCCCGCGGGCCCGGGCCAATGGGCCGCGCCCGCCTCCTGGGAGGGAGCGGGGGAGGGGATTGGGGCCGGCGGCAGCGCCCGCCCCCCGCCCTCGCTCATTGGCTGAGGCCTCAGGGTGCCCGGAGACCGGAGCGCAGAGGGATTGGCTGTCGAGGCTCGCGACGGCGGCTCCTATTGGCCGGAGCGGCCCCCGTGACGCCGGGTGGCGACTGGCTCCCGGGTCTGAGGGGCTCCTGCTTGTCAGGTTCTAGGTAGGTGCGTTTCACGCCGCCGTCCGTAGGCACTGTTGCCCCGGGCAACGCCCCGGGAGGTGGGAAGGAGGCCGGAAGGCGAGCGCCGCGCGGGGGCAAGCGTCCCCGCCCGCAGGGGGGCGCCGGGCTCCGGCCCAGCGGGCGCGGGCTGCGCGGAGGCTCTTCCTTTTCCCTCCTCCAGCCCCGTCCCCGCCCGTGGCTGCGGGGTCCTCCGCCCCGTGCTAGCCCATGACGGAACGTTCCGGGTTGGGCTCGGGTCCTGCTGCTCACCCGGCCCGCGAGGCCCGCCCCTCCCACCCGCCCGGACCGGGAGGCTGAGGGGGCGGTGCCGGCCGTGGCGGGCGCCTAGCTCCGCCCCGTCGCGGGTCGCGGGGTCGCGGGGCGTGGGATGGGGTCGGGGGCCGCGGCGCGGGGAGCCCGCGCCCTTTCCCTTCTTGCGCGCATCGCCTCTCGCCCGCGGTGCCCACACCTCTTCTGCTCTCCTCACCCCGCGCCCCCTCTTTCGGGGCACCCAGCCCCTTGTGTTCCCGCAGCCCCTTTCCATCAGGACCCACTAACCCCTTGTCACCCCTCCTTCGGCCTCAAGTCCCACTGCCCCTCTTGTTCATGGCTGTCCTTTAGGAGTCTGGTCCAGAGATGGACTCCTGGAGGGGTCTGGACTCCTAAGGGCGATTTTGCCTTAAGGGCATTTTAGGGTCTGAGGTATTTGGAAGCACCATTGTGTCTTCCTTGGACTACTCTTAGGCTCAGCTCTCTGGAACTAATTCATGAAGTCAGTTTTGGTAAGGACTAGGGCGCCTTTGAACAATTAAGTTATCTTGAGGTGGTCGATTTGTACTCTGCACTTGTGATTTTGTTGGGAATGCCGTTGCAGTCTAAATTTGTTACGGCAACCTTTTATTTTCATTCACCTTATGTTGGAAGAGGAGTGGAGCTTTTGATCTTTTTACTTCGGAAGAAGCTGCATACAGTCACGATGGTCTCAGCATCACTCTAACCTATGCGACTTTAACTTGTACAGGAGTTTTCAGGCATTTTAAGAAAAAAACTTCTCACCTGAAGTCACTGTATATAAAAGTTTGAAGTAAAAAAATCTGAAGATAAGGCCAACACTATTTTAGTAGTTAACGTCTAAAAGAATACTTTGCAAGCATTTTTTTGAAATGAGAACAAGATTAAAAGTAAAAGTATTACAAAATACATAGTGTGGTAGGCGCTGTTTGTACACACACCTGTGTAGGCTTTATGATGGTGTGCGGAAGAGCCACAGGATGTAAAAGGTTGAGAGTCTCTTTTACAGCCAGGAACAGATTTTCCGATAGCCCAAAGGCCCTGTGGATGTTGTAAGAGAGAGCATAGGCATTCTTGGAAACACTTTCGGCTTTCTTCCATAAAAGACCTTTGGCGGAGATCTGCTTCTTTTCCGCATTGACAGTATTAATATACACCAGCTAAGATGATGTAGTGTCCTGTTGATGCACCGTCTCTGCTTCAGAGGTTGAAACCATTCGTGTGGGAGAAGTTAGGCTTTTGTGGACAAAATACTTGAATTTCATTTTTAGCTGCTGTGTAGCTATAACTTTTGTGTAAACATTTCAGATCTGCAGTTCTTTTTCTCTTACAGCAAGAAAAATTTCAATTTACACAGAACAAATGAGTTGTGCTTGTTATTTATACGGCAGTGATACCTCTTACATTGTTGCTCCATAAGTAAACATTGACAACAAAGGAACTGAAATGATCATAATTGAAAAGCTAACGTAACTGTACAGAACACCGAAATATGGCAATATACTTCTTTGTTTATAAGTAGAAATAGCACAACGAAATAGTAACAGGGAAAAAAAAAAGTAATTTAGTTACACAAAGCGCTACTTTGTGTGGTTTTGTGAGCTATTGGGAAGACAGTATCTTTGTAACTCTGGCCCAGATTGGTAAATTGCATAAGCCACAGGAAAGGTAATCCACATTCTTGTCATAAAAATTAAAGCTGTATTTTAAGCTTGGATTGGTGTTAATCGGTAGTAGTTTTGCACCATGCTGTACATGTTTTGAGTGAGGGCAAAGGGATTATTTAGTGTTTTGATTATTAAACTGATTAATTTCATCCAATTGATCCATGAAATTGGACCAATCTTGTGCATATTGTATTTTGTAATGGAAAAAGACTTTGCAAATGTGAACCTAAAATGTGTCAACTAATTTAGAAGTACTTCATGGGGGGACTTTGTTTACTAGTATTTCAATAGGACTTAAAACTATCTTCACTGTTGTCTCATAATATTAATAAAGGAATATATTAATACAGAACTTCAGTTTCTGATAAAGGAAATGATATCAATTCACACACAAGTAATAATTGTATTTTTTCTTTCTTAGGAAAGAATTGTACTTTTCTTTTTTTAAAAAAATCTTTATTAATTACACTTTATTCACTTTGTATCCCCCTGTGTTTCCCTTCCTCCTCCTGTCCCAATCCCTCCCTTCCTCCACCCTCTGCATGCATGCCCCTCCCCAAGTCCACTGATAGGGGAGGTCTTCTTTTCCATCCTTCTGATCCTAGTCAATTAGGTCTCATCAGGAGTGGCTACATTGTCTTCTTCTGTGGCCTGGTAATGCTGCTTCCCCCTCAGGGGGAGGTAATTAAAGAGCAGGCCAATCAGTTCATGTCAGAGACAGTCCCTGTTCCTATTACAATGGAACCCACTTGGACACTAAACTGCCATGGGCTACATCTGTGCAGGGGTTTTAGGTTATCTCCATGCATGGTTCTTGGTTGGAGTATCAGTCTCAGGAAAGACCCCTGTGCTCAGATTTTTTGGTTCTGTTGCTCTCCTTATGGAGTTCCTGTCCTTTCCAGATACTACTATTATTTTCCACTTCTTTCTTAAAATTCCCTGCACTCTGCCCAAAGGTTACCCTTAAGTCTCAGCATCTGCATTGATAGTCTGCAGGGCAGAGGCTTTCAGAGGCCCTCTGTGGCAGGTTTCTAGGTTGTTTCCTGTTTTCTTCTTCTTCTGATGTCCATCTTCTTTGCCTTTCAGGATGGGGATTGAGCATTTTAGTCAGGGTCTTCTTTCTTGATTAGTTTCTTTAGATGTACAGGTTTTAGTAGGTTTATCCTATGTTATATATCTATATGAGTGAGTATATACTGTGTGTGTCTTTCTGCTTCTGGGACAGCTCACTCAGGATGATCTTTTCCAGATCCCACCATTTACCTGCAAATTTCATGACTTCCTTGTTTTTTATTGCTGAGTAATATTCCATTGTGTAGATGTACCACAATTTCTGTATCCATTACTCCACTGAGGGGCATCTGGGCTGTTTCCAGCTTCTGGCTATTACAAATAAGGCTGCTACAAACATGGTTGAGCAAATGTCCCTATTGTGTACTTGACCCTCTTTTGGGTATATGCCTAGGAGTGGTATAGCTGGATCTTGAGGAAGCGCCAGATTGCTCAGATTGCTTTCCAGAGTGGTTGTATGAGTTTGCATTCCCACCAACAGTGGAGGAGGGTTCCCCTTTCTCACACACAAGTAATAATTGTATTTTTTTCTTTCCTAGGAAATAATTGTACTTTTCTTAAATATTTATGTCCTCTTCCATTTCAGAAAGATTCTTATACCTACCTTTATATACTAATTTCTAAAATTTTTGAGAGGTATGTATCAGAATTTACAGATGTATAGACAGATCTTCACAGTCTTTGGCACACTTGTTTCGTTGGGACATCTAAGGGAACAAGGTCACAGTTTTAGAGCTTGGACAGTGAATTGAGCAAATTTAGGAATGCTGAACCGCCTATTAGGTTTTCACCAGAGCTCCACTTTCCTTGCCTTTCCCCTTCTTCTTACTTCTTTTATTACCATTTTCATTTAGTTACTCAAGATAAGTTCTTCTAAATCAGTTGAGAAAATAGAAAAGTCACCAATAATCCTGTTACAGCTACTGTTTTAGAAAATAACTAAAACCCCACTTGCTGTTTAACACACAGCACTCTTCCACGCCTCACAGTTTTGTGGGCTTCAATCCAGGGAATCTGTAGGTGCACCTAACTTTGTGGTGTAGCTCGGCTGCAGTAACTCAGATGCTTCTGCATTTGGGAAAACAGAATAGAGGACATAGAAGATCTGGAGCAAAGAAATCAGAATAGAATAGCTACTTTTTCCTATTCTGTCAGAACAAGTACAGTCCAAGTTTACCATGCATGTAGTTTACTGATATGTGGCTCTCACATGTGGGCTCCTCAAGAGTTTTTAAAATTCAAAATATATAGGTAAACTAGGTTCACTTAGTACCTTTTTAAAAAAATAAATTTTAACAAAATGGCTTTATTTTTAGGGTATTACATACTCAGATTTAAAAAAATGTAATGTGATGCATAACTTGCGATTATTTCTTAAATCTTCATCCGTCGTTATAAAACTATGATTAATAGTCACTCTACATTATTACCATTCAACATAAGCTTGATATTCTCTCTTTCCTTAGTAAGTATTAATGAAGAGCCTGAATGTTTTAATGACAGAGTTTCTTGCCAGGTTAGGAGGTGAAAAGAAGAACGGTTTGTTTGAAAGCCATATAACTTGGGTTTCAGCTCCAGTTTCTTTTTTGTGGGATCTTGGACAAATTACTTAATATCATCAAATCATAGTTTCCTCTTCTGTTAAATGAGTAAGATAAAATTACCTCATGCGGTAGTTATGTAGAAGAAACTAGACAATGTAAGTAAAAAATGCCTGGAGTTAGGAAGTGCTCAGCTTTTGTATTTAGCTCTTTGCATTGGTTTTTATCTGCTTTGGTGCTGATAGGATGATCCTGGATGAATCTGTCTTAGTCCACATTCTTACTGTGAGGAGACACCATGACTAACACAACTCTTTCAAAATAAAGCATTTAATTAGGGGCTTGCTTTAGAGGGTAGAGGTGGGAGGGATGAAGGGAAGTAGGAAGGGAGGGAGGGAGGGAGAGAGAGAGAGAGAGAGATTTCTAGTCTTTTGGGAGGGTCATTCAGATCAGTTCTAATTCAGGGTCCTCTGGGTCTTGTTTCTGAGATGCATGGGGGTGCTGCCTTCCAAGAGCAACAGCAGTAGGCTCTGTTTTTTGGGAGTCTCTTGGACAGCCTTGGCCAACAATGCAAAAGAGGGCTTATTTCTGGTATTGTGGTTTTTAGTTTTTATTAGGTGGTTCTTGGCTGTTGAAGGGGACACCATTAGCCCAGATGAGAAAATCTCACTAAAACTATATATGTATATCTATACACTGAATATGCATATTATGGTTTTTTTTTCCATTTCCCATATCAGATCAGTAGTCCCAATTCTTAAAGTATTTTCTTTCACCTCAGGTTGTCATTTGTTATTGGTTGAATACCATAAATTCCTTTCCCTTGAACTAAAAATATTGGCTTGAAATTGGTAGAGATGGTAAATGTTATTAAATTTCTTATTGGCACTCCCACGTTGGATCACATTCACTCAATCGGTGTAAAATTTAACCTCTATAATTGTAGGACCTCAATTCTTAAGACAGTTTAAATGCACAGGAAGTTGATGGCTGTTGGGTGCACTGCAGTAAGCCTTCCCCAAGGCCTTAGTTGAATTATGCATCTGTTTCTGTCCCATCCTGCAGCACACATTTTTATTTAAGTTGGTTATTCTTGATATTTTCCCCCATCCAAGCACAAGATATTTACATGTGTGACAATCTAGTGTGAAGGTTCTAGGTGCCAGCTGTGTGTGACTTTGTCTCTCTTTCCCACGCAGACATCATAATGAAGGTATTGACAATGATGTCATGGTAGACATAACTCAGGTCTACTCAGATTTATTGAAGGAAGTCATCAGAAATGTCTATGACTTGTCAGTAATAGTACTTGAGACATACTTTGTTTTATCGTTGGGAATCAACAGAATTCCTCTTTCCCTAAATGAAAGCCTGTCCTGTGTTTTCTGGTCATTCTTCTAATACCATAGACTATACTATTAGGCTGATTTTGTACAATTGATGATGAAGAATCCACATTTAAAAGTTGAAGTAACTGTTAAAAAGCAGTTGAAAGGACACGAATGAAAGCACTCCAGTCTTAACCAGCCTCTGTGGTGCACACCTGTAATCCCATCACTGGGCGGCAGAGGCCGGTGGATCTCTGTTCGAGGCCAGCCTGGTCTATAAAGAGAGTCCAGGGACAGCCAAGGCTACACAGAGAAGTCCTGTCTCTAGCCCTTCCCCCCTAAAAAAAAGGACTACAGTGTTAGTTATGAATGACATTAACCATTACAGAAACATGAAAATTAGTTTTATAGTGAGACTTGTCTCTGTAATGTAACTGTTTTAGGGATTTTTTATTCTAGGCACTTAGTACCTAAATGCTCTTCACATTGATTCAGTCCAAAGGGGCATCTTTGAAATTACCTTGCCCACGCGGGAGTACACTTATTTATTTATTTATTTATTTATTTAAAAATTTAGTTTCAATTTTTTTAAGATGGGCTATCAGCCTGTAGACAAGGCTGACTTCAAACTTAGAGAAGTTGGCCTGCCTCAGTCTCCCGAGTCCTGGGATTAAAGGTGTGCATCACTATTTTCCTTTGAGATTGCTTTTAATCAGTCATTCTACATAGAAGGACAATTAGTACAGTAGTCTTTTGGAATTTGCAAAAATTATTTTCTCAAACATTTGCAAATTAAGGACCTACCTCCATAAAAGAAAACAAATTTAATTAAAAAATTTAAGCAGCCCCCCCTCCAGACTTTTACTGATTCTATAGAGTTAGTCATTAAAGTTACAGATTTTTTTCCTTCTGAAATGAGAGCTAGGGAACTATGTACGTAGTTAGTACGTAGGTAAAGGTTCTTTTATGCTGGTGTCTGGGAGGTTACAGGACAGCATTTCTGGCTTAGAAAGCCTCCTGCTTGTCACAAGGTTTGGTGCCAGGTTTCCCCAGTGCTCACCAATTGCTGACTTGCTGTTGTCTGTGGCTACGTCCTCCTTGAAGTGGAGTATTTCTGTGGTCTGTGTCCTTGCTGCTGTCCCATGTGTGGCTTAGGGGGATTTCCCAAACTTAGTTGATGGGGTCTCTTTTGTTAGCATCACATTTTATACAAAGGAAGGTGCATTTGTTAGATGGCAGCAACTTTCTAGCATTTACACTGTCACCTCATGAAAATGTTTATGCAATGTCTTTCCTCTTGAATTTCTGTTAGAATCATGTGTTTTCTGTGAATAGATAGCCTAGTCCAGGTTGGCCATTATTTTAAGTTTCACTAAGATTTTGTAAATTTTGTTTTGCTAGAAGCAAAGGAAACCTTTTCCTTTGAAAATGTGTGGGTACAGCTTGTACGTGTGCTGCATCGTCTTTATACTTGTGCACGCATGTGCATAGGGAGGCGTGGTCATTGCTCTCCACTTCTAGCTTCTCTCCCCTCTCTCCCCTCTGCTTCCCTCCTTCCTCCTCCTCCTCCCCCTTTCTCTCCTCTCCTCTTCCCGTCTCATGTGTGGGTACACGCCATTGTGCTACCTTGTGTGGAGGTGAGAGGACAGCTTTGTGGAGTCTCGTTTTCTTCTACCTTGTTTTGAGGCAGGGTCTTTCTTCTCTTTTCCAGCATTTGCTCTGTAGTCTAGGCTAGCTGGCCCTGTCTTCTATATGATTCTGATTCTCCTGTCTGAGCCTCTCATCTTACCATAGGAGTTCTAGGATTACAGACGTGTACCACTGCATCTGGCTTTTTATGTGGGTTTCTGGGATTGAACTCAGGTCAGCATACTGTATGGCACTTTAGCCTCTGAGTTGTCTTCCTGTCCCTCTCCACTTTGTTTTTGTTTGTTTTAGGCTTGGTTTTGTTTTTAATTATGTATATATGTGTATGTTCATGTCTGTGAATGCACACAAGTGCAGTGTATTCAGAGGACACAGGCATCAGATCCCTTGGAGCTGGAGGTAGTTAGGAACTGCTCATTGTAGGTGCTGGGAGTTGAACTTGAGTCCTCTGGAAGAGCAGTATTTTTTCTTAGCCAGTGAACCATTTCAAGCCCTTCTACATTGTTTTTGAGATAGGATTTCTTTGAACATGAAGTGACTGTCTAGACTGGTTGGCCAACAAGCCCAGGGACATTTTAAACAATACAGAGGTTAGATTTCCAATCATGTTAGCATTGAGAACCAAGCCTAATCTAAAAGGAAATAAAATGTTTGGAGGCAAATGAAGGTATCTTTGAAATGGGTAGATCATTGGAAGAGTGGAAGATTTGGAGAATATGACGGATAAAACCAGTCTGTTTCATGACTGGAAGAAAAGCAGATACTTCTGGTGACATGTATGAAATGTCTTCGTGTTCTTATGAAAGTCAAGGGGAATGATACAGTACAGGCAAGCCAGAGGGATGGCTCAGCTGGTAAAGACACTTGCTGTGCAGGCTTCATGACCAGAGTTTAGACCCTGAACCCACCTGGAGGTGGAAGGAGAGAACCAAGTCCACAGAGCTGTTCTCTGGCTTCTACACTTATGCCCCAGACAGACAGATGGACGGACAGACAAATGGACAGATGGATGGACACACACAGAAACACACTACACCTCGGGGAGGACCACGGTGGGAAGAAGAGAGGATAGAGAATTATTGACTAGGAAGTCAGGGTTAGAAACAGGTTTCTGTGAGGCAGAAGATAAGAAAGTTACAAGGTTACACACACACACACACACACACACACACACATGGCCCTTGGTATTCATATAGATGTTTGAGAATTCAATCAATCATTACTCAAAACAGTTATATAAAAAATGTGTTTATATTGTACATGCACACGTTTGTTCTTTGCTTGTCTTTATCCCTCCCAAATACTGTACAACAACTGAAACATAACATGGACATTAAAGCTATGTTAGTAACTCAGACATAGTTGAAAGTATATAGGACGATGTGACAGTTTTTATGCTATATTTTGCCACTTACCTTTTTTATTTTTATTAAATTTATAAAATTATAATTTTATAAAATTATTTTTATGTGGATGTTGGGATGCGTGTGGTGTTCAGAGGACAACTTTGGGGAGTTTTATTTGTTTGTTTGTTGAGGCAGGGTCCCCCTTGTTTCTGCCAAGCTGTGCTCCAGGCTAGCTGACTGTCCAGCTTCTCGGGAGCTCTCTGTCCGCCTCCCATTTCATCTTGCTCTTGGTGTGAGTCCTGGAGACCTGGACTCCAGTTGGCAGGCATGTGCAGCGTGCACATGTCGAGCCTTGTCCCTGCCCTGCCAGTTTATGTAAAGGACCAGAGCATCTGCAGGTCCCAGGACTGATCTCTGTGAATTGACTGGGGCCACTGCATATGGATGTCAGTGATGGAGAAGAACCTATGGCCAAGAGGCCTCTCAAAGTTGTCTTTAAGCCCAGTCAAGGGGTATATTTAGGCAAACTGAAGCATTTGAGACAGAAGATATGCCTTTGTTGGAAAAATCTTCCTTAACCGTTTGTCATCCTTTCCATACCTAATTACTTCTTCAGACCCCCCTAATTTTTTGTAGTTAAAATATAATTACATCCTTTTACTCCTTCTTTTCCATCCCTTCAGCCCTTCATGTATGCCCCCCCCCATCTTCCTCTCAAATTCATGGCCTGCTTTTCTTTTATTATATTTGATTTTGTATATATGAAATGAATAAAATGAATAAATATGTAAACACAACCTGCTGGGTCTGTTGTTGTATGTGCATGATTTCAGGGCCGACCAGACCACTTGGTATTAGATAACAAATTAGGGAGTTCACTCCCAGGGGAGACTAAACCTCCCTCTCAGCAGGTGGTAATTCATGTTCTTTGTCTAGGGGTGGGGCCTACTGAGATTCCCCCTTCCATGTGTAACATTTTAAAATAAGTATAGTTCCTGTATCGTTTGTGCTTCCAGCTTGAAGTTAGTTTTATGCTTTGAAAATGGAGAAAAACAGGAGTAGGCTCTTTAAAATGGGGGAGTTGGTGGGAAAGAAAGGGGCAAGCCTTGGGTCAGCTGTGGAGAGAGAGGAGGGAGAAAGCAGTGGGCAAGCGAGTTAGGTCAGGGTAGTATTTATATTTGGTGAAGCTTAATTTCTTTCTCTCTCTCTCTCTCTCTCTCTCTCTCTCTCTCTCTTTCTCTCTCTTTTTAAGATTTACTTACTATGTCTGCAGTATTCTGCCAGTACACCAGATAGGGCACCAGATCTCATAGATGGTTGTGAGCCACCATGTGGTTGCTGGGAATTGAACTCAGGACCTCTGGAAGAGCAGCCAGAGCTCTTAACTGCTGAGCCTTCTCCAGCCCCCTGGGGCGGATAGTTTCTAGTAGTAGCTGGACTGTACTTCACACATGCATGTTTTCCTCTTTCCTCTGTGGTGAGTAGTTCTGACTCCTTATATTTCTTCTTACAGCTCAGTTTTTTTGGCTAGACCTATGATCACTTCCGTGAGACTTCACTGCACACTTTCTCGAGTATCTTCCTCATCTCTAGTGTGTATTTCCTCACCATGGAGCTGCTACTTTAGCTAAGACATGGCCAGCAATGATAGTAGTAAGGTAGGACTCCTTTACTGTTCATAGTAAATTACTTAAACCTTTGCTATTTGTTTTGGGCTCTGGACCTATAATAGTTTTGTGTTAACATTGTAGTGCTCTTTATATTAGATTACTGTACTTCAGAAGGCTACTATCATTTTATGTGTAATTTTTTCTTGTCATTTATCTTAATACATTTTGCATATGACACCTGTGATCTGGTTAGGTTTTTCAGCTAATGCTTTAGAATGGCAGAATCCCGGTCTTCATCTTGCTTCTTTAATGTATGTGCCTACCAGTCCCGTATTTTCAAATGCTCGGCACCAAACTCAACATGTTTGTCCTTTTGAAAAACTCATTCTTTGTCTTTGTTCTGGTTTCTGTATTTCTGTGTTTACAGAAAGCCTCTGACGTGATGTAAAATTAAATCCATAATTAATTAAAAGGCATATAAAACTCAGTGTTTGAGAAAAGCTTTAACAAATCATTAACTAGTATATATTAAAAATTTGTCAGACATGGTAGTGTAAACCTTTAATCCAAGTATTTGGGAGGCAGAGGCAGGTGCATCTTTTTGAGTTTGAGGTCACCTTGGCTTGCATAGTGTTCTAGGCCAGCCAGAACTACATAGTGAGAACCTCAAAAAACAAAACAAAACAAACAAACAAACAAAACCCCTTATTCTAGCATGTCTGTTATTTTTAGCATTTCTATTAAGTCCATTTTTGTATAAAAGCTAATCCTATGGTCATTTTTTTTTTCTGTGTTCTGTTTTGTGATGATGTATTTAACAGATACTTATATTCAAACAAACAATTACTCATCTTTGAATGTATTTTCTTCCCTTTTACACTTAAGAACTCGAAATGCTGTGAACCCTATTGGAAGAAAAGGGAAGAAAAAGAAAAAGAAAACCACCTCAGATCCCCTATCTTGCCGACATGGCTGGCAGGCTCTTTAGATGGCTCTTAGACAAGTCAGATGTCTCTTTGTCTGAGCTAGCCCACCGGTACCCAGTAACCAGCTGTTGTAATGTAAGGGTGAGCCACTGACTTCTCCATGAGCCTCTGAAGCCTCATCTGACATTTACTTATGGGTTTAATTTGATAGGACTCCAGCAACTTTCTGGAAGTGAAAGTAACTGTTCTCTATTTTTATACTGTTAAATGCCTTTACCTTGCCCTCTCTTAGAGAGAGAGAAAGAGACAGAGATAGAGAGAGAGAAAGAGACAGAGATAGAGAGAGAGAAAGAGATAGTAGCTGGGTATGGTGGTGCATGCCTGTAATCCTAGTGCTGTGGGAGGCAGAGGTAGACAAATTTCTGTGAGTTTGAGGCTAGCCTGGTGTCCAAAGTGAGTCTAGGACAGCCAAGGTTGCACAGAGAAACCCTATCTTGGAAAAACAAACCAAAAAGAAAGAAAGAGAAAGAAAGGAAGGAAGGAAGGAAGGAAGAAAGAAAGAAAGAAAGAAAGAAAGAAAGAAAGAAAGAAAGAAAGAAAAGAGATCGTTCTTTTCACCAGTATGAAATCTTTCCAGGATGTTCCCCAGTGTTCTCATGGGTAATTTTAAAAAATATTTTATTTTGAAGATTTTTCCAGTATCAGTTGCGCGCATGCACACTCACTCACTCACTCACTCACTCACTCACTCACTCACTCACTCACTGTATTAAACTTATTTGAATGTATCCAGCTTGTTTAGACTCATGGGAGATTATTATAAATTCCGCTGTATGATTTCATCAGAGCATATATAACTTTTATTTTATGTGTGTGGGTATTCTGCCTATGTGTGTGTCTGTATACCACCTATCTGCAGTGTCTGGAGAGGCTAGAAGGGGACACTGGATTTTTTGAGACTGGAGTTTCAGACAGCTGTGGGACATCATGGGGGTACAGGGAATCGAGCTGGGTCCTCTCCTCAGAGTGATTTATACCTAGTCTTTTAGGACTGGTTCTTGAGGTGAAAATGGAAATTTAACAGTTACTAAAATAAATCTACTTTGTGTTAGTCATATCTTCTAAATTTTTTAACAGCCTCATTTTTCTTTCTGAGGGATTAGATTTTGTTTTAAATTTGTTTTCTCTTGTGCGCATGTTTTGCATTCATGTATGTGTATGTGCACCACATGCATGCCTGCTGCCGCAGAGGTTGGAAGAGGGTGGCGAATCTTCTGGAGCTGGAGTTTCAGATGGTTGGGCCCCTCACTTCCTCTGGAGGCGCAGCCGGTACTGTTAGCTGCTGGGTCAGCCCTCTAGCCCCTTTCTAAAGCAGTTTTAAGATGCTTTGTTGAAATGAAAGAGTTTATATTACTGTTTGTCCTCTGTGTGAGGCATTTGGTTAGATATCTTACTTCTTATTTTTTGTCCTATTGGCCTATAAACTTTTCTGTTTCTACGTGGTTATCTTCTTTTATTTTAAATTCAATTTTATTTTATTAATTACACTTTATTCACTTTGTATCCCCCCAATAAGCCCCTCCCTCCTCCCCTCCCAGTCTCCCCCTCCCTCCCCCTTCTTTATGCATGCCTCTCCCCAAGTCCACTGATAGGGGAGGTCCTCCTTTCCTTCCTTCTGATCTTAGTCTATCAGATCACATCAGGAGTGGCTGCATTGTCATCTTCTCTGGCCTGGTAAGGCTGTTCCCCCCTCAGGGGGAGGTGATCAAAGAGCAGGCCAATCAGATTATGTCAGAGCCAGTCCCTCTTCCCATTAGTATGTAACCCACTTAGACATTAAACTGCCATGGGCTACATCTGTGCAAGGGTTCTAGGCTATCTCCATGCCTGGTACTTGGTTGGAGTATGAGTCTGTGGGAAGACCCCTGTGTTCAAATTTTCTGGTTCTGTTGCTCTTCTTGTGGAGTTCCTGTCCTCTCCAGCTCTTACTATTTCCCACTTCTTACATAAGATTCCATGCACTCTGCCCAACAGTTGGTCATAAGTCTCAGCATCTGCTTTGATAGTCTGCAGGGCAGAGGCTTTCAGAGGCCCTCTGTGGCAGGTTTCTAGCTTGTTTCCTGTTTTCTTCTTCTTCTGATGTCCATCCTCTTTGCCTTTCAGGATGGGGATTGAGCATTTTAGTCAGGGTCTTCTCTTTTGATTAGTTTCTTTAGATGTACAGGTTTTAGTAGGTTTATCCTATTATATATCTATATGAGTGAGTATATATTGTGTGTGTCTTTCTGCTTCTGGGACAGCTCACTCAGGATGATCCTTTCCAGGTCCCACCATTTACCTGCAAATTTCATGATTTTTTTTATTTTCCTTGCAGAGTGATATTCCATTGTGTAGATGTACCACAATTTCTGCATCTGTTCTTCAGTTGAGGAGCATCTGGGCTGTTTCCAGCTTCTGGGTATTACAAATAAAGCTGCTACAAACATGGTTGAGCAAATGTCTTTATTGTGTACTTGAGCCCCTTTTGGATATATGCCTAGGAGTGGTATGGCTGGATCTTGAGGAAGTGCTATTCCTAGTTGTCTGAGAAAGCACCAGATTGCTTTCCAGAGTGGTTGTACAAGTTTACATTCCCACCAGCAGTGGAGGAGGGTTCCCCTTTCTCCACAACCTCTCCAGCATGTGTTGTCACTTGAGTCTTCTTGGTCATTCTGATGGGTGTAAGGGGAAATCTCAGGGTCGTTTTGATTTGCATTTCCGTAATGGCTAATGATGTTGAGCATTTCTTTAAGTGTTTCTCTGCCATTCGATATTCCTCTACAGAGAGTTCTCTGTTTAGCTCTGTTCCTCATTTTTTAATTGGATTACTTGGTTTGCTGCTTTTCAGCTTCTTTAGTTCTTTATATATACTGGATATTAGCCCTCTGTCAGATAAAGGGTTGGTGAAGATTCTTTCCCAATCTGTAGGCAGTCGTTTTGTTTTGATGAGGGTGTGCTTTGCTTTACAGAAGCTTTTCAGTTCCATGTGGTCCCATTTATTGATTGTTGCTCTTAGAGCCTGTGCTGTTGGTGTTCTTTTCAGGAAGTTGTCTCCTGTACCAATGAGTTCTAGGGTTTTCCCCACTTTTTCTTCTAACCGATTTAATGTGTCTGGTTTTATGTTGAGGTCTTTGATCCACTTGGACTTTAGTTTTGTGCAGGGTGATAAGTATGGATCTATTTGCATTTCCTGTATGCAAAAGACAAAAGGGTTGGGAAGGAAATTAGGGAAACAACATCCTTCACAGTAGCCACAAATGACATAAAGTACCTTGGTGTAACCCTAATCAAGCAAGTCAAAGACTTGTATGAAAAAAATTTCAAGTCTCTGAAGAAAGAATTAGAAGAAGATATCAGAAGATGGAAAGATCTCCCATGCTCATGGCTTGGCAGGATTAACATAGTAAAAATGGCCATCTTACCAAAAGCAATTTACAGATTCAATGCAATTCCCATCAAATTACCAACACAATTCTTTACAGACCTGGAAAGAAAAATTCTTAACTTTATATGGAATAACAAGAAACCCAGAATTGCTAAAACAATCCTCTACAAGAAAAGATATTCTGGAGGTATCTCCATCCCTGATCTTAAGCTGTATTATAGAGCAACAGTTATAAAAACTGCATGGTACTGGCATAGAAACAGAATGGTGGATCAATGGAACCGAACAGAAGACCCAGAAATAAACCCACACACTTATGGAGAGCTGATTTTTGACAAAGATGCCAAAACCATACAATGGAAAAAAGATAGCATCTTCAACAAATGGTGCTGGTCCAACTGGATGTCTACATGTGGTTATCTTCTTCAAATTTATTTTTAAGGTGGAAAGACAAAAGAAACTATGTATGTGCATGCATGTGCATGTACGTCCAGGCATGCTGGCTGTGAGCTGCTCAATGTGTGTGATGGGACAAAACTCAGGTCCTCTGCAAGAGTAGCCAGCTCTCTTAACCCCAAAGCCATGTCTCTGGCCTTTTGGTTATCTTTTGAGTTGTAAGGCTGAGAGATTATGGTAGAATTTAGTAGCTGCTGTGTACCTTTGGCGCTCACCCACTTCTTCTCTTTCAATGGGACCCTAAAGTGCTTCTGTGATCTGCCCAGTCCTTGTATCTGGCTCTCAGGAGTTTGAAGACCAGTGTGGTTTTATTCCTCATGCCTCAGTTTCATTGGGTTTCTCATCTGTCTTCTGCTCCAGTTTTAGTTTTGGCAGTTGCTTCACTACAGAAGAGCTGAAGATACAGGATAGTGAATGTGGGTACACTGCTTGCTTGTCAGCTAGGTTCACTGTGACATTTACCTGCATTTTCATTCTTTGCATATTTATGTAGTTTGAAACCATATCAAGATATCATAGCTATAGCCAGGTATGGTGGTACATGGATTTTATCCCAGCACTCAGGAGCCAAAGGCAGGAGAATTGCTGAGTCTGGTCTACAGAGTGAGTTTCAGGACAGCCAGGGATACAGAAATCAAAACAACACAACAACAACAAAACCAAAACCCAAAAAACTCTGTTTTGAAAATCAAACCAAAAACCAAACCAAGAACCAAACCAACCAGCCAGCCAGCCAACCAACCAACCAGCCAAACAAACAAACACAAAAGAGAAAAGCATCATAATTAAAAATTTTAGCATATAGATTTTGAAAATAATAATTTCCCTGTATAATCATAATTATGAGGTCATATAAGAAAGTTAACATTAAGTATGTCTGTCTTAACCCATTTGTGATGCTATAATTAACACCTCATACTAGGTAATTTATACACAACAGAAATTTATTAACCACATCTCTGGAGGTTTGTAAATGCTAGATCAAAGTATGCTGGCAGGTTTGGTGGTTGGTGAAGGCCTGTTTTTCATATATGATGCTATTTGAGTGTCTTCACATTGCAGAAGGTTGTCCCTGAAGTGTCTTTTTACTGAGCATTAGGAGTGTTCATATGAGGGGAGCTTTCATCTCTTCCTATACCACCCTGGAGGTTAAATACCAACCTAAGTTTTTTTTTTTTTTTTTTTTTTTTTTTGTTTGTTTGTTTGCTTTGTTGTTTGCAAGCCAAAGAATTTTATTTTTTTTATACTTGCTTCTTTTATTTTTGAGGTTTAAATACATCATTTCCCTCTTCCCTTTCCTCTCTCTAAACCTTTTCTTACACCCCTCCTTGCTCACTTTCAAATTTATGGCCTCTTTTAAAATTTCCTTTCTTTTTTAATTTTAATTTTTTTTTCTTCAAAATTTTTTCATTATATATCCTAATTGAAGCCCCCTCCCTCAACTCCCCCCAGCCCCACCCACCCTCCTTCTTTTCCCCATCCCTTTCCCCAGTCCACTGAAAGGGGGAGTTCTCCACCATTGCCAACTGCCAATAGCTGATTAAAATGTCATCAGGACTGCCTGGATTCTCTTCCTTCTTGGCCTGGCAAGGCCATGTCACTAGAGGTGAGTGATCAAAGAGCAGTCAACTGAGTTTGTGATAGAGGCAGCCCCTGCTCCTCTCAGAGCCACATGGAAACAGCTGCCAATCACCCACATCTGAACAGGGGGTATAGGTCCTCTCCATGGATGGTCTTCCACTGGTGCATCAGTCTCTGCAGGACCCTTTAGGTTCAGAGCCTTTAGATTTGTTGGTCTCCTCTGTGGCTCCTGTCCCTCCATGTCTATCTCCCCCCCTTTCTTCCATAAGACTCCCTGCACTCTGCCTAAAGTTTGGCTGTGAGTCTCAGCATCTGCTTTAATCCCCTGTTGGGTAGATCCTTTCAGAGGACCCTCTATAGTAGGTACTCATCCTGTTTCCTCTTTTTCACTGCTTCTGTTGTTTATCCTGTTTGCCATTTTGAATGAGATTTAAGCATCCTCCATAGGGTCCTCCTTAGTGTTTAGCTTCTTTAGGTCTGTATATGGCTATCCTATATAATACGGCTAATATTTGCTTATAAGTGAGTATATACAATACCTGTCTATTTCTAGGTTACTTCACTCAGGATGAGCTCTTCTAGTTCCATCCATTTGCCTGCAAATTTAACGATTTACTTATTTTTAATATCTGAGTAGTATTCCATTGTATAGATGTACCACAATTTCTGTATCCATTCCTCCATTGATGGACATCTAGGTTGTTTCCAGATTCTGGCTATTACAAATAAAGCTGCTATGAACATAGTTGAGCAAATGTCCTTATTGAATAGTAGGGCATCTTCTGGGTATATGCCCAGGAGTGGTATAGGTGGATCTTGAGGTAGTGCTATTCCTAACTTTCTGAGAAGTGCCAGATTGATTTTCAAAATGGTTGTACAAGTTTTCATTCCCACCAGCAAACTTGGAGGAGAATTCCCCTTTTTCTACCTTCTCTCCAGAATGTGTTGTTAATTGAGTTTTTGATCTTAGCCATTCTGATCAGTGTAAGATGGAATCTGAGGTTTTTTTTTTTTTGTTTTTTGTTTTTGCATTTCTTTAAGTGTTTCTCTGCCATATGATATTCCTCTGTTGAGAATTCTCTGCTTAGCTCCATACCCCATTTTTAAATTGGATTATTTGGTTTGTTGGTGTCTTAATTTCTTGAGTTTTTTAAAATATGTTCTGGATATTAGCCCTCTAGCAGATGTAGGGTTGGTGAAGATCATTTTCCAGTCTGTAAGCTGTCGTTTTGTTCTGATGACAGGGTCCTTTGCTTTACAGAAGCTTTTCAGTTTCACAATGTCCTATTTATTAATTATAGATCTTGGAGCCTGTGCTGTTGGTGTTCTGTTCAGGAAGTTGTCTCTTGTGCCAATGAGTTCAAGGCTCTTCCGCACTTTTTCTTCCAACAGATTTAATGTGTCTAGTTTTATGTTGAGGTCTTTGATCCACCTGGATTTTAATTTAGTGCAGAGTGATAGATATGGGTCTATTTGTATTTTTCTACATGCAGACTTCCAGTTAGTCCAGCACCATTTGTTGAAGATGCTGTCTTTTTTCCATTGTATGGTTTTGGCATCTTTCTCAAAAATCAAGTGTCTCTAAGTGTGTGGGTTTATTTCTGGGTCTTCAGTTTGATTCCATCGATCCACCAGTCTGTTTCTATGTATGGCTTCTTTTTAAATTGATTGTTACATACATATATGTATATACATATATAATGTTAAATACATATATACAACATGCTCAGTCTGTATACTGTTACGTACATATATGTTTTCAGGGCTGACCATTTGACATTGAATAACCAGTGGGTGTGCTCCTCCCTGGGGAACACTACCTCTGCTCTCTGCTAGTTTCTTGTGTGGGATTGAGGCCTCATGGGCTTTCCCCATCCACTTTGGCATGTCTGTTGTCCTTTATTTAGCTTATGTTTGAGCAGTCATGTTGGTGAAACTTTATGGGTTGGTGAGACTTTGTGTGTGTAGCTTTTGATATTATTAGGAGACACATGTAAACTTTCTGATCTTCTGCCTCTTACAGTCTTTCCTCTTCCTCGTCCACAATGTTCCCAGAGCCTTGGGTGTGGGAGTGTTTCGTAGATATACCCACTGGGACTGGGCTCTGTAACTCTGCAGTTTGATTTGCTGTGGTTTTCTGTAGTGGTCTCTGTCTGTTGCAAAGAGAAGTTTCCTTGATGAGGGTTGAGGACCAACTTACATGCAGGTATAAGGACACATATTTAGACTGTAGTTAGAGATTGTGCTGTTCAGTAAAGTGGCAGTTGTAGGTCAAGATCCATGACTTCACTAGCCCTGGAAAGTTGGCTAGGTTTCTAGTACCAGACACGATTTCCATCCTTTTTTTTTTCTTTTTCTTTTCTTTTTTTTTTTTTTTAATAGCAGATCCTTAGTCTGATTACAGAGCTGTGCATTAGCCAAGGCATGTATGACATGTGCCATACTTGTTGTTGTGCTTCATAGATACTGTAGCTGGGTAGAAATGGTTCATTGCTTTCCTGCTTGGAAGCTTGCATTGTGCCTTCTGGTACCATGAAAACTCAACCTCAGGGAGAAGGCTTTTAGGTCAGTTCCAGGTCAGGAGTTACAGGGCTCCATGTTTGAAGAAGACAGTGTCTTCAGCCATAGGCCCTTACCTTCTACCTCTGGGGGATGGGGACAGCTGAGGACAGTAGCAATAGCCTGGAGTGTTCTGGAAGTCTCTTAGCTAACCATGACCAACAACTCAAAAAATGACTCCTCATGCCTGTTATTGAGGTTTTTATTAGGTGATCTTTGGCTCTTGGAGGGAGATTGTCAGCCCAGATGCAAACTATATATGCATATTTACATACAGACTTATGTTTATTACAGGTTGTATTTAGGTGGATCATTAATAGTATGTTTCCCTATGACTTTTAAACATCCTTACTGTTATTTTACTATCCTCTCCTTTTTAAATCTCCCTCCTTCCTCCCTAATTAGATACCCCATTTTTCCTGTTTTCACCAACAGATTACTTTGTATGTTGCTATTCCCGTCTCTATTTTTCCTCCACACCAGCCCAGTGGGCTCTTCTTACTTTCTTGGTCTCTGCAATTACTTCAGGATATGTTCTTACATCTGTAAATTTGGAGCTAGGAGCCTTAGATGTGATAGAACATGTGATGTTTGTCTTTCTGGTCCTGGGGTACGTCACTCAGTAGTATCTTCTCCTCTTTGAAAGTTCATGATTTCATTTTCTTTTTTTGGCTGAAAAAGTATTCTACAGTGTATGTGTACCAACCACATCTCCATTATACATTTGACAAACCAAGCAAATTTAATTCTGTTTGCATACAAAACGATTAAAATCTCACAATTTCTCCCAAGTTTTAAAGAAAGCATTATTCTTTGGCAATTCTGTACTTGCATTTCATGTATTTTATGTGTTTTCTCTCATACTCCTTTCACCCCTGCTGATCCCCCTCTCCCCAATAATTAGCCCTTTCATTTTTATGTATGCTTCTGTGACCTAGTGATTTTAGTTAGTATTGCTTGCGTGCTTTAGGTTGTATTTTCTGGAGTTTTGGCAACTTCACAATGGATATACTAGATATTCTTTTTCTTAGGAACATTAACTGCCTCCCAGGTTCCTTTGCTTTTTATGGTGGGTTGCTGACTGGCCTCATCTTGTACAGTTCTTATGTGGATAATCACAACTGCTGTGAGTTCATCAGTGCCATGGCTCTGTCATATCCAGAAGACAGTGTTTTTTCAGAACTCCTCCCAATCATCCAGCCTCCACATTTGGAACTAGTATAGGAAATTTTAAGGGATGTGTATGTCGAAACACAGCATTACTTTATATGGCAATCTGTATTCAGGACTCACCAGTTATCCTGGAGAACTTTTCTTTGGAGTTTTAAATCTAGGATTAGGTCAGGTTTCATGCATTACATTTGGTTTTTAGGGCCCTCTGTTCTCTTCTGTTAAATAATTTCCTGCTGTGTTGTTTGTTTCTTTGTTGTTGATAATCTGGTTTTCTCTTAAGGGTTAAAGTTTGAAACACAAATTTCCTTAATGTCTCTTTTGGGAATTATCTGTTTTTTAAGAATGTTATCTATCTAAAACTGCAATTTGCTCTTTGATTCTAGTTCTCTGAGGTTGTAGGAGATAAAAGAGCCCAAATATTTTTTCTTTTCAAAATATCATTCAAAATTTAAAGGTATATTAGCTGAGTTACGTTTTCATTTGGTTGCTTTAAGAAAAGAAAGCTAGGAGATTTATATTTGATTTACTGCATTAGCATTTGAAATTAAATTAGAAGTCTGCGTTGAGTTTCCCTCATTGTTCATTCTTCTCACTGTTGGTTATAGCTTCTAGTTAGTAATATGTGTCTAGAAACTGAATACTATAAAGCAGTAGTGGCTTAAGCATATGTGTGTGAAAAAATATACCATTTGAAGTGAAAAGTAGATTAAAATGTAAATTTTCTATAGGCAAGTCAATAGATACAGTCAGAGTATAGATACAGACAGATAAGACTTATGTACCTTTGTCCCTGGCTGGACCTGTCACTTAGAGAACATTCCTCTTTATTCTCTTTGAATTTTCTGAAGGATGCTTAGTCTACCTTTTGGGAGGCATTTGCCACTGATTTTTAAGCAGCATCCCACCCCCCTTTTTATTTGGTTTGGATTTGAGACAGGGTCTCAAGTATCCTTGGCTGGCTTTGAATTTGCTAGGTAGACAAGGCTGACTGACCTTAAATCCCTTATCTTCCTGCATTTGCTTCCCAGGTGCTGGGATCACATGAGTGTGTCACAGCATCAGAGTGATGGAACACTGGGGATTGAACTTGGGGCTTTGTGCATACTTCACAGGCATTGTAGCAACTGAACCATGTCCCTAGTAGTTCGTTCCTTCCTTCATTCCTTCCTTCCTACCTACCTTCTTTCCTTCTTTCTTTTTCAAGACAGAGTTTCTCTGTGTAGCTTTGACTGTCCTGGATTTGCTTTGTAGACCAGGCTGTCCTCTAACTCACAGCGATCCCCCTGCCTCTGCCTCTCTGGGTACTGGGATTAAAGATGTGCATTTTTCGAAGATGAGAGATACCTGTTTTGATTAAGAAGAAGGAGAGTTTGGGCCAGGGGAGGGGCTGCTCTGTATAGCTTTAAAAAGTCTGTGAGGTTTGCTGCACTCCATTCCAGGCTACATGTTTCCATTTTCAAATATCTGTTAGACCCCCAGGTTGTAGTGTTATCTTCCTCATCTCCCCCACTGGGCACCAAACCTAGCCTTGTACTTACCAGGATTCTACTATACCACAGAGCGCATGACCCAACCTTTATCTGTGTATTCAGGACCTTACTCAGGACCTGGCATATTGTTCACACTTAATAAATACTTATTTGATGAATCAGTAAATGAACCAGTCTCTGAGTTATACATGCAGTAATAAATAACCTTTGCTAGGCAATGACAGCTCTTAGCAGATGTGTCCAATTAGAGCTAAAATTAATAGATGATCCTGGAAGTCTTGAAATGGTTACATTTGAATCTAGAGACATTTTATTGTTCTTCATAGGCTCTAAATTCTAGATACATAGCTATCTAGATGCCCTTTAACCTTTACCCTGACATGATCAATTATTATGAAAGAGTGTAGTTTTCAACTTAAAGCCAAACAAATTTCTCCTTTTCAAGAGATTAATTCTATCAAAGAAGATTCAGAATAGCCTCCAGAGTCCGTCTCTGTACTTGGAATAGGCTCAGCAGAGGCATACACCAACAGTGTCAACCAAGAAGGCACATCTGCTAGGGGTGAACTGAATAGGCCATGGCAGATGCCAGCCTTCAGAGAGCTGGCCTTGGGAAAGCCAGTTTTATGCTACTCTTCAGAAAAATTCCTTCCATTCTTGACTTTTTTAGGTAATTTAGTCTTTTATCAAAAAGGAAAACCTAATCCACAGATTCCTGGCCCCTCTCCTTTAGTCAAGACCTCACATTTCTACTTTTATTCAAAATTGTGTACATTTGCACAGATTCCCTAGGATTCCACTACAGTTCCATGTTTCTCACTTCTAGTAGGCTATGAACTTACAACTTAAGCCTGTATTCCTATTTATTTATTTATTTATTTATTTATTCGGGTGGGGGAAGGGTTCATTTGGCCTCCACTTCCACAGCAATGTTCATCATGGAAGGAAGTCAGGACAGGAACTCAAACATAAGCAGGAACCTGGAGGCAGGAGCTGATGCAGAGACCATGGAGGTGTGCTACTTACTGCCTTGCTTTGCCTGTAATCTTATTTATCGTGGTGTTTTTGTCAATCAGAAATATATGTGGCAAATAGATGCTCAATATAGGTTTGCTGAGTGACTTTTGAATAAGTCAGTTTGATTGTTACTACGTGTGAACCTGTTTTCCTTTACTCTAAGTTGTTTGAAGTCTGTATTCCAGATTTTATTTATATTTATGTTCCTAACAATTATTTCTTGTGGTTACTGAATAAATGCCTATCGTCTTATGTCAATTCCTTTCAAAATTTGTGCTAATATTTCTGCTCTTGTCGATTGCAGATGTTACTGCTTTGTGTAGATTCCTGACATAGTGACACAACTTAAATTAGGAGCAAGCACATTCCCTCTTTGTTTAGACTTCCCAGGGGGGTCGCCATGCACTAACCCTGGTCAAACAGGCTGGCCAGTGCAGCGTACTCACTTGACTTAACTTTCTCTTCACATGGAGCTGGAAACAATATTTACAAGCACAGAAAGCTTAACAGAAGTTTAAGACACCGGGTTGTGTTAAGTCACAGGTATTAGCATGTCCTCAAATTGGTAGTGGATGATACTGTATTTGTAGTTAAGATCCTGCCTGTTACAGTGCTTCTGAAAAGAGACCTCATTCTGAGTTCATGCAAAGTCAGTTTTTGGGTTTGTAACTATGGCTACTGCTTGCTTGCTCAGTGTGGCTTTGTCTCTGTCTCACTGATAGAAGCATGTGGAAGGTGAGAAACTTTGAGATCATTCTTTTGTTTGTTTGTTTTAGCCATTTCATTATTTCATATTCTTTATGGCTGTACAAACATTCTGACAGTGCCCGTGAGCTATAAAGTGATTTGGATAAATGCTGCTAAATTTTCTTCTCGTCCATTAGGGTCAGAATGAAAAGTTTTCTATTTCTTTAATCTTACATGTAGTATGTAAGTATGTGGTATGTATGTGCTTTTACAGTGTGCATGTGAAACTCAGAGGATCTTACCTTGAGCTATCTCACTTGCTCATACTTTTATTACATATTTTCCTTAGCATCCAACCTCCAATAAGGTCTGTGATTGAATCGCTGTAAGAATTTTAGATAAAGGAAACAAACACACTTTTTTCCTCCTAACAAAACATCTGTGTTAAAATAAATTTTCCCAATTTGGGAGAGAATACTCAGTAAAGATTATAAACTTTATGCAGTCAAAGACCCAATATTCACCAGGCATACTGGTACATGCTTTTAATCCCAGCTCTTGAGAGTCAGAGGCAGGTGGATCTCTATGAAGTCAAGGCTAGTTGGTCTATACAGTGAGTTTCAGGAAAACCAGAACTACCTAGTGAGACCCTGTCTTGAATGAATGAATGAATGAATGAATGTTTAAATATATAGATAACAGCACAAAATTCACTCATTTGTTTCATTCTTTCTTAATTCCTCTTCTTACCTCTTTTTGTTCTTCTTCTGTATGTACCCCAGGCTGGCCTCAAACTTGCTATGTAGTTGAGGGTAACCTTGAACTTCTTATTCTCCTTCCTTCAACTCCAAGTGCTAGGATTATTATAGTGTATTCCAAAATGCCCAGAAGAACCAGTATTTTTATCTTTGCATTTGCAGAATGTAAAAGTTGCCAGTTACAGAGCCCAAAACTGAGAAACAAGATACATTTAGAATAGATACTTGTATGTATCTGTGTGTTCATAGGATAATACAATAGGAATTTTGTCATCCTGCAAAGAAAGTAGTTAGCTATTTTACATTTTGCTATTTAATAACTTTAATTCTGTATATGAAATCTGTATATGTGGATATAGTTTATCAGAATTTAATTTCTAATCTTAGAAAACAGTAATTTTTATGATTTTTAAAAAATATTCAATCATTGTTATAGGAAAACATAATTTTAAGTTGAAGATCATTAAATAAGATAGATTCAAATAAACAGGTTAAATAAATCCAAATAGCCAGCGGTTTAGCAAGATTTATATTAGTTTCACAGTTTAAAAACTTGCTTCTTAAAAAGAGGTCACGTTGCGGGTGGGGTATAGTTCAGTTGGTGGCGTGCACAAAGCCTGGGTTTAGTCCCCGGCACTGCATAAATTGAACATGCTACATGCCTGTGATAACAGTCTTCAGCAGAGGCAGGCGGGTGAGACGGCTGACAGCATTCTTAAGTAAGAATTTGTCTGGGTTACATGAGACCTGGATTTTTTTTTTTTTTTTAAGATTACATTGTTAATAACACATACGCACTTTTGTGTATTATCCTGTTACTGCCTCTGTAGTAAGCTAAATCCCAGTGGTATACAAATGAAAGCACTATGGTATTCTTGCTTCAGGTCGCGCATAGTCTAATGGAAGAAATAGATGGAACAAATAGTTAAAACATACTCTAATGTGCTTGTTAAAGAAAGCAGCACACACAGTTCCTGACCTGAAGGAAGGGGCTGTAGCCTGAGTAGTGGTTACAATGGGGTAGGCATGTCAGTGAACACAGCCTCCAGATTTGGTTGCTGATGATTTTCCAGGATGTGAATACAAAGACATTTAGATTTGGGGAGGGCATACAGGTATGGAAGATCAGGGAGATTTTTCCAGTTTCCTGCTATTGCTGTGATGAACACCACGACGAGCAGCAACTTATAGGAGGAAAAGATTTATTTCAGCTTACAGGTGGCATTCTATCATTGAGAGAAGGCAGGGCAGGAACTGAAGCAGAATCCACAGAGAAACACTGTTTGCTGACTCGAAGGCTCATTCCTAGCCAGCTCTCTTATACCTTCCTAGGGAGTGGTGCTGCCCACAGTGGGCTGGGGCCTCCCACACCAATTAAAAACCAAGGAAATCTCCCAACCTGGGCAGTTCCTCAGTTGAGACTCCTTTTAATGGGGTGCTAGGCAGTGTCAAGTTGACAGTTAAAACTAGCTAGGACCAGCCAGGCACCTTAATGCACACCTGTAATCTCAGCCCTCAGGGATGCAGAGGCAGACAGATTTCTGTGAGTTCAAGGCCAGCCTGGTATATAGAATGAGTCCAGGACAGCCAAGGCTACACAGAGAAACCTTGTTTCAAAAAAACTAAAACAAAGCAAAACAGAATAATCAAACAACAACAAACCCAAACCCAAACCCAAACCCAACCAACAACAAAAAAAACTAGCTAGAACCATAAGTATGTCTTAAAATTGTGTGGCTGTTATGGAAGATGGAATTGTAACCTGTAGTGTATGATTGTAAAATTAATATAGAATACCTAACATAAGTACAAATAAGATGAATGCCAACTATTGCTGTGTGGTGGATAGTCTTTATTACAAGCTTGTGTAGGAGAAGGGCTCTGGGTATGTCTCTGAGGGCGTTCCCAGTGAGACTGACAGTAGGAAAGACCTGGCATGAGTGTGAGCAGCACCACCACATGGGGTGAGGTCTTGAACTGAGGAAAACGAGACGGGAAAGAGCACTGGCATTCCTGGTTCTCTTTTTCTGGGTTGGCACCACATACGGAGCTGCTCTTGCTGCCTTACCTTTTCCACCAAGGTGGACTCCGTTCTTCTGAACTGTGAGCCAACACAAACCTTCCTGTCTTAAATCACTTTTGTTAGGATTTTGCTTACAAGGTTGAGAAAAGTAAGTGACATGCAAAGTATGGAGCGCTGAGCATTGGAGATGCTTATGCAGGGCTGTGTAGCTTCAGCCAGTTAACTCACCTTACAGATTTCTATTGTCCGCTATGTACAAGTCACTTTTCTAAGTGATGGAGATGGCAGATACAGAAGAGAGTATTTAGCTGCTTATCTATAATCTATATTACAGATCAGCACTGTGTACACTCCACCCATATACCTTACGGCTGCAGTTGATAAAATAATTTCTTTTTCCGTGTCTTTATTCCTCGAGAAAAATAGGGATGATTTTATAAAATACAGTTTGAGGGTTTTTTGATTTGTTTTGCAAAGACAGACCCTTACTACGTAGCCCAGGCCTGATGTTAAACCTCTGTCTTGAGTGCTAGTATTATAGGGCTGTACCACCATATCAAGGCCTGGGCATTTTGAAAAGTTGAAAATTGGATTGGTGTAATTATAAATTACTTTTTTCTTATTTTTGATATTATAATTTAATTACAGTATTTCTCCCTCTAAATTATCTCATATACCCTTCCATACTTTCTTGCGAATTTATGGCCTGTTTTTTTTCACTAATTGTTATTGCATGTATGTGTGTGTGTGTTACATGTGGTAAATATACATTATATACATATATTACTTTTAAGTCATGAGAACTAATATAGGAGATTTCATATATCTTTTGACTCCTATTTGTCTACATTGAGCCTTTCTTTCTTTCTTTCTTTCTTTCTTTCTTTCTTTCTTTCTTTCTTCATTAAATATTCTTCAAAATCTGTGTTTTCTTCTGTTCACTCAGGCTTTCAGAGAGTAAAAATTTTGCTTTTGAACAGTCCATTTTCTCTTCTGGATCGTGGATTTGATCTCGTGACTAAGTATTCTCCCTGCCTTTAGATCCTGAAGATTTCTTCCCATTTTTCCTTTTAATCTGAAATTTATCAGTAAATGCACTCACATTTAGTCACTTAAGTCCATTTTTTATTTTATTCATTATTTATTTATTTATTTTTATTTTAGAGACAGGGTTTCTCTGTGTAATAGCACTGGCTGTTCTGAACTCTAGACAAGACTGGCCTCAAACTCATGATGATCTGGCTGCCTCTGCCTCTTGAGTGCTGTGATTAAAGGCGTGTGCCACCACACTTGGCTAAACATTACTTTTAATAAGGTATTAGGTTAGAGGTGAAGGCTTTCACTTTTAGACCTTTGTCAGCCGGCTGTTGAGCATGCTTGAATCCATTTTGAGGTGGTGTATTCTGGTCCATTATTGTCTGTCCCTGGTGATACCATGCAGTTTTGGTTTTTGTTGTATTTGTGTGTGTGTGTGTGTGTGTGTGTGTGTGTGTGTGTGTGCGTGCACGTGTATGCTACTTTAAGCAGGTTTGGCTGTATTTTCTCCAATTTTGTTTCACTACCTTTCTTCTTGCCTGCTGATAAAGAAAGAGTTGTGTTGTATGTGTGTTGCATTGTTTTCTGGTTGTATCTTTTCTGTATTCTCTGTGTTGTCTGGTTGCGTTGACTCACTGATGGTGGCTTCTGTTATTTCCACTATACTGTGGAGCACAGCTAAGGTGTTTTAAATCTGCGTTTTTTTCTTTCTGTAATTTCTACCTGATTATTCTTATAGCTTGTCCTACTTAGTTAAGTCTTGTGATTTTACATTGTTTCAAGAGAGTTTATATTTCATTGCCGAAGTGTTTTTTTTTTTTTTTTTTTTTTTTTAACCATGGCAGCTTTAAAGTCTTTACCTTGTTATGCTGCACCCGACTCATAGTGGAACTAGTATTAATTATGTTTTCCCATTAAAATTATGATTTCCTTGATGACAGGTAGTTTATGATTGAGCCCTATATAATTTATGTGTTGTGTTAGACTTGGCAAACACTTAATCTCTTCATAAGTAGCTAGTTTAGTTTTTTAGCATGTAGGTCTTAGTCTGCTTTTATGGAGTGATTTTCCAATGACAGTTAATTTTTTTCACTGTGGTTTTCGTTTTCTTCATTTGTTGATAATCTTGAGCTTTCAGAGGTTCCTTTTTGTGCTACCTGAGAGGGTAGAAAATTCTTTCTTAGGTCAAGTCATGGATATCTCTTGATGGGGAAGGTATGCTGGGATTTTCTTGCCACACCCTGCTCCCCTGCTGTCTATGGAATGGGGAAGACATGAGGCTTCTTGGATTGTACTTTGTGCAAAAGCTGGAACCCTCTTGCCTGTTCTGGTATCTCTGAATGAGGAAGGAGTCCTCAAGACCTGTGAGTACAAAGAAGTCCTATGTATCAGTCAGATGCATGAAAGATAGCCTCAGAAGCACCAAACACGTTGGTGTCACATTTAGGAAAGAAAGGGCAGTAATTCCCTGCATTAATTTGAGCCAGGAGTGAGCCCAAGTTTGAATCCTGCACATCTTTCCCTGTGTCTTCCATCTGTATTTGATCTTTGTATCTACCGGTTCCTAATAAAGGGCTTTCTTCTGCATTTACTGAACAACACAGGAGGCATCACACGGGGAAGGAATGAGGCATACTTTACAGAAATCCTAACAGAGTGTTACAAGGGATTCACTAACTGATGTCAACCGAGTCAGATAACAAATGATTTTAAGCATGCAGTTATCCACAGTATCCATATGCTGCTTCCAGCACGTATGGTGGATATTTGTTGTAGAAGGTTGCTTTCCACCTATGGGCTGTTTTCAGCAAACAAAAACCATAACACACACATGCACACATGCAATGCTGTGGCTCAGGGCCATGGAAGAATACATAGTTTAAGATTAAAGCTATGTACTAGTGTAGGTTGTAAAAGCTGATCACATAAGAACTCCAAGAGAATTAAGGTTCCATTATTCTCATAAAGGCAGGTTAAGCAAATAGTCTGAGCATACAGTAGGTTATCAGGCTAAGTCTACATGATTTCAATGTGTTTCATGAACCCTGTAAAAGCTCCAGTCTCTAAGACTATAAGAGACATTCCCATACAGATGCACTGCCACATACCCGAATGCATTGCTTGCTGCAATTGGGTCTCTCTAGCTGGTCCCTTCTGTTTGACTTGGTTATTCCTGGTAGAAAAGATGAAGCTTGGGCTGGATTGCAATTACTTAATCACTGCCCACTGGTGAATATTTCAGATATCTACTTTTTTGTTTTGTTTGTTTATTATTGCTAACTCTAGTCATATATATATATATGATTTGCCATGAATGGGGTAGTCACATGTAGTATTTTGGTCTGATAGTTAGGTGTAGTGTGTTGATCTGATAATTTTTAAAGTATTTGTCATGTCATACAGCCCTACAATTAGACATGGTTCGTCAATTATGGAGTTCTATAGGTTATCTTTCTTTCCGCCAGTGGAATGAACTAATTCAAGACATGTTAAAGTAAGTATTTAAATGAAGGTTTAATTATTTAATGCATTTGTTTAAGTATCGCTCTTGGTGTGTTCACTGGTCCCAAAGACGGTGTAAGGGAAGCTGCCATACAGGGGGAGACAGAAACCCTGGGAAAGAGAAACTGGGAGTGCACAGAGAGAGGAGAGAGGGAAAGCAGAAAGAGAGAGACAGAGAGAGAGAGAGAGAGAGAGAGAGAGAGAGAGAGAGGAGAGGAAATGCAGAAAAAGAGAGAGGAAGGAACTACAATTTCTGGGTTATATAGTGAAGAACCTCTGTGGGAGGTGAAGCCCTGCCCCTGGGCTAGAGAGTTCAGGGCAAAGGGCAGAGTGTGCCAGCTGTGCCCTGTAATGGGTAGGGACTAAGGGATACTGGGAGAACCTGGAGGTCAGGTCCACCTTGGTTCAAAGGGTACCTTAGCTGCTTGTCCTGGGCCTGAAGCCCAAAAGAGTTGCCTTACTTTAAAGAACCATTACTATTCCATTTTTCCCCCTAAAGAGTGGTACATATATATTCTGACCTAGAATATTAATAAACATAAACAAGCCTCTTAAGACAGGCTGGAACATTTCCCAGATTCTGCCAGATTCTGTTTCCCATTTTTCTTTCATGACCTCTATACAATCTTTTAAAGCTTCTGATAGAAATAAAAAATAAAAATGCTTATCAAGATGCATTTGGAAGGACTATGCATTTATGCCATCAGAACTAAAATGAATATTAGATTTAGTGTTTTGTTAAAAATTAAAATATTTTTAGCATTTCTTCCTTCAGAAATATTCCTCATTCTTTTGCTGGACACATGATAAGAAGTATGTTTCCACTAGCTGCAGGTAATAGCAGCAGCAGCATCAATAATGACAATAACAAGTCATTGTCAGTTTTTGTGCCCCACAAATGATTGTGTTTTCTACTGCAACCTCGGGGATCGAGCCATCAGCTTTTGCATTAGAGAAAATGCTCTACCAATGAGCTAACCCTCCAAAGTCATTGCTTTAAAGCTGCTGTCTGTGATAGCCTGGAATCATTGAGTTCACACTCAGGTGAATAAGGTGACTCAGCTAAAGGCTACTCAGTCTTGCTGCTTTGGAAATTTTAGCAAGGAGTTTCTTACAACTCATAAATATTTTTCCTAATTTATAGTTCATACAATTCAGTTGGGCAGCAATTGTAATTTATTCTGTACTTGGAGAACAATAATTTTTGTCATTTGTTTAGATGAAGCAACTGAAGCTAGAGAAACCTTTTTGTGTCTGTAGCTTAGATGGTGTCATTGTCATTAACTGGAAACAGAATTGTATGGTATGGACTGTAGCTCAGTGGTAGAGAGCAGTAGCATGTGGGAGGCCCGGGGCTCAACTTCCAGCACCACAAAAACGAACATGGAAACTACCACAGCGAAACACCTGACTTCTAGCATGGATGATCCGGACCTGGAAATGGAAGGCGCATTTTCATTTCTGCTGCCTGGTCTGAAAGATTCACTGCTGGAAAGCCTAGGAAACTGGAAGCCAAAATAAATTCTGCAGTAGTTTTTCAGGATTTACAGTAAACAAGGAAACTGTCTTGAGGAAGTTTATGATAGCTGGCCTGTATGTGATTATAAGTTATGTCTTAGTGATTTTTAAAAAACTCTTTTGAGTTATTGAGTTCTAGTTCATTTTCTGTCACCAGTAACGTCGTAACATGGGCAGAGTTGAGTTTATAAATAAGATGGGTTTATTTGGGCTCAGGGTCTGGAGGTCAAGAAGCCATATCTAGAGATGGCATTACTGGCAGAGACCCAAGATGGTCCAGACCATTTGAAGGGGTAAGGCCGTGTGTGTGTGCATGCACATGTGAGTGTGTAGGTGAGAGAGAGACAGAGAGACAAAGACAAAGGGACAGAGATATACCTAGAGAGACAGAAGGCAGAAGACTGTTTCGGCTGTCTCCCTCTTACAAAGCTACCAGGATTCAATCATGCAACTCCATGCTAATGACTTACTTCATCCTGATCATTTCCCAGAGGTCTTCCTGCTAAGTACCACAGTGGGATTAACTGCCCACCTTCTTATCGACTATCCCTGGGAAATAAATCTCGGCACATGAAGCCTTGAAGGATGCATCAAACCATAGCTAAACCGTAACACTCGCATACTAAGGTTTCACCTGATGGAGCTGTGCAGTTTAGTTGTTTTTAATACACTCACAGGGTTGTGCTGCCATCACAATCAATTTTAGAACATTTCCATCACCACAGAAAGAAATCTAATATCGCTCAGGCATCATTTCCCATTTCTCTCCAAATTCATTAGCCCTAGACCACCACAAATCTATGTAATGTCTCTAATTGGCCTACTTTTAGACATGTCATGTAAATACAATTATATAACGTGTTTTTTTCCTGTCTTAATTTCTTTCACTTACAAAATGTTTTTAATACAGATTATGTCAAATGTATAGATCAAACTGGAGGGTCTTGCTTTGTTAACACATTAATTCTTCCACCTTTGAAGCTGAGTCTTTCAGAAGCTTTTTTATAATTTCAGGTTTTAGTTTGAAAAACAAGTTTGCTTTCAATTAAAGATTGTTTCTCAGTGTCTTACTGTTTTTCATGTTTTTATACATGGAATTTAATTGATTTTAACTTAATTTTTGGGTTGGTTGTCGCTGATAGGTGGGTATTTAATTTGCTTTCAAGCACTGACCATCCACTGTGTGTCAACACTGTGTTGCTGTGCGATTTAACAAAAGGAGGATTGGCTTTGGCTCCCAGTTGCACTGAGTGGCCTCCAGGGCCTGTTTCTGAGCTTGTGGTGACAGAGGGCATCATGGTAGAGGAGTGCTTGGTAGAAGCTGCTCACCTGGGAAACCAGGAATCAGAGAGAAAGGGCAGAACCAGGAATAAGATACAGTCTCCATTAAAAGCACATTCCAGTGACCTACTTCACCATCTAGAGTTCCCACCACCTCCCAAATAACACTGTTAGCTGGGGACCAGACATTCAACAAGAGCCCATGGAGGACATTTGCTCTCATCTGTAGTGCTTGGTAACGGTACAGACTCGTCCAGATACCTGCATTGAGCCTTTTGGGGCTTCTGGATGTGAAGTGATATCATCTGCAAATGGAAATCACTTTACTTCTTCCTTCCCTAATCTGATTGTTTTTATCTTTTAGTTAAGCGTATCTGTGTGTACCTATGTGTAGGTGTGTCCATGTGAATGCAGGCTCCTGCGGGGTCAGGGGTGTCAGATGCCCTGGAGTTGGAGTGCAAGCTTTTGTGAGGCACTCCTCATGGGTGCTGAGAACTGAACTTGGGTCCTCTGGAAGAGCAGTGTGCACTCCACGCACTGGACCACCTCTCCAGTGCCCTGTCCTAAGTGTCTTTGGTTTTGCTGTGTCGGTCCATGTGTAGAGCCTCCTGTATAACACCTCTACAGTGCGCAGCTCAGTTTCTTCCTGACCTTTGCAAGAAGGCATTTAGTTGTCACTTCATAAACTCTTAAATTAAAATCATGGACCATACTTTTGATTTGAGAATGAATTTTCTTCTAACCGAGACTCACACCTGTGTCCACAGATATGTGCTGACTAGCAGGCTCACGTGTGCAGTGTGGAGGACAAGCAGTGCCTTACAAAATGGGATTTGGGAGTGACCTGAGGAACTCACAGGAAGCTGTGTTAAAGCTGCAAGACTGGGAATTACGGTTGCTGGAGACAGTGAAGAAGTTTATGGCTCTGAGAATAAAAAGTGATAAAGAATATGCATGTACTCTGCAGAATCTTTGTAATCAAGTTGATAAGGAAAGTACTGTGCAAGTGAATTATGTCAGCAATGTGTCCAAGGTAAGAATGATTTCACTTGTTTTGTACAGCATTATATTTGTCCTTGCAGTGAGTAGATCATGGTATAGAACAAGCACACCCCTGACAACTTGCTGAGTCTGAATTTTTTCTTAATACTATGTTATCTGCATCCTACAAATGCTTCTTTTGTGTGTGGTGTGTGCACGCATGTACAGATATGTTTGAGCACTGCATGTGGAGGCCAAAGGAGGATGTAGGTGTCTTTTGTAGCGTGCCAGCTTAGTTCCTTGAGTTAGGGAACTTGTTTGGGCATGGGCCTAGCCTAGTGCTAGGCTGTCTGTGCAGCAAGCTCCTGTGATTCACCTGACTCTGCCTTCAAGCACTGGGATTACAGGCACATGGTCGCGTCTCTACTTTGGGGTTAGGGATTTGGATTCAGACTTGTAAGCTTGTGCAGCCACCACTTTTGCCCACTGAAGCATCTCCCCAGTTCCTGAATCCTTTAAATTTTTATGTGCTTATTTTAGTATCTTTTCAGTTCGGAATACATTTTAATGTGGTTATTTGATATTATTATTAAATAGTTGAATTTATTATTTGACCATTCGCCTTCTCTTTGTTCTATCTTCCTTTAATTCTTTTCATGTATTTACTGCCTTCAATTAAGTTTTTCTTAAATTAAAATTAATTAAAACATTTTCTGAGGCAGGGTCTACATAGCCTTGGCTGGCCTGAATCTCACTATGTAGACCAGGCTGGTCTTAAACTTACAAGAGATGTGCTTGCCTCTGCATCCCAAGTTCTGAGAGTAAGGTCTGTACTGCCCAGCCCTAAATTTATTTTTAATTGATACTTATAAGGAGCTACCAAGTAATGTATTGAAACCTTTCTCCATTATGGACTTTTAAAAATATGTAAATTAGATTAAACAAGTTTGTTTTTTTTTTTTCTTTAATAGTGTCATCTCTGGCAGGTAGTAGGCCACCTTATAGCAGGTCCCACTCCTTAGAGTAGTTTGGCAATACAAATTAGACTTGGGTTAAAAACTATAAAGTGCTGACCCTATGCTTCATTTCAGAAGCATGCTGCATCAGATTTTCTGGTCATCGAAACCCCAAACTGATGTTCTGAAAAGACTCAGTTATTTTTGATTGCAGCCAGGTTAGAGACTGTTTTGAGCAGGGAAACCAAGATTTGAAGAAAGTGCAGAGAGGGTTTTTATGGGTGGGGGTGGGGCACATCTGCAGACTCCTTTGTGCTTGGAGTTGAGTCTTTGAAAACTCTGTTTTAGGGAAATTTAATGAGTTGTTTTCTAGATTTCTTTATCCCCTAAGGACTTAGAGATTCCAGCATTTTCCTTATGTAACAGGCAAACTCAAAGAAAAACTGTTGCTTCAGAGGATCATTTATTTTGAGTTATTGTGTAGTGCAGCAACTATGCATCCTTCATGGAATTTTAATATTGAATTTGTGAAAAAAAATTCAACTGAGATGAAAGCAAGCAAATACTTGGAGGAGATAATCTATAGTACAAAGCTATTTTTGACAACTATTATTTAGGTATTTTTCAAGCTTGAGTCATCTTGTTGACTATTTTCAATGCCTTGCTGTAATTATAGGTCTGGTAGTAGTTTGTTCTTTTACACAGTGTCCCAGAATACATACTTTTTGGTATAATAAACTTAGAACATTTAAATTACTACCTGTTTTGGAAAACTGATTCATCTTACTACATCTGCTAGTTCACAGGTAGAAGACAAGAAAGGACTTGTGTTTTTCTAAAAGGTGTTTATTTTCCTTAATTAAAAAAAAATTATATGCATGGGTGTTCTAGCTGCATGTATGTCTATGTACCATATATGTGCAGTGTTCTTGGAGGCCAGAAGAGGGTGGAGGTCCCCTGGATCTGGCCTGAGATGGCCTGGAACAGCAGCTACAGATAGCTTCCATAATGCGGATGTGGGAATCAAATCCCAGTCCTCTGGAAGAATAGCCAGTGCTCCTAATCCCGAGCAAGACATCTCCAATTGTAAACGGTGTACATTTTCTTCCTCTGTGTAGTTTTCGTTTTCAATAAGCTGAACATGCAATTTACTTTTAAAATATATAGTCATTTCAGCATAATTGATACCTTTGAAAACCTTTTTGGTTTTCAAAGCAAAAAATTGTCATTTTACCATTTTTGTTGATTATTTTATGCATCTTGGAGTTACATAAGTACATGCAACTAACCTCTTTTTGGATCATTGGGGAGAAGGAATATTTTCTAAATTGTATCATTTTTAAGCTATGAATTAGAAGTGATAGATTTACTTTTAGATAAATTTTATTTTTTACTATAAAACAACAGAATAAAAACTAGGTAAAATATTTAAAAATCACAGATTTAAGATAAAAGTAGTATATGAAAATTTTAACTATATTAATACAAATTCTGCATAATGTTATAAAATTAAAAAATATCTCAGACTAGTATTTTGTTTTCTTGGGGCATATAAAAGTGTGTGCTATCGGTATCTCTGTGTTAACTTGGTCTTATTCCTAATTATCTGGTGTTGGATTTGGATTGGCTAGCTAAGGTGTTTCATTGCTTAATTCTTTTTTCAAATGGGTATTGTAAAGGGTCACCATTATTTTTTAGTTAAAAACAAAGTTTTGGTGAGGTGACTCTTTTCATCTCTGTGGTTTTCATGTCACGTCAATAATGACACAAATCTTGACTTAAAAGGACTTCTTCACTTGGGCATAATCGTGCTGCAAAGTAGTGCCCTGAAGTACTGGCCTGCAGGAAGTCCATCATGTTCTCCTTTACTTTAGTCTCAATATACTAATTACAGGATTAAACATTAAAGACTACTGTTTACTTCCTAACCAGTTTAGCTTAGTTAATGTTTTTGTTGCTTTAGAGATAGAGTCTCATGTATGTAGCCTTAGGTTGGCCTTGAACTTGGGTGTCCTTGATCTTCTGATTTTCCTGACTCCACTTCCCAAATGCTAGGATTATGGGCATGCACTGCCATACCAAGCCAAGAGTGGTTATTTTTCTTAAAGTAGTGAGGAGACAGGATTTTAAGAGTCCCCCTGTTTTCTCTCTCCCAAGGTTCAAGGTGTGTATCATGTCTAGCACATTCAGAAATTTATGTTTGCATGTGAGCTCTTCTATTACTTATGTGACTTTGAATGGTTGACTTTCAGTTTATAAATTAGGTGAAGCATTTGCCTAATCATATTAATGAAAAGAATGAATAAGAAAGGCTGAAAGTTGGCAGACAGCAAGTATTAAAGATGATTAGCTCAGAGTTACTTAAATCAGAGCTGCTTAAACTCTTGTAGCCTGTTTTAGTATGAGAATTTTCATGTGACTTGGTGTGTAGTTCCAGAAAGGAGGCACATAAGGCAAACATTTACTCATAGTAAATCATGAGAAAATGATTTTAAAACAATTCATTGGTACATATAAAATTTCATATTAATTAAACACGAAAGCAGGTTTATATGCCAAGATGAATGTGCTTTGCTTTTTTTTTTTTTTTTTAATATAAATTAAGTCTTGGCAGGACACAGACCAACCTTAAATTTTTCAGCATTTAAAAAAAAATTATCAAATTATATTTGTTAATGCTGAGAACACTAGTTTGCATTAATAATAATACAAAATGGCAGAAATATATATAGGACCATTTCAGGGATTGCTGGAAATTGTCTTCTTAAGCCATAATTCAGTGAATTATCATTTTATGAAACTCAAATCAAAAACAGAAAAATTTAAAATCAAGCGCTTCACATATTCCACTATGAAAACAATTTGACATTTGTATACTGAGGAATGATGAGAGAAAGTTTCATTTTCATAATTAAACCATTGTTTCTGTAAGAACAGAAAATCTTATATGTGAAGTAAAATTACTGCAAACTCATAGCTTGCAATAATCGTGAAGCTGAGCTTGGATATTTCATATGCCTTGGAAGTGCGTGAAGAGACAGTGTGAGTGCCTGTGTGCATGTTAGAATCAAGGCTGCTGAGAAGTCCTGCTGCACAACATGGACCAGTGCTGTCAGGAACACCTCATTCATTAATGGCGTATTTTTAATTAGCTTTTGGTTGGTGCACATGTGGAAATTTTTTCTGGTGTACATGCATGCACACACATATTTATAAACCCCACATTCACCAACACTACTCCATATGGGGCCATGAGCCAGTTTAAGGAGCTGAGATTTGGACAGAAGTTTGCTTTAAAAGGAGTGAGGTTAGAAAGATGTAATGGGGACCATCAGTTTTTCTGTTTTATGCTGCATAGGTTTGAGAGAAAAAGAAACAGCATTTATTTGATAGATGTTTTCTTCTTTTCTTTTTTTCATCTTCCTGTCTTTACCTGTTGCTCCTTCCCCTCCCCCAACTCTTTTCTTTCCCTTCACTCTCAGAGGGTTTACTCATCCCTAACTCAAATTGCTCTTCCAAAAGAGTGTTCATATTATTTGTAGTTCACAGATTCTCAGCCCTTTGTTCTTCTTCCTTGATAATCAGCTTCTGAGGCTAATGTGGAAGAGTTATCACACTCTTTACATTTCCTTCTCTCTTTCCCTCTCTCCTTCCTCCTCTCCCACTCCCCTTCCTCATTAGCTCCCTAGGTCCTCCCATTTGCTTTTGCCATTAAATCATTAAATGGAAAGTTCTCATACAAATGCTAATTGTTTTATTATTGTTTTTATACAGTCTTGGCTCCTTATGATTCAGCAGACAGAACAGCTGAGTAGGATAATGAAGACACATGCTGAGGACTTGAACTCTGGACCCTTGCACAGGCTCACCATGATGATCAAGGACAAGCAGCAGGTGAAGAAGAGCTATGTGGGCATCCATCAGCAGATAGAGGCAGAGATGATCAAGGTGTGTCTGTCTGTGGTTTGTGTTCTCTTGAATTTCTTTTAAAATCTGTTACTATTTTGTCCTGTTTCATCTTAGAATTGTCATTTCCTGACAAGAACTATTAGTATCTTTGCTAATACTTTGTGTACAGAATGTTACTGACCGTAAGATGTCATTTCACTCCCAGCGAAGAGAATACACCCTGACCATTAAGCTGTGCCCCCGAGATCTTGTAATAACTTGGCAGATATGTTTTTTGTTTACTGGAATAGTTTTAGGACTGGAGAGATGGCTCAGGGATTAAGAATGCACATTGTTCTTCTTCCAGAGGAGCCAGGTTCAATTCCCAGCACCCACACGGCAGCTCACAACCTTTGTAACTCCAGTCCCAGGGGATCTGATTTTCTCTTCTGGCTTCTATGAGTAGTGCCAGCACATGGTGCACAGACATACATGGGAGAAAACACTCACACACATAAAATAAAAAGAAACAGCCTTTAGCTTTTGTTAAAAATTAAATATGTATGTATTTTCTTGTATTAATAATAATTTAGTCAATGTAAAATGTTGCATATCCAAACAGAAGAGCAACATGGGTGCCTCTGTAGCTGTCACCATAGTCATTGCTCTCTTGCTTCATGTAGTCTCACATTTCATCTCAGTATTTGGCCATTTAGAGGAAATCACCGATAGCATTTTATCCAAAAACACTTTAGCATATATTGGTAATACAGGGGTTCTTTTAAAAAAGAAAAAAAAAAGAACATTTTGATTAATCCACTTAAAAATGACAGATATTAGTATTAATATATCTGCTGTGTTCCTATGCTTGCAGGTTAAGCGGTTTCTGTTGGTTTGTTTTAGTGAAGACGTAACCTGAGACATAAGTAGCATTTGAATAACTATCTTTTAGTCCCTAGGTTGTTCTTTCTGTTTCTTTCTGAAAAATAACAGTTGAAATTAGGTAATTTGCTATATGTAATTGAATTCCTTCAATTTTGAGTTTTTCTTTCATTCTTTTTTGTCTGATTATTTGTTTGTTTGAGATGTGGTCTTACTATGTATCCTTAGCTGCCTTGCAGCTTCTTCTGTTGACCAGGCAGGCGTTGAATTCACAGAGCTTAGCCTACCTCTGCCTCCAAGTGCTGGGAAAAAACTGTATCACCACACATGGCTCAATTTTGAAGTTTTTGATAAGCGTCTTATGAAACACACTTTCATCTTTTTTTTCCTATAAATTTGAAATTGGATAGATCTAGAGGCTTAATTTGGTCAAGAATATATCGTAGATGTGTTGTTTCAGATCAGGGTGTAAATAACTTCCTATTGTTTCATATCAGGGCATATATAATGCTTGTTTGTGTTATTTTGATATTACACTTTGCTAATTAGTTCCACAGTTGTCAGAGTCATGTGTCAGATTTCCACTTCGCTTTTTATCTAGTGATTGCTGTTTAATACTCGGTATGAATGTGTATGTGTATGTGTGTGTGTCTTTGTGTATTGTGGTGTGTTGCATATGTGTTGTGTGTGTACTTTATGTCTGTGTTGTATGTGAATTTGCGTATTGTGTGTTACAAGTGTATGTTGCATGTGTGTGTTTTTGTGGTATATGTGTGTGTTGTATGTGTGCTTGTGTATTGTATATGTTGTATGCGTGTGAAAGTGTGTGTTGTATGTATGTGTTGTGTGTGGGTTGTGTATTGTATGTGTTAGAATGTGTGTCTGGGTAGGCTAGAGATTGATATCAAGTGTCCTTAGTCATTCTGCACTCAGATTTTTGAGGCAGGGTCTCTCTGTGAACTCAGGGCTATTTCAGATATACTAGTGACCTGTGTACTTTGGGAATCCTCCTGTCTCTGCCCCTCCTCCCAGGGCTGGAGTTACAGGCACCTGCTGCCATGCCCGGCTTTGCATAGGTGCGAGGGATTTGAACTCAGGTTGTCATGCTTTCATGACAGGTGTTTTACTCACTAACCCATCTCTACAAACCAAAGGGATCTTATTTTCTTTTATTGGTATTTCTTCAGTGGAAATTCTTTTATATCTTTTATTTCCTAATGTAGTTTAACAAATTATTTCTTGTCAAGTAGAATCTCTCCCTTGCCTTGTCTTTCTCTGTACTCTTCCATGTACCTCTTCCATCTCTCTTTCAAATTTTTGGTCTCTACATTCATTGTTATTGTATGAAATATGTATATAAATACACATTCCCAAATATAACCTATTCAGTCCATGTACTATTATTGGAATGTATATTTTCAGGCTGACCAAGTGGGTCACCCCACTCCTGGCAGTGCTCTTTTGCTTCTCCTTAATTACTGTACATTTTCTCCACTAAAGAATTACTTTGAGTTTCTATCTTAGCCCAGTCAGAGGGACAGCCAAAATGAAAACAATGCAGATGCTGAGAAAATGGACCCTGTGGACCCTTTTGCACTGCTTATGCCCTTATTTACTACAAACTGCTTCTGAACTTAAGGCTTATGGTTCATTGCGGAAGATGGGGAGGAAAGACTGCAAGAGCCACAGGGTCAGGGAGTGTGCTATGATAGCGTCTCCTAGTATTGTGGTATTCTTGATCTGTCTTTTAAAGGAAGTGTATGTGTTTTTCTATCACATTGAATTTATCATGGATTTTAAAGCTGATTTTTAGTTTATTGACTAATTTTTTTGCTAAAGAGTAGTTGTCACCTATGGGTCATAAAATGCATATAAACTAATCGGTTAGAATGTAAACTGTTGACCAATTTAAATGTAACACTTAAATTTTTTTCTGCATATTATCTCTTTGACAGGTCACAAAAACAGAATTGGAGAAATTAAAATCCAGCTATCGACAATTAATAAAAGAAATGAATTCTGCCAAAGAGAAATATAAAGAAGCCTTAGCCAAAGGTATGACAGGCAGCATTAGGAAAAGTCTTTACTGTGGTGGTTTCTATTCATTCTAGGGCAGCTTATGTTCTAAAATCTCAGAATATATCAAAATGGACCAGTTGTTGAACTGATGTAAATTCTGTTTTGTGTTTTAAGAGATTCTGAGTGATTCTGAGTAGTTTAGTGTTTGTAAAGGGATGCAGGGAATGTGTGTGTGTGTGTGTGTGTGTGTGTGTGTGTGTGTGTGTGTGTATGTATCTTGCATTCAGTTTACTTAATTAGAGATTATTAAGTGAGAAAAACAGTATTCTGTGTGTTTAGAAGTCGTTTCAAATGCTTTTGCCTCTAGTATTAAAACAAAAAGATCATTTGTGGCATAATACTTCCATTACAGATTAAGTTTCATGTTTATATTGTCCTAAGGCTTTCTTAAAGTCTTAGATGGGAAAGAGGAGCACATTGTCTCCATTTCCCAAAGTTATTCCTGATTCTAGTCATTTGCTGTGCATTTTTAAAATTTAATCTAGAATTCTGTGAGCATTGGTTTCACTAGAGAATCATCCTGGGTCAGGAACGGAAGCTTTTGGGTCTCTGGAATGGACCAGTGTTTCCCATCTGGATTAGTGTGACTTCATGTTTTAGATTTAGACTTTTGCTCTTTTATTAAAATTTTCTTAATTACTAAGTAAAACTTCACTAGACACCATTTCTTCATTCTTACTTTTCTCTTTCAATAATACACTTTATATATCTTATCATATATTGTGTTGTTAGTCAACAGAAAACAAGGGAAAATGAGGTCACTTTCCTCTTGGGTGTATTTTAAACAATGAAGCTACTGTTGTCACCATCCTCCTCTCTTTTCCTCCCCGTCTTTTGTTTACCTCCTTTTCACATCTCTTCCTCACTCTCCTCCCCATTTGGTCCTATCCCATCCCATCCTGCCACTTCTGTTTCTTATTGAATTTCAGTAGCTCTTTATAGAGAAAATTCATCCATGTTCACGGTTTTGTTTTTTCTTTATGTATTTCCATGCACCTTAATGATTCTGAGATTGTTGTGTCCTTATTAATTTAGAGGCTTTTTTTTTTTTTCAAGTTTCATCCTCAGTATTTTTTTCTCATTTTGAAGAATGCTTTAGGTACTCAGAAAGCATTCTCTCTGGTCCCCAGCATTACTTTGTTTTTTAATTTGTCAGCATAGTTAGCTTTGTAAAGTTGATTATTTCATCCTTAGGCAGGCCTCCACAGTTAATGACATTATAAATCCATATGAGACCCCGCCCAGTGCCAGCAATGACTTGATGACTTTATGCTAATTCAGCTATACAGTTTTTCACGTTACTTTCATATCTATTGGTGAATGACTGGTAAGCAAAGGCAATTCAACACCAGGCTTTGATACCTGTTTTTAATGATGTAGATTATTTTTGTTTAAACACAAAAGCTATGTTGTAATGTTTTAAGTGGCCTTTGCACTTAATATTTGTTTTACAGAAATAGGCTCATAGATGATTCTTTTTGAGCCAGTGAAACACTATTGTAGCAAGGCAGTAGGAGCATCTGAAGACAGTGCTTTTAGTGCCTCTTTCCCTCCATCTTCCTTCCCCTTCCATCCCTCTTCCTTTCTTTCTCTTTTTTCTCCACCTTTCTCTTTCTTTCTTTCTTTCTTTCTTTCTTTCTTTCTTTCTTTCTTTCTTTCTTCCTTCCTTCCTTCCTTCCTTCCTTCCTTCCTTCCTTCCTTCCTTCCTTCCTTCCTTCCTTCCCTCC
>NW_026596100.1:1508842-1943728 GCF_907164565.1 Psammomys obesus | reverse complement strand
TTCCTTCCTTCCTTCCTTCCTTCCTTCCTTCCTTCCTTCCTTTCTTTCTTTCTTTCTTTCTTTCTTTCTTTCTTTCTTTCTTTCTTTCTCCTTATGCTGGAGATAGAACCTAGCTAGAGTAAGTGTTTTAACACCCCTGAGCTGTACTCGTAAACGCTGAAAACCTCTCACAGGCACACATGTACATACTGTAAGTTCATGTTGGGAGAGTAGTTGAAATCAGCCATGTGATTTCAATGTCTATAGTCTGGTTAATTTTGCTTTTTTCCAGTGTTCAATACAACTTCATTATTGAAAGTGGAAGACAGAAGCACTTGACCCTAACTCTTAGCCTGTAGTAACGTACACTTCCTTCTCTCATTGTATTCAGAGGTGTTCTCAAATCTTTTGAACTCACTTTTTCCCTCTTTTGATCATGCTATGGAACTATGCATCATTTTCACCTGCAGTTTTATGTTTAGGCACTTACAGTTCTAGATGTAGCCCACTTAAAAAACTAACTAAAAGGGGGTTTAATTTTTTTCTATTATGTGTCTGCATGTTTTGTGGTATATAGGTATGTGAAGCACCTGTGTATCTGGTGCCCAAAGGGGCTCAGAAGAGGGCATTGGTTTCTCTGGGACTGCAGGTAGGGGTGGTTGTGAGCCACCATGTGTGTGCTGTGTGCGTTGGAAACACAACCTAAGTCCTTTGAAAGAACAACAAGCTATTTTAACTCGTGAGGCCTGAAAAATATTTTAGGAATAAATGTCATGAAAGCTAATTTAAAAAAATTAAGCAATATCATATTGAAACAGATTGTATTAAATAAAAGTAGATTTAAATATGGTTTTGTTGGAAGTTTTATCGTTTGCTTGAGGACATATTGAAGAATGAGAAAAGATGTTTAGACAAATTACTTACTAATTATATATTCAGATGCAGCCTACCTAACTGTGTGGTTAGAATTACTCTAGAGTTTTCTATTTACCAAGCCTCAAAATACTCTTGCCAGTATCTGTGAAGCCTTCTCTGACATGATTATAAGCCTGGAGGCTTCTGTGTTGTCACCCATCCTACTGCAGGAAAGGAAGCGAGATTGTTTCACAGCCATTACAGTCAGCTTAGGAAGGCTTTCTTATCACCTTCTTCTCTTCTAAGAATGGAAGCAATCTCTTCCTAATTATCCATTCTCTTTGAGGAAAAAGAGTGATTTTAAGGTGATTGCATGATCATCTGCAATCCCTTATCCTATCCAGAGAGAATAAGAAGAACCTGTTGCTGGAACTATAGGGAATAGCTTCAGATCTCATTCAAAAGGAAATTTTTCTGTAATTGGGAAGCAGATTTCCTTAAATTCCCTCTTCATGCATTAAGAATAGTTTTGTGAAAAAAACAAAACAAAACAAAAAAAAACAAAACAAAAAAGAATAGTTTTGTGATATTTTATAGCCAATTAAAATTGATCAGATGTTTTAATTATTTCTTTAAAATACTTTAAACATGAAAACCAGTTTGGAATGAATCCAGCCTTGAGACATATGGTTCAGTGTATGTTTAAATAAATCTAAACTTTAAGAAAATGAGCAAAACTTAGGAAAGTCTTTTACTTGATTTCATCAAAGAATTCACAAAATGGACAGCCATCATTCTGATACAATATTTATATATTAGAGTCATATATGAGTGGGGAATGAAAGTCTTCTAGAAAACATTCTGGAATTCAAATTTATAACATCTTGACTCACCTCATGTCTGAAATTCATTTTGGATATGGTAGTTGCTAAAAGCCACATTATAGTTCAAACTATGGTTGCTGTGGTTTCCATCTAGAATGTCCTCTAGAATCTTCAAGTTTGGTTACTAGCCAGTGGGCATTGGGAAGTTGGGTTATTGGACCATGAGGACTGTAACCTCATCAATGCACCAATTCATTGATGGATTCTTAATTCAGTGCTTATTGAGAGGTGATAGGCACTCAGGAAGTGGGACCTAGTTCAAGCTGGTACATGGGAATTTGTGCACAGGGACTTGTACCCAGTTCTCTGCCTCACTTCTGCTTCTGTCAGGAGGTGATCACCTTTACTCTAGCATAGTCCCTCTCTGTTATGTCCTGTTCCTCCAAGGCCCAGAAACAGTGGAACAAACTAAACGAAGAGCCAAGCTTTCCTCTAGGAAGTTGTTTTCCTAAAGCATTTCATCACAGAGGAAAGCAGACCAATAGTTCCTGACCCCTGGCTTTGTTAAATGCCCAAAAGTGAACGCCTCTTAAATCTACTCATTAGTGGGTGATACATGAGTGCTAGCCCGTGGCCTGGATGCATTCCACTGCATTTAAGAAAACAGGAAAAAAAAAAAAAAAAAAGAAAACAGGAACCTCACAAGGCTATTGTGAATAATGGCTCTCTTAGTTGTTTACCTAATTTGCATTGTGCTAAAGCTTTGTAGAAACGCAATGACTATTAAGATATTCTCTTTAAAGACTGAAATATCGTGTGCAATAGAAATATATTTTTTAATGTTACGTATATAAAGTGAAAGTATAATAATTTGTTCCCATTTTTTTTTTATTTTGTATGAGCAAGTCTGAGTGGCACACAGAAAAATATTAAGAGAAGTTACTTCCTTTGGCTCATTTTCCTCTACATTTTGTGTGAAGCTCTTTAGAAATGTAATTTTTAGACTTGAGTTACTTACTAGATAGAGAAAATCAGAAATGAATATTAACAGTATGCTCTGAACAGCAGATGGCAAAATTCTAATCTTTCTTTAATTATAAAGTTTAAAAAAAATCTATGTAGGTTTACATGTAGTTTTTAAAAACATTAAATTCATACATTAAGAACAACTTTTGGGGACTAGGGATATGCTAAGAACATAACAACTTAAGAACCCAAGTTCAGATTCCAGAATCTCTGTAAAAAACCGAGTGCTGCTCTGACTTACATCCCAGCGGGTTGGCAGAGGCAGGCCCATTGCCGAGGTGTGAAGAGCAGTGAGCTCCATCACTGCTGAATGAGAGGGTCAGTGAGAGCCTGACGCAAAGGAGTAAGATGGAAACAGTTAAGGAGAACTGCACGAATCTTCTCTTGGCCTCCATACTTACATACGTCCACACACACAAGTACACACGCACATGTGCACGTGCATGAACATACAAGTACACACATGAATGTGCACGCGCAGACATCAGCACACATAGGGACACACATGTGCATGTGCACACATGAGCACACATGCTCACACATTTGAGCACACACATGTAGTGCATACGTGAGTACACACAAGCACACATATGTGCACACATGTACACTTTTGCACACACACATACACATGTACACATGCTTACACATATGAGCGCACACAAGTAGACACATTTGCACATGTATGCACACGTGTACACTTGCATGTACTGTACATACAAATTTGTGTGTATATACGTATACACGATAGAACTATTTCTTGGTTTCTTTCTATTTGCAAGCTGCTGGATTTTGAAGCCGAGAGACAGTAGAAATTAAAGTACCTGTCTCTATGAGGCTTGGGTTTTCAAGCAGAAGACAAGGAATTATCAGGTAATTGAAACATTAAAGGGGGTTGGAGAAAAGGCTCAGCAGTGGCAAGAGTGCCTGCTGCTCCTAGAGAGGAGCCAGGTCCTATATCGGCACCCACACAACTGCTTACAACTGCCATAACTCCAGTTCCAGGAGATCTGGCATCCTTTTCTGGTCTCCGTGGGCACCAGACATGGACATAGTGCACACACATACATACAGGCAAAACGCTCATACATGTTAAATGAAAGCAATAAAATAAAATTGAAAAATGTTTAAAACATTAACTAATCAGTAAGGTGGGGGAAATGAAACAGGTAGGTGGACGTGGCGCTGAAGCTCATTAGGAAAGGCCTATGGACAAGTAACTGTTAATAGAGGCAAAGGGATTTCAGTATGTTTATCATATCTTATAGGTCTATATAAGCGAGTATATACCGTGTTTGTCTTTCTCCTTCTGGGATCCCTCACTCAGAATGATCTTTTCTAGATCCCACCATTTGCCTGCAAATTTCATGATTTCCTCTTTTTTGATTGCTGAGTAGTAATTCATTGTGTAAAAATACCACAATTTCTGTACCCATTCCTCTGTGATAGCTCAGTAATGAATTGGTTTCCCATAGTAAGGGGAACAAGGACTATTTCTAACAGGAACTCAATGACTGGCTCTTTGACCTCCCCACCTCCCAAGGGAGGAGCCACAGAAGAGGACTTTGCAGCCAGTCCTGAAAATACCTGACAAAACGGAGTCATATGAAAGGGGAGGAGGTCCTCCCCTATCAGTGGACTTGGAAAGGGGCAGGGAGAAGATGAGGGAGGGCGGGTGGGATTGGGGAGGGGATGAGGGATACAGCTGGGATACAGAATTAACAAAATGTAACTAATGAGAATAATAATAAAAAAAAAGAGAAAAATAAATAAATAAATAAAAATAGAGGCAAAGGGAATAGGGAGCTGATCAAGTGTCCTTGTAAGGCAGAGACTACTGTAGGTAGCGGGACATCGTGTGCACATATCTTCCTGCACTGCTGAGGAAAGGGGTGGCCTGTCAAGGGGTTCAGAGAGCATCTGCCCTGACAGGTGGCAGGGAGTGTGGGCTATTTCCCATCATTACAGTAAACACCGGCTTTTCCTCTGAGGAAGATGGGATGCTCTTGGAGGGTTGGAGCAGAGAAGCACTGTGGACTTGTTTACTAATGAGATAATTCTGTTCAATGAATGGGGATCAGCGTGAGGGTTGTAGGAAGCATGGAAGGAAGGATGCTGCTTGCTTTCAGGCTACTGCAGTGATCCAGGCAGGGCCCTCCTGGATTGTAGTAGGTAGACTAATGCGTGCGAAGAATGGTCAGAATGGCAACTGACCTTTTAGTGAGAAGAAAATAAGCATTAATTCTGTGTGTGTCTATGTGTGAATGAGTGCATGTTTGTGGGTATGTCTCCCCCAAGATCAGAAGAAGGCATCATATATCTGGAACTGGAATTATATATACAAAGTTGTGAACCACACAGTGAATGCTGCAAACCAAACTCAGCTCCTCTGCAGAGCAACAAATGTTCTTAACTGCTAAGCTGTCTCTGACAGTCCATTCTTGTTATTTATGGTAGTTACATTCTTTAAAGTGATTGAAAACAGAACTGGTGAATGAATTGTTGCTCTCAGGGGAGGAAAAGGCTTAGGTCATGCAAGCAAGATCATATTTTCCAAAATCTATGAATACATATCTTTATGTGTATTTGCACAACACCTTTAGTGTATATTTTTCATTATTATAACCAGTAGTACCTTAATTTGTAATTAAACAAAGCTTATCCAACATAAGTGTTTTATCCATAAAGCACATAGGAACAGAAGGCAGCCTCTTAGACAGTAATGTGAAGAAGATTAATAACAGATTTACCCAAGAACTGATAGATGTAAAAAAAAAATGAGTGGGTGAAAATTGAATGTGTGACATCATATTCACATATCAAGGTTTTCTCTAGAAGGTACTTAGTGATAACAAAGGAAAATAAAGTCACCCAGGTGTAGTGGTGCACACCTTTAATCCCAGCAGTCAGGGAGGCAGGGGTAGGTGGGTCTGTGTGAGTTCGAGGCCAGCCTAGTCTACAGAGCAAGTCCAGGACAGCTGCTGCTACACAGAGAGACCCTGTGTTGAAAAACCAAATGAAATCAAACCAAACAAACAAAGCCAAACCAAACCAAACTAAACTACCAACCAACCAAATAAACAAAACAAAGGAAAATAAAGTTATAACTTTGCTGAGAATCAAAAGCATATGCTACCTTAATCCTCATGACAATTGTATATTGTACAAAATCACAGTCTGTTGAACTCATAGTCCTGGTGGTTCCTCCCAACACTGGCCATCCCCATTGCTTTGCATGGTTTGTGTTAGAATAAGTCTCATATCATGAGCTAGGAAGGAGGGAAAGACTGTATGCTACAAGAGCAGATACCACTGTCTCAGCCAGGACACACTGGGGACCAAGCCTTTCGCACATTCAAGATCCACTTTAGCATTTAGTTAAGGGAGAGTATAATGTCTCTTCGTTAACTCAAATGCTCGAATGAGCATGGCCATCTGGGGTTGGATGACAGCACAGCCATTTCCAAATTAAAGCAGATAAAGTAGAAAATAGTTGCTTTGTTTTTGGACATTAATCACTTATTATTATCAGGGGACTTTGTATCATGATATTCAAGGAATGGTACTCACTTCAGAAGTTTATGTACCAGTGCTTGACTTTCTAGATGAAATAGAATGAATAGTCTAGCTTGTCTCTTGTAAATGTCAGCTTTACATAATTGCATTTTTCTTGCTTCATAATACTGTTTATGGCATGACATGTTGTATACACACTCTGTTATTACAAAACAGTAAACAGATTTGTCAACAACTAGTGGTGAAAGAATTATAATTCAATCTCTGTGAATTTCATTATATGGAGGAGGAAAAATTGGATGTTTTCCTCCTTGTTAATTGGCACACAAAATAACTCCACATATTGCTCCAGGGTTTCTTATCAGCTAAGAAAAATAATATAGCAGCAAAGGTCTGTGAATAGCAATTTGTTCACCTACATACTTTAAATTACCTTTAACTTTATTTATAATTATTATTATTATTAAATTTTTATATTAATTACAATTTATTCACTTTGTATCCCAGCTGTAGCCCCCCTCCTTCATTCCCTCACAATCCTGCCCTCCCTCCCTCATCTCCTCCCATTCCCCTCTCCAATTCCACTGATAGGGGAGGTCCTCCTCACCTTCTATCTGACCCTAGCTTATCAGGACTGGCTACATTTTCTTCCTCTATGGCCTGGCAAGGCTGTGCCCCCCTTGGGGGGGGGTGGTGGTCAAAGAGCCTGCCACTGAGTTCATGTCAGAGACAGTCCCTGTTCTCCTTACTAAGGTACCCTCTTGGAGACTGAGCTGCCATGGGCTACATCTGAGCAGGGGTTCTAGATTATATCCATGAATGGTCCTTGGTTAGAGTATCAGTCTCAGAAAAGACCCCTGTGCCTGGATATTTTGCTTCTGTTGCTCTCCTTATGGAGCTCCTGTCCTCTCCAGGTCCCACTATCTCTCCCTTCTTTCATTGGATTCCCTGAACTGTGACAAAGGTTTGGTTAAGAGGCTCAGCATCTGCTTTGATACACAGCTGGGTAGAGTCTTTCAGAGGCCCTCTGTGGTAAGCTCCTGTAATTATTTTTGAAGTATATCAGAATATGTGCCAGTGATCTGAGTTATTCTGAACCAGATAGGTATAATTATATTGGTTTGTTTTTAAATAAATAATTTTGTTGAGTGAAAGAATTAGCAATTTTCTAGTTTGTCTTTATTAATTTTTAGTTAGCATACAAAATAATTGGCGTCATTGTGACATTTTCATACATATGTATCGTTGTACTTTGTTCTTCCTCACCTTCCCCCATCCTCTCCCATCTCCTCTGTCTCACTCTTGCAGGTCTCCTTCATCTCCCCGAATCATCTCACCTTCTGCTTTCAAGTTACATATATTTCATCATCCTATCTTATGCTCTTCTTTTGTTTTAAGTATTTGATATTTTGGAGTTCACTTACATAGTCTCCATGTGGCTGAAGATATTTATTCGTAAAGCAAATTTATAAGAAATGCAATAGGGTTCTTTTCTAAATTGTGACAGTTAAGCAATTCATCAGAACTCTACCTCTAAGGCACGGAGCAGTAGACAGCTTGAAAGAAGTCTGTGTTTGCCGCAAGCATGCTTCACAACCAGGTAGATGGGAAGGGAGTGGTGAGGTGCACTTTCTCCCCAAGCCCTTCTAAACTGTAACTTCAGATCTAATTTTAAACCTCACTCTTACGGTAATGCAGTGGATTATTTATTGGATGTTTTCAAAGGCAGCTTATTTTTTACATTTTGTTTATGACTGTCAATAAGCAGTTGGTAAGTAGATTTTGGCTACAATATTCCTATTTAGGTTGCTAATCATATAATACACCCAATTCAGAGAAAAGAAGCAGCTGGGAAATTAAGTCTGCTGTTATTTTGTATTATTAACACCTTAGTGAGTTGAGTGTTGAGTATTTAGTGAGTCATTCTACACCAGACAGAAAGGCAGATGGGTGGTGTGCAGCTTCAAATCTGTGCAAATAGGAAACAGATGGGTGGTTTAAATATCCCCATGAACATGTGTGGAGAGATGACTTCTGAAGTTAGAAAAAAAAAATAAGAATGAGTTAGGGTTCCTAAAGTTAAAGTAAACACACACACACACACACACACACACACACAGCCTAAGGGGGACATTAAGTGTGGAATTTGTTGCATTCACTCCCTAGGACTTTGAAGGTACAAGTAATTACAAAGTTGTAGATTAGACCACAGTACTCAGATATGCTAATCGGTAACTTGTTTTCTTTGAGCACAGTGTGTGGGAGGGATCTGTTTTACTTAACTTTTTCTAGATAATCATACGTGATCTTGTGAATTATGTGATAATTAACTTGTTCAATTTCTAGTAACAAATAAACCAGGTTTTAAAAACAATGAGTCGAAACAAAAGACAAAAGCGAGTTAAATCTTGAAGTGGGTCTCAGGAAGACAGCAGTGTGGGTGTCTGGTGGCCCGTGGGGAGGACCTCACACCTTTCACCTCAAGCAGGGCAGTGTCTCTTGGTGTCTAGCTGGGAGGCTGGGAGGTGAAGCCCTGAGTTTCAGATGTTAGTGCGTGTGCGTGTTGATTGACTTTAGGACTTTCCACGACCTGTATTTCTACAAGAAGGATGCTAATACTAGTATTATTCAGGAATAGAAATTCTGTATTATGTTATTCTGAGAAAAAATCTGTATTATTCTGTGGAACAGTGTATTCATTGGGTTGTTAAAATCATTTATAATTGATACTGAAGTGATTTAGTTGCTAAGTAATAAAAATAACCCAAGAACATTCTATTGAGTCAAAACTTCTTTAAGGATTCAACATAACTGAGGTAAAAATGTTCATTGGATTTTTGATAAACATTCTTCAAGTCTAGATTTCAAACAAGATGGGATTACCCAAAAACAAAAAAAAACCCCAAAGGATACCTGGTGGTGAGACGTGTTCTTTCATGTGAAGTTACGCATTACTAACCTGTGTGATTATTGTGCTCACTTAGGACATAAAATGTTCTATCCTATTGTAGTCAAATATACAAATTCCATTTCTTTGTAGTTTAAATTTTGTCATACTTGATCTGCCTTCCCCCACTCCCCAAGTCTGAGAAATACATTACCAGGGCTAACATTTTGTAAAGTAATTTATACAGTTACTAAAATTCTTGTGTCAGAACGAGCTATTAGTGGGGCTAGACTTTTTTCTGTAAAATGCTTGTTCATCTTATGACAGGGTTGGCGGTGGTTCTGGTACTTGGCGAATTCCAGACTTGTGGGTCATAGAGACATCCTAGTCTGTAAGAAAGATGATTTCCTTTTATTTTTATATTTTTAGTAGATATTAGATGTTTAATATGTTTTTTGAACAACTCATCCATGTGTGTGATGTCTCTTGAATCCCATCCACCTCCGACTCTCCCTTGGTCTCCCACCACATCTGTTTCCTTTTTATGCCTTTCTGTTTCCTTTTTCTTTGGGAACACAACTGAGTACCATTAGTGATGCCCATATGCATACAGGTGTGGCACTCAACCCTTGGGGCATGAGTAAGGTGTTAGTGGTCACACCCTCAAGAAAAAGAGACTCCTGTCCAATAGCCACAACCCCAAATCTCCTCTGCTGTGGGCAGTTCCTCAAGCGTCCTCTTATCCATGCTGGCATTTTAACTTGTCTTGGTCTCATGAACTAGAGCTGCTGTGAGTTTCTGTGTGGAGCAGCCATGCCATGTCTAGAAGGCAGCCTTTCACAGTGCTTCTGCCCCTCCTCTGCCCTCATATTTATTCCTTTGATGTGCTTAGTTCATTTGCCTTGTAATTAGAGGGAGAGATGAGAAACACAGACGAGTTGCATTTTTTCGTTTTGTTTTTGAATAGTTGTGTGTGGAGGATGTCTAAATCTCTTTGCAAAAATCTTCACCTTTTCTTGCTATTTTTCACTGTGACTAGAGAAATTCTCAAACAGGTGATAATAACAGGTGATTGCTGAGCTGAAACAGACTGGCAGCAAAGGAAAGCTTTTAATTCTTAATATGCTTGTAAGTGAATATTAGCCATATAATACAGGACAACTGTCCAAAATCCATAGACATGAAGAAGCTAAGTGACAAGGAGCACTCTACGGAGGTTGCTTAATTCTCCCTCAGAAGGGCAAAGAGAATAGGTATCTGAAGTGGTTGAAGAGAGGGAACAGTGCGGGAGCCTACCATATATGTACTCTGAAAGATTCCTCCTGGCAGGGGATCAAAGCAGACTCACAGCCAAACTTTGGGCATTGATGGACCTGAGGGGACAAGAGCTCCACAAGGAGACCAACAGAGCCAACAAATCTGGGCCCAAAGGGGCCCTGCAGAGACTGATGTACCAACCAAGGACCATGCATGGAGAGGACCTAGGCCCCCTGCTCAGATGTCGACAATAGGCAGCTCAGTTTCCATGTGGGTTCCCTAGTAAGGGGAGCAGGGGTTGTCTCTGACATGGTCTCTGTTAACTACTCTTTGATTACTTCCTCCTGGCAGGGCAGCCTTGTCAGGCCACAGAGGAACTGGATGTAGGCAGTCCTGATGAAACTTGATAGGCTGAGGTCAGATGGTAGAGGAGGAAGTCTTCCCTTTTCTGTGGGTCTAGGGGAAGAGAACAGGGAGATGAAGAGGGAGGGTGGGACTGGAAGGAGGTGAGGGAGGGAGCTACAATCAGGATATAAAATGAATAAATTATAAAAAGTAAAAACTTAAAAGGATAAATTTTTAATATGGGGCTACAAATATAGCTCAGTGGTTAAGAGCACTTGTTGCTCTTCTAGAGGACCAGATCTCAGTTCCTAGCACCCATAGGAGGTGGTTCAGAACCAGCTTCAGGGGGTCTGACACCCTTTTCTGACATCCACAAGCACCTCCCACACATGGCATGCACACAGACAACACACACACTCACACAGACACACACATATACACGCCACACACATACACACATACCACACACACACACACAACACACACAGACACCACACACAATAGTACGAGGTCTTTTCCTGAGGATAGGATTCACTTGTAGAACTTCCTTGGAAGAAGGAAAGGAATTAATAAATATCTAATATTATTCTTTAATCTAAATTGATAAGACATATTTACTCAATTTTTACCAAAAATCTACGACTTGCTTAAAATTGTATTATTAGGTGTATGTATGTTGGCAATATATTTTAATGATTATTTTATAAATATATTTTAATGATTTAGATAATAATAAACCACAAAAAGGTTTCTTTTTTTTTCCTAGACAGGGTTTCTCTGTGTAGCCCTGGTTTTCCTGGAAATGGCTCTATAGACCAGGCTGGCCTTGAACTCAGAAATCCACCTGCCTCCACCTCCTGAGTGCTGGGATTAAAGGTGTGTTCCACCACCACCTGACCACAAAAAAAGTTTTTAATTCATGCAATAACATTGTCTCCCAGACATCTTCTACATTTTCTGTCTGTGCTTGATTGGCAAGTCTGGATTGTCCTACTTGCGAAGACATTTTTCTTAAATTCCCTGCGCTTTACTTTCTCTCTTTGCCTAGCTCTGCAACCTTGCCCATCCTTTCCAAGTATTCTTTAGCATTCCAGTTTACCATGCTCTTTAGTATGGTCTCTTTCAAACATGGCACCCATGTCATCCAGCATGGGAGTGTCCAGTTGGTAATATCCATCATGGCGGAGGCTGTATTTCTGTTCATCTTTGTTATTCTTTTCCACACCCGTGCATCTTTTATGTGTGTTTTCTCCACAAAACCCCATTGGATTACTCATCTCTATTGATATCATGGACTCAGGCTTAAAGTTTAACATTTGCATGCTTTCCTGCTTACGTAGTCTCATTTGAGCAGTTGTTCCGATTTGCTATAAGCTCCTTTGAAGAGGAGAAGGATTTTATGTGTGTGCTTATGTGTCCTGACTTTGATTTACCAAGCCCTTGCTGCACAGGAGCCTCTGTGCTGAGGACTGGCCATTAGGACTTGGCACAGCACCCTGCACAGGGCACACAGTCAGCAGCCTGGATTCTTCCCTAAATGTGGGAAAGAACAGACAGCAGCAGACGTCTGGGCTCCTACAGTGATGACACAACTTATCTCTGCTGTCTTCAATGTTTTCTTCAGGGAAGGAAACAGAAAAGGCCAAGGAGCGCTATGACAGAGCTACCATGAAGCTCCACATGCTGCATAATCAGTATGTCCTGGCGCTGAAGGGGGCACAGCTCCATCAGAGTCAGTATTACGACACCACGCTTCCTCTGCTGCTGGACTCTGTGCAAAAGATGCAAGAAGAAATGATAAAAGCACTGTAAGATACATTTCCTGTTTATCATAACGTCCCTTCAGAATATGATTCAGCATTTCTCCCACAGTTAAACATTTGCCTCAGAGCTTCGTTATTACCCAGACCACGGGGCAGCTCAGACTGTTTTTCTTTTCTGGAGTTTTACTCGTGGTGGTCTTTCAGTTGTGCCCATCACCTCGCATGCCTGAAGGATCTACCTCTGTATGTTGTAGTTGTTACTTATGCTGCTCTTTCATATGTTTAAGTCAAAAAGGGTGCCCAGTGACTGCCAGCCCAGAGGGTAAGGCAGTTAAACCTCAACTGAAGAAGCTTCAAGAAGAGAACTTTTCAAAAGTTTATTTCCAGCTTCTTGTTCTTTTCCTATATGAGACTGAATTCACTTATTCATTGAAGTTGTGCCGTGTACGAATGCACACTGCTTGGTGCTTGTGTGTGTAGGCAGAGTTTCTCACCTTTTCAGGGGTCAACAGTCACTCCAGTTAATAAGCTGTATGCTCAGATATTGTCCTATATTTAGGAGAGTAGAAAATGATGGCCACATTTGATGGGCTTCACTTCCTTTATTTTCCTGTTAAGCATTTTGCACATCTTTAAATTCAGTTTTCTTTCACTGAAAATGTGTGTGGGGATTTTTTAGCGTGATTTAATTTAAATGAATTTGTCCCTAACACTGTTTTTCTATAAAAACAAAGCAATTATTTGGGTGTGGTCATGCAGGCCTTTAATCCTAGCACTTGGAGACATTTACAGATACAGATTTTTTGTGACTTTGACAAAGGGGATTTTTAAGTAATGATTTTGATTCATAAGTAGTTATTTTAGAAAACAGAAAATCAAACTCTGCTTTATATTTATGTAGCTATATGCAGAATAGGCTTATTTGCCCATATTTGCTTTGAAGCCAGTAATAACCAGTATTTATAAGGCATAACCCTAAAAAGTAGGTGATTTGGTCTATGTGACAGAATTCTTTTCCTTTTTTTTTAATTAGACCAAGCTAATAACCTTGATGAAATTTTTACTATAGACTGGCGATCAGGAGAAGAAATAGATGTCATGGAAGCTGACCTAAGTAATATATATATATATATATATATATATATATATATATATATATATATAAAACGATACTATCTATTGTTATATATTATTATATATTATATAATATTATATATTTATACTATGTATTATATAATATATAGTATATTAATATATACTTTATTATTATGTATATATAGTATATATAATGTGTAGTATATTATAATATATATATATATATATATATATATATCCATATCCCAGGATAAGTGTGGAGTAGGGCATTTAAAGGGTGTCATACACTAGAAGAGAAACAGTGATGCAGAAGAACTCTATCTTAAAAAACAAAACAAAAACCAGAAAAGCAACAAAGAAATAAGGGTTGGTCAGCGCTCCATGCCAAAGAATGCAAGGTTTCTTTAAGAATATTGAGGAATAGAAAGTTATTAATACTGGCTGTCTCTGCCTTTTGGGCACACCAGATACATATTTGAATTGGTAATGGTGTGTTTGAATTACTGCACATGTACCTGAGCCCTTCTTGCTCCAAATATATGAAATAAGGCGATGCATGAACCACTACTCTTAAAGCTCCTTTTTCTATGTTTATTGTTATGAATTCTCTCTGGGTCTTTCTTTCTCTTAATAGAACACTAAACTATATTTTATTTTTTGCTTTTCAGAAAAGGTATATTTCATGAATATAGCCAGATAACCAGCCTTGTTACAGAGGAAATAGTGAATGTCCATAAAGAGATTCAAATGTCTGTTGAACAGATAGATCCTAGCACAGAATATAATAACTTCATAGATGTCCACAGGTATGGTATTTTCATTCATTTAAAACTGTTTTTGAATATATTGCTTTTTATAGTAGAGTACTTAAGGAACTTAGAAAATAAGTGTTTTAGAGCAGGGTTTATTTTATATGAATTTATCATTTTTTTAAAAGACATTTATTATGTACAGTGTTCTGCCTGCACATACATCTGCAGGCCAAAAGAGGGAACTGATGGTTGGGAGCCACCATGTGGTTGCTGGGAATCGAACTCAGGACCTCTAGAAGCTCAGCCGGACAGTGCTTTTAATCTCTGGGCCATCTCTACAGCCCCAAATTTATTGTTTTATTTTTAAAAGACTGTCTTAAACTTGATAGCTAACTTATAAAATTATATTTAACTCTTTTTCAATTGATATGTCATTATTTAAACCCATATTTAACCTATGAAATTGTGTTTTCTTAACATTTACATAATACATGATATTATGAGATTTTTTCTTAGGCATTAATTACTTTTTATCGCATGCATCTTGTTTTATACTTTGTATCATTGTGACGAGGATAAACTGACTAATGTGTATGTATATTCTACAAAGGAAGAAACCAAGGTGCAGGCTATATGACAAGATCTTTTAATTCCTACGTTTTTGTCTAAATTATAGAATTATGTTTACTTTGTTAGCGGAAGTTTGAACAATAGTAAAGATTTTGCCCTTGATATGCACTGAGATAGATTATGGTAGTATACTAATATTGAGTACAATTATTTGGCATACTTTACTAGAACAACAGCTGCAAAAGAACAAGAAATCGAATTTGATACTTCCCTATTAGAAGAAAATGAAAATCTTCAGGCTAATGAGATCATGTGGAATAATTTAACAGCAGACAGTTTGCAAGTAATGTAAGTACTTAGCAAAATCATAACAGTGTAAAATGAGTGTTATCATTGCCTTGATAGTTATTGTATTTCATCAGCTTTAAATTCTTCTCTTTTTTTTTTTTGTAAGCAATAAAAAATAAGTTTGGTCAAAATGATGTGATTCTTGCATGTTGTGTGTTTTGTATGTATGTTGTATATGCTGTATATTGCATATGTGTGATGTATGTGGGACTGAGTGTGCTCCTTTCTTGTCCTCCTTACTGTCTTGAGGTGGAGTCTCTCACTGAGCTGGAAGCTCACTGATGAGGCCAAGCCTGTTGGGGGTGACTTTTGGAAATCACCTGTCTCTGCCTCTCAGTGCTGGGAATATAGGAAGTGCTGTCATGGGGGCTTCTCTGTGTGGGTGCTTGGGATGGAACTCAGGTCTTCATATACACCACACAACAAGTGCTCTTGCTCTTACACACTGAGACAAATCAGTCCCCAGATGACATATTTTGTTACCACTAATTTAAAAATATTAAATTTGTGTGATGTTGCACAAATTTTTCGACTGGTTGCTGGTATACTAGAATGATGCTTTATCCTTTTAAATGTTAGACTTTCCTTTTTATTTTATTCTCAATACTTATTGGCCAGCCATATTTTAGAAATGTGGACACTGAATTTTGGACATAGGAGTCATTGATATCACAGCATTTAACATAAAATCTTAAACTTTTGATTGCATTTTTATTTGTAAGCAAGGATATATTTTATTATAAGTGATTAAATCAGCTTCTTTGCCTTGTTTTTGTATATATACACATTGTGGGAGTTTTGAGGAATCCTAATTTTTTTATACACTTCAAACATTAAAGGCAATTAAAAGTGATTAAGGCCATATTTTTTGTTAAATATTTAAGTTATCTCATGGTTTTGTTCAGGGATTAGAAACAAACATTTATCGATAAGCATTATATACACTTACCCTTGTGTTGGAATTAAAGGTGGAAAGTATATTGTGGGCACTACTTTTTAACTCTTTTTATTTTTAAATTTTTTTATTAATTACACTTTATTCACTTTGTATCCCCCCATAAACCCCTTCCTCCTCCTCTCCTGATTCCACCTTCCCTCCCCCTTCTTCATGCATGCCCCTCCCCAAGTCCACTGATAGGGGAGGTCCCCATCTCCTTCTTTCTGATCTTAGTCTATCAGATCTCATCAGGAGTGGCTGCATTGTCATCTCTGTGGCCTGGTAAGTCTGCTCCCCCATGAGGGGGAGGTGATCAAAGAGCAGGCCAATCACTTCGTGTCAGAGACAGTCCCTGTTCCCATAACTATGGAACTCACTTGGACACTGAACTGCCATGGGCTACATCTGTGCAGGGGTTCTAGATTATCTCCATGCAAGGTACTTGGTTGGAGTATGAGTCTCAGGAAAGGCTCCTGTGTTCAAATTTTCTGGTTCTGTTGCTCTCCTTGGGGAGTTCCTGTCCTCTCCAGATCTTACTATTTCCCTCTTTCATAAAAATCTTTCATAAGATTCCATGCACACTGCCCAACAGTTGACCGTAAGCCTGAGTATCTGCTTTGATAGTCTGCAGGGAAGAGCCTTTCAGAGACCCTCTGTGGCAGGTTCCTAACTTGTTTCCTGTTTTCTTCTTATTTTATTTGCATTTCTTATATCTTTCTCGCCCTTCTCCAGTCCAAACCCAACCTCAACACTGGGTAGGAGAACACAAAGGTTAGTGGGGAGAAGAAGCAGAATTCTAGACTACTACTTCCTGGTTAGAGTTGTCGGGTTCTTTTGGGGGAAGTCAAATATTTGTTTCAGGGTGTCTCCAACTTCTTGTCACACCCCATCAACAGCAACCAGGAACAGCTGGGGCCAAGCACCAGCAGCCTTCTTTCTAGGAGCCACCTTCCTCTCTGTGGGCCCTGGGATTTGTTTCCTCTAGAGTCCTCAGATTTAAACTCTCTGCAGCTGGCAAAGAGCCCCCCTTGTAGCCCACATGAAACTAATAGTCTGCTGCTGTGGACCATCTCAATCAGTCCCATATCCTATGCCTGGGATCAAAACAAAACATGTTTACATCCGCAACCACGCATATTCATTTCCTGTCAGTATTGGGCATGCTATATTATTTTACTTTACTAATTTTTTTCCTCTATTGGGTGAGACAAAAGTCCTCATAAATATAATTAATCTATTATTCAGAAATACTACAGTGGGGCAGGTAATTTATTAGGGGAGAATTATAGGATTCATTCTTAGAAAAGGGGTTGAAATATTTAAAGAGGTCTATATAGAATTGAAGGCACTAACACATGCTCTTCCAGACACTTATTCATGATGAAGCCTCATGAATCAGAGGTCTGATTGCTATTGAGGGAGGTGAAGACATGGTGTCTCTGCATTAGTGAGGAGGTGAAGACATGGTCTCTCTGCATTAGTGAGGAGGTGAAGACATGGTCTCTCTGTATTAGTGAGGAGGTGAAGACATGGTCTCTCTCAGCATTAGTGAGGAGGTGAAGGCATGGTCTCTGCATTAGAGAGGTTTTTCTGACAGCATCTTGGAGCTGTCCACGGGTTTTTCATGCCCTCTCCCTGGGTCTCTGTCTTGATTTGGCAATGGATGTTTTTAGTCTTAGCCGTCTGTAAACTATTAGTTTTTATCTGCGCTGATTTTGTCCTCCAGGAGACATTTGAGAGCTGGGAGTGTTAGGCAGGAATGCAGCTAAGCATTCTGTCATGTAAAGGACAGACTCTTAGACAAAGGATCCTCTGGGAACAATTTCAGTAGTGTTGAGGTTGAGAAACACCCCGGTGAGTGACATTGAATGTTTACTGCACATGATGATTGGCAGAACTCACTGTGTGGCATGGCATCCCATTTCTTAATTCATGTGCTCCATGTTAAATGTTAAAGAAATAACATCAGTTGCTGCTGAGGGTTGGTTGTCACTACTGTCTCTGAAGTAACTTATTTACTCAACATAGCTTTTTATGGGATATCGAAAGTTATATGATTAATGTTCTCAAGGAGTCAGTACTAAAATTGATCATTTATTTTAATGACTAGCCAATGGAATGAAAATATAGGTACTGGAATATAATGTGGTAGTATTAAAAACAACTACCTGTTAGAGCTTGTGAGCAGAGATCTTGTGGCACATAATTTCTTTTATTGCTTTTCAGAGTATAATGAGACTAGAATCAGTTATGTCAACAAATCATTATTTGTTATTTTGATGATGAAGCAATGACGCTCCCCATACTCCATAAATTATTGATAATAAATTTGTGATAATGTAGTAGATATAATTGCTTATATCTTTATTAAGCAGAACTTTATCTACATTTCGTTGAACAGTATCTATTCAGGATACAAGATAAAGAAAAATGCACATGGGTCTGTGTGTTTGTGCATATACGTTTGTGTATTTTCAGTGCTAAGGGTCAAATCGAGGCTTGTGCATGGTAGGCAAGAATTCTACCACTATGCTAATTTACTTTGTTTAGTTGTGACAAGTACTGTGACTGGAAGCAGCTTGAGGAGGAGAGTTTGTTTGGCTCACAAGTACAGGTTACGATCTATCACTGAGGAGCTCGAAGGCAGTCCTGCTCACTGTTTCACAGAGCAGTGCCTCCCACCAGGGCGGTAAGAAGCAGTTGTTGGTGGCAAAGTAAAGATTGGAAGTTATTTTCAAATAATGTGAACATTCACGTCTCCGTCCACGAAGTAATTCTGCCTACTGTCAGCAGTATGATTTAGACATTTATGGCCTTTGGTGATATTTTCTGATCTTTAGTGAAGTCTTCTTAGCATACTAAAATTTACCGATATTACATAGTAAAGTTCTACAAAATTGTGCAAAACATCTTGTGATCTAAAGTGAGACCCAAACCCGAGGCTTTGTTTTCCAGTAAATTTTAAAGAGAAATTAGAATCAGAACATGTTTAACTTTTATGATGGAATATAAGTACATTGTTGTCACCAAGTTATAGTAATTCACTATGTAGAAAAATAATTCTTTCAGATCTTGTAGAATCCAAGTTAGCAACGTATTTATAGAATTTGAGTGTCAAATCTATTTTGCTGCCTTTTTTTATACAGCCCATAAACTGAGAATGATATTAACATTTTAAAATGTCGAAACTATCGAAAGCATTATCTTTTGGGGCATCTAACAATCATGTGAAACTTGAACATCAGACTGTACAGACGAAGTTTTATTGGGGCACAACTGCGTTTACAGCAGCAGCAGAGCCAGGTAGTTGTGTTGTGACAGCAAGTGCAGTGGCTGTCTGCTGCTTGGCACCATACATATCACAGTACCATTTTGAGTGCCACACACTCCCCTGTACTGCAGCATTTCATTTACTTCTGTTATCAGTTCATGCCTCTTGTGTCAAAATAAGAAGAGAAAATGGATTCCAAGTGACTGACTTTGAGTGTTTTGTTATAAGTTATACTGTGGACTATTTTGTTTATGACTTAGGCGGCAGAATAGTAAGTTAGGTCTGCAGTTGAACACAACTAAATTTTTGTCAGCTGTATTCAGATTAGTGACTTGAGAGCTTTGGGGAAATGTCAAAGAATTAGAAGGCAGATGTTAGGAAGTCAGTTTGAGGAAAACTGTTTAAAAGAAATAGTTGGATTTGTTGGGTGGAAGTAGATTATGTTGAATTTGTTTGAATATATCCAACAGTAGCTTATAACTGCTTGGGACTAATTAGGAACTAATTAGGAACCATCTTGTGACACCAGCATAATAAAGCAAACAGAGAAAAGTCCAGGAGGCCCCAGCCCTACAAAAGCACTATATGGCAAGCAGGGGAAGCTGGGAAGGGGAGGAACGAGCATCAGTTGTTTGTCCAGGACAAAGTGGGCAGCCCTGGAAAATGCACATTCAAGTAACATTATGTGGACTAAGCAGCTTATAATTCAGAACATATATGTAAATACATATATTCACATTACACTCTACCACCAAGCTAGTAACCTAGTCCAGCTGAACAATGTTTAAGGATTTACTTGTGTGAAAAGATACACAGCTCCAAAGTGCCTCTTGTGGACAACAGGGTCTTAGAACATACATATCAATATCCTTTTACCACTAGTTAGCACCATTTTAATTTTACAAGCACTCTTGGACACAATTTCCCCAAAAATATAAATGACTGATCAAATTATTTTTATTCTTTGATTTCTTATATTAAATTTCCAATATTATTATTTTAATTGTGATTTTGTATTCTTTTCTTTTTCAAAAAAAAAAGGGTTGACTTGGCTTAGATAACATTTTCTGATATCTTTAAAATGTAGTTGCAGCATCATAGGATTTTTTTTAATTTAATTTTATTTTTAATTATACTTTATTTACTTTGTATCCCCCCTCTAGTTCCCTCCCTCCTCCTCTCCTAAACCCTCCCTTCTTCCCCTTTCTCCACACATGCCCCTCCCCATGTCCACTGGTAGGGGAGGGTTTCTTTTTCTTCCTTCTGATCCTAGTCTGTCAGGTCTCATCAGAAGTGGCTGCATTTTCTTCCTCTGTGGCCTGGTAAGGCTGCTCCCCCTTCAGGGGAAGGTGATCAAAGAGCAGGCCAATCAGTTCATGTCAGAAGCAGTCCCTCTTCCCATTACTACGGAACCCACTTGGACACTGAACTGCCATGGGCTACATCTGTGCAGGGGTTCTAGGTTATCTCCATGCATGGTACTTGGTTGGAGTATGGGTCTCAGGAAAGACCCCTTTGTTCAAATTTTTTGGTTCTGTTGTTCTCCTTGTGGACCTCCTGTCCTCTCCAGATCTTACTATTTCCCACTTTTTTCATAAGATTTCCTGCAATTCTGCCCAAAGTTTGGCCATAAGTCTCAACATCTGCTTTGATAGTCTGCAGGGCAGAGCCGTTCAGAGGTCCTCTGTGTCAGGCTCCTGACTTGTTTCCTGTTTTCTTCTGCTTCTGGTGTCCATCTTCTTTGCCTTTCGGGATGGGGATTGAGCATTTTAGCCAGAGTCCTCCCTCTAGATTAGTTTCTTTAGGTATACAGATTTTAGTAGGTTTATCCTATATTACATGTCTATATGAGTGAGTATATACCGTGTGCATCTTTCTGCTTCTGGGATAGCTCACTCAGGATGATCTTTTCCAGGTCCTACCATTTACCTGCAAATTTCATGATTTCCTTGTTTTTCATTGCTGAGTAATATTTCATTGTGTAGATGTACCTCAATTTCTGTATGCATTCTTCAGTTAAGGGGCATCTGGGTTGTTTCCAGCTTCTGGCTATTACAAATAAACATGGTTGAGCAAATGTCCTTATTGTGTACTTGAGCCTCTATGGGGTATATGCCTAGGAGTGGTATAGCTGGATCTTGAGGAAGTGCTATTCCTAGTAGTCTGAGAAAGTGCCAGATTGATTTCCAGAGTGGTTGTATAAGTTTACATTTCCACCAGCAGTGGAAGAGGATTCCCCTACCTCCACAACCTCTCCAGCATGTGTTGTCACTTGAGTTTTTCATCTTGGCCATTCTGATGGGTATAAGGTGAAATCTTAGGGTTGTTTTGATTTGCATTTCCCTGATGGCTAATGACATTGAACATTTCTTTAAGTGTTTCTCTGCCATTCGATATTCCTCTATCGAGAATTCTCTGTTTAGCTCTGTTCCCCATTTTTAACTTGAATTATTTTTTTGATTTGTTGCTTTTCAACTTCTTTAGTTTTTCATATATACTGGATATTAGCTCTCTGTCAGATAAAGGGTTGGTCAAGATTCTTTCCCAATCTGTAGGAGTAGTTTTGTTTTGATGACAGTGTCCTTTGCTTTACAGAAGCTTTTTAGTTTCATGAGGTCCCATTCATTTATTGTTGCTCTTAGAGCCTGTGCTGTTGGTGTTCTGTTTAGGAAGTTGTCTCCTGTACCAATGAGTTCTAGGGTCTTCCCATTTTTTTTTCTAACCGATTTAATGTGTCTGGTTTTATGTTGAGGTCTTTGATCCACTTGGACTTTAGTTTTGTGCAGGGTGATAAATATGGATCTATTTGCATTTTTCTACATGTAGACTTCCAGTTGGACCAGCACCATTTGTTGAAGATGCTATCTTTTTTCCATTGTATGGTTTTGGCATCTTTGTCAAAGATCAGGTGTCCATAAGTGTGTGGGTTTATTTCTGGGTCTTCTGTTCGGTTCCATTGATCCACCATTCTGTTTCTATGCCAGTACCATGCAGTTTTTATTACTGTTGCTCTATAGTACAGCTTGAGATCAGGGATGGAGATACCTCCAGAAGATCTTTTATTGTAGAGGATTGTTTTAGCAATTCTGGGTTTCTTGTTATTCCATATGAATTTGAGAATTTTTCTTTCCAGGTCTGTAAAGAATTGTGTTGGTAATTTGATGGGAATTGCATTGAATTTGTAGATTGCTTTTGGTAAGATGGCCATTTTTACTATGTTAATCTTGCCAAGCCGTGAGCATGGCAGATCTTTCCATCTTCTGATATCTTCTAATTCTTTCTTCAGAGGCATCATAGGATTTTGTGGAGGACTTTTGATAACATGGCACAAATCTTCTATATTTATTTTTCTTTGTGTTTATAGTATAATTACATTTCTTTGTCCATCGAAACCAAATCCCTGGGTTCAAACCCATGCATAACTTGGAAAAAAATGCAATCAGTGCATGCAGATGTTAAAATTTTTGTGATCTTACAAAAGCATATGCATGAAAATCAGAATTTTTCTTTTTGTAAACATCTGTATTACTATCTTCCAGGAATAATTCACAGAACATTTTCTGTATCTTTTCAGAATATAAAAAGGAGCATATATGTACTATTTTTATGTAAATGAAGATATTCTTTAAGTACTTTAAAAATTATTTTTATTTCATGTACATTGATATTGTCCTTGCACATATGTCTGTGTGAGGCTGGTGAATCCCCTGGATTATGAATAGTTCAGAGTGCGGGTGCTGGGAATTGAACTCAGGTCCTGTGGAAAAGCAGCTAATACTCTTAACTGTGGAGCAATCTCTCCAGACCATCCACTTAAAATACATAAAAACTAAGTTTTAAAAATATGTTCTTGATTGAAGTAGCATTACATCACATTATTTTTCCCTCTCTTCTCTCCAACCTTCCCTTGTACTCCTTAATATAATAGCCTCTTTTTTCTTTATCATTGTTATAGATGTGTATTGTGCATTTGTATGCATAAATATATTTAATGCAGACTGCTGAGTTCTGTTTTGTTGCTGGTATGCATGCTGGTTTCAAGGCTGACCACTCAGCAATGGACAACAAATGAGGATGCTCCTCCCTAGGGGAGGTTAAGTAAGTCTCCTTTCCCCAGCAATCACTAGTCTATCTAAGAGTAGGGCCCATAAAATGAGCTCCTTCTCTGTTAACACGCCCCTGACACTGCTGTCATTCCAGTCTTGTCTATGCAGCCATTTCTAGAAGAGAAATTGTGTGTATTTTAGCACAGAATTTATGGTATTCTGTCCCTTAGAATCTATCCTTTCTTACTCAGTGTTCCCTGTGCCATGGATAGCTGCGATATCTCTATTTGTTGGGGCTGGGCTTACCGTAATATAGTTATTTCATCATTGCATCCAGTTGTGGTTTTCTGTGACGGTCCTGTGTGCTGTGGAGAGAGGCCTCTTTGATGAAGCGTAGTAGCCACTCCTTTCTTGCTTATGAGGATAGGATTTAGGAGGTAGTAAGGAATTATGCTGGTGGTGAATTATGCTAGCAAAGTGGTGATAGTAGATGCTTCTTTTCTAAGGCCCATGACCTCACTGACTCTAGGAAGTTGATTAGGTTTCTAGTACCAGATATTTTTCTCTTGTAGAGTAGGACTTAAGCCCATTTGGTCAGCTTTGCTTGCGGCCCACAGATGGTTGCACCTTTTGTAGTTTTATTCATTTCTTGCCGTGTAAGTCATTGTCCTGGAACATAGGCATTGTATCTGGGTAGGGCTGTTCAGTTGCTTCCTGCCCATGGTGGCTTGCATAGAATGTTCTGAAACCATGGATGCTAGACTTCAGGACAAAGGCTTTCAGGTCAGGTCCAGCTCTGATAATCCTAATCCTGTGTTCTAAGTATGTGGTTTCTTCAGCAGTAGAGGCCCACTCTTAACCCATGAAAAGCAACCGAGGAGTACAGTTCGAACTGTATTGTTTGAGGAATCACTTGGACTGTGCTGACCAACCACGAGAAAGGAGGGATTTTTTTCCTGCCAGATGGTGGGGTTTTTCCAGTCCATGGCTCTTGTCACCAGATCATTGTCAACCCAAGTGGTTTAACTAATTTTAAGATTAAAGTATGTGTGTGTACATACTTATATGCATTGTGTAATGTTAGATGAATATAAAACAATATTGACTTTTATCAAACAACCTTGGTGTTATTTGTCCCTCAACCTTCTCTTTCTGTATTGACTCCCCTCACTTCTTCCCAGTTGGAATCCCCTCCTTGCTATTGTGTTTTCCCTTATGTCTTGTTACTCTCCTCCCTTCCCCCACCAGCAGTCCCTTTATCATTTACTGGTGTCTGTGGTCAGTTCACACTGTGTACTCGTGTCTGAGGATCTGGAGCTAGGGACTGCAGATGTGAGAGAACGTGTGCTGCTTGTCTTTCCTGGTTATGGCCCTCACTACAACCTTTCCTAGACCCTGGCTGTTTGTATGCAGATTTCTTTTTTTCTTTATAGCCGAATGATAGTCCATAGTGTGTGTGCGTATGTGCGTGCGTGTGTGTATGTGTATCACATTTGCATTATCCATTTGTTGGTTGGCTGAAGGACATTTAGGTTGTTTTCATTTCCTGGATTTTGTGAGTGCAGCAGCAGTGAACATCACTGAGCAAGTATCTGTGCAGGATGATCTTGAGTCCTTTGGGCATATGCCAAAGAGTGGTATAGTTGGGTCATGCGGTATCTTCATTTTTAGCTTTTTGATGCTTTGTACAAATTTGCATCCCACCGAAAGTGAATGAGGGTTCCTCTTTCTCCATATCCTACCAGCATTTGTTGTCAGTTGTTTTGTTGTTCTTAACTGTTCTTATTGGAGTGAGATGAAGTCTCAGTTGTTTAATTCACATTTCCCTAATTGCTATGGGTGATAAATGCTTTTTAGGTATTTCTTAGCCACTTTTTTTCTTTTATGGATAACTCTCTGTTTAGAACCCTAGCCCATTTTTTAAATTGGGTCATTTGTTTCCTTACCTTTGAGTTCTTTGTGTATTCTGGATATTAATCCTCTGCCCGACGTATAGCTGGCAAATATTCCTCTCTTTAGCTATATAGAGGATTTTTAGTTTCAAGGGGTCCCACTCACTGGTCAGTTGCTGGCATTAATTTCTTGGTTAATGTAGTCTTGTTTTGAAAGTCCTCTCTTATACCTGTGTCTTGTGGACACTGCCATATTTACTTCTACCAATTTTATTTTTCAGGTTTCAAGTTTAGATCTTTGATCCACTTAACCCTAATTTTTGTGCAGGATGATAGATATGGCTTTAATTTTATTCTGCTACACATGGACATCCAGTTTTTCCAGGACCTTTTGTTGAACATGCTGTGTTTTCAGCAGGATATGATTTTTGCCTTTTTCTCAATTATCAAAGGGTTAATTACAAGTACTCATTTTTCCTTTTTCTATTTTATTCCATTGGTTTACATGCCTATTTTTATGTCAGTGCCATGTTGTTTTTATTATTGTAGCACTATAATATATCTTAAAATCTGGAAAAGAAGTCCTTCCATTGTTCTTTTTACTTAGTATTGCTTTCGTATGCTGGATCTTTTCTGTTTCCACATGAATTTTAGGATTTCTTTTTTCTATTTCTGTGAAGAATGTTATGGGTATTTTGATTAGGAAATTGCTTTTGGTAGGGTACTCATTTTCACAAAACTAATTATAGTGATCCATGAGCATAGGATGCCCTTCCATTTTCTAGTGTTTTCTCAATATTTGACTTCAGAAGTTTGACCTTTTTATCATGGAGGTATTTCATCTCCTTCTCCACATTTATTCCAAGATGTTTTGGCTGTTGATGCTTCTGAAAGTGGAAATGTTCCCATGATCTCTTAGTGAATTTGTTGTTGCTATATAGAAAGGCTACTGATTTTTGTGTTTTGTTTTGTACCCTGCCACTTTGCTGAAATTGATGATTATTTTTAGAAATTTTCTGGTGCAGTTTGTTTTTTAATCTCTTAAGTATAATATCATATCATCTGCAAATTGGTATAATGTATTTTTTTTTTATTCCTTTAATTTCCTTCTCCCCAGCAAGTGCTTCAAGCGCTATATTGAAAGGGAGTGGGGTAATGGGCTTCCCTGTTCCATTTCTGATTCTAATGAGATTGCTTTGAGCTTTGCCCAATTTAGGATGATGTTAGTTGTTGGTTTGTCAAATACAGCTTTTATTATGTTGAGGTATATTCTCTTTAGTCCTACTCTCTCTAGGACTTTTGTCATGAAAGTGTGGTGGGTTTTGTCAAAGGCAAACTTTGACAAACTATAGCTATCTGATTTATATGAAATCAAGTGAGTCTTTCTTGTATCTATTGAGATGATCATGTGATTTTTATAAGATTTATTTTATTGACTTAAGTATGTTGAACCAACCCTGAATTTCCAGGATAAAGTTAACCTGATCGCAGTGGATGCTCTTCTTGACACATGCCTGTATTTAGTTTGCAAGTATTTTATTGAATTTTGCATCTGTGTTAATCACGGGTATCAATCAGCCTGTAGTTCTGCTTTTTTGTTGTTTGTTTTTCTGGTTTGGGTATTAGAGTAATGCTGCCATCATAGAGCCAGTTTGGGACTGCTCCTTCTGTTTCTTCTGCTTTGAAGACTTTAAGAAGGGCTGGCTGCAGTTCTTTAAAAGCCTGGTAGAATTCTGCTGGGAATTCATCTGGGTGTAGTCTTTCTGTAGAAGGTTTGTATTACTGTTTCAGTCCCCTTTGTCTGTTGTCCTTGGTCTATTGTTGGTTGTTGGTGTCTTCTTGGCTTAGCTTTCGTAGTTTGGAGAAATTAAATTCGCCTATTTTGTTAGATTTTCCAAATGAATAGATTACAGGTTTTTAAAGTATTATAATATTCTGAATCCCCTTGGTGTTTGTTGCAATGTTTCTCTGTTCATTTCTGATTCTGTTAATGTGGGTCTTCTCTCTCTGTCTCTCTCTCTGTTTCTGTCTGTCTCTCTCTGTGTGTCTCTCTGTCTCTCTCTCTCTCTGTGTCTCTTGATAGTTGGGCCAACAGTCGATGTGGATCTTGTTTATCTCATCTCCTTAAATACCCAGAACGTAGAATCATTGATTCTTTGTATTCTTTTTCTTGTTTTTATTTTATTAAGTTCTGCTTTGATTTCTTACAGTTTCTTACTGGTCACTGGGCTTGGATTTGGTTTGTACTTGATTTTCCAAATCCTGGCTTTTGCATCATTAAATCATTCATTTGTGTTCTTTCATATTTCTTAATATAGGCACTTAGGGATACAGACTTCCCTCTTAGGTCTTCTTTTAATGTATCCCAGAGGTGTTTTGTTTTGTTCTGTTTTTATTTTCATTTAGTTTTAGGAATCTTTTTGTTTTTCCTTTGATCCATTCTTCATTCAGTAATGAGTTGCTTAATCCTCATGAGTTTATACACTTACTAGAGATTTGTTTGATGTTGATTTTGTTTTATTGGATAATGGTCAGATGTGATACATAGAATTATTTCAGATTTTCTGTGTTTATTAAGGTTTGCTTTGTGCTCTGGTGTGGCTCTATTATGGAGAAGCTTGTACATACTGCTGAGTAGAATGTATGTTCTTGGGTGTTTGGGTGGAATAGTATATAGGTATCTGCTAGGTTCGTTTGATTTAAGATGTCATTTAATTCTGAGGTTTTTCCTTTTTGTTGTTCAGATCACACATCTGGGGGAGAAAATAAGGTGTTGAGTTTTCTGTTATTGGGTTTGTGTTAATCTATGTATTTAATTTCATTAGTATGATTTTAAATGAAACTGTGTGTCAAAGCTTGTGCATATATGTTTAGTATTGTCATACTTTCCTGATTAATTGATCTCTTGATTAGAATGAAGTGCCCTTCTTTATCTCTTCTGATTAGTTATAAAGTCTGTTATATCAGATATTAGAGTAGCAATGCAAGTTTGTTTCTTGGTTTCATTTGCCTGAAATACTTTTTTCCATCTTTTCACTTTAAGGTGGTGCCTGTTTTTAAAGAGTAGATGACTTATAATATTAATGTGGTATTGCTGATTGTAAATGGTAGCCATAGTATGAAGTATCCTGTAAAGTGTAATTTTATTGCTTTGTTTTATGACCTAAAATATGAGCTATTTTGGAAAACTTCTATGTAGAAAATGCTCCATATGCTAATGGAAAGAATGTATATTCTGTAACTGTTGGATGAAATATTCTACATGTGTTTGTTCAGTTCATTTGATACATCATATAACTGTTTTTGTTTGTTTGTTTTGGTCTCAATGAGCTATCTGTTGGTGAAAATGTGACATCAAAGGATACATCCTATTATTGCATTGAATCCCAGCTTTTCCTTTATGTTCTTTATGTAGTGTTTGCTTTATAAAATTGAATGCCCAGATTTTTCTTGTATATATATTTATAATTTCTGTATTTTCCTGTAGATTATTTCCTTTATAAATATGTAATGATATTCTTTGTCTCTTCTGATCAGTTTGGGTTTAGAGTTATTTTTTTGTTGTATATGAGTGTAGCTCTTTTTTGCTGAGGAGTCTGTGTGCTTGCCATATAATTTTCTTTCTTTCTTTCTTTCTTTTTTTTTTTTTTTTTTTCTGTTTTGGTTTTTCAAGACATTGTTTCTCGGTATAGTCCTGGCTGTCCTGGAACTCACTCTGAAGACCAGGCTGGCCTCAAACTCACAGAGATGCCTGCCTCTGCTTCCCGAGTGCTGAGAATAAAGGCGTATACCACCACCACTGGGCTCCATAACTTTTTCTAAAGTCTCACTTTCAGTCTGTATATATCTTTGATGATAGGGTGAGTTTCTTAATGCAACCAACTTGTGGTTCTTGCTTTATAATCCAGTTATCCCCTCCCCTGTGTTTAATGGAAGAACTGGGACTATTTATAGTCGGGATTATTACTGAAAGGTAATATACTAGTTCCTGTCATCTTTGGACTTTCTTCTTGGTTGTTTGGAATAGTCCATGTTCACTAATTTTTACATTATGAATCTTTTCTATGGCTTACTGAATTATGTTGGATACTGTATTATGCTGATTTACTGGTGTTGAATTCTTATGTTTATCTTAGAAAGTCCTTTCTTTTTTCTCCTCAGATCTGTGGATTCTGGATAGAGTTATCTTGGTTGGCAGTTATTTTCTTTCAGGGTTTGAAATTCTTTATTCCATGTGCTTCTGCCTGGCTTTTAGAATTTCCACTGAGAATCTACTTTTATACTAATGGATTTGTGACTATAAATTACTGGGTGCTTCTCTTTTGTAACTTTTAATACTCTTGCTTTGTTGTTTTCCTTGGCAACTGACCTATAGTTTGTTCAGGAGAGGTTCTTTTCTGGTCATGTCCCCTTGAGGTTCTAAATGACGCCTGTATGGAGATGTTCATGTTTGAAGATTGGGAAATTTTTCTGACATTGGTTCACTGAATAAGTTTTCTATTTTTTTTAATTAGTTTTTGAAAATCTCATGTATGTGGTCATTGTATCTTGATCATACCAGTCCCTCACCCTCCTTTTAACTTTCTCCGAGAACCCATTGCACTGTCGCTATTATTCACTCTGTTTTAGTGGCTCTCAGAGGCTTGTCTCTTAATGATACCCCGTGTATTTTGTATGTCCTATTTCTAATTATTATTTTTATTATTGTTCATGTGTGATCTGTGGGTCTGGGCATTTGTGTGCCACAGCATGTATAAGGTTAGAACCAAGCTTTATGAAGTCTGTCTTTATGTAATTGTTTGGTATAGATTCTAGAGGTCAGATTCAGGTCCTCAGATACCTTTACCTTCTGAGTCATCTTGCTGTCCCCTTTTGTTTATTTTACTTTTCTCTTTTTTATTTTTTGAATATAGTACTATATCTCCAAGCCTAAGTAGTCCTTCACTATGTAAGTCAGTTTATAGATGAAGGTTTAAACTGAGATTTTTGTTTCATTGAGCTTTTAGTTTTCAGTATTACTGTTTTATTCTTTTTCAGAATCTCATGATTGAATTGCTCTTTCATATCCTATATTATATTCCTTAATTCAGTCCGCTGTTTATTTGTATTCTCTTTAAATTCATTCATCATTTTTAAAATCTGTCTTTTGCATTCTTTGTCTAGCGTATCGTTCATTTAGATTTTTTTGGAGTTATCTACTAGGAAATTACAGACTTTTTGGAGGATTCATGTTGACTTATTTTTCATGCTACTTGTGTTTCTGTGATTAAATTTATACCTCTGTAGGGATGTATAATGTAAAGGATGTCTTTCTTATGCTTTTAATGTTTTTATTAGCACATATTATAATATTGATGATTTATTAGCATGTATTTTAATATTGATAATAGTTCATGTATGCATATACTGTTGCAGAGAGAGGCACACAAAGAGTGCACACTGATAAGTTCTTCACTTGTCAGCAGTGTGTATTCTGAAAGGGTGTGGAAACCATCCATGTGAAATCCATAGGTGCTGTTTCTCTGGTTATTTTTCTCTGTTGTTCCTACGTGGTCACTGTCTAGGAACAGGACTCTAAGCTCCCTCTAGTTGTGCCATCTTGGGGCTAGATTGCCAACAGGGAGTTGCGTAATCTTTATCTATAGTATCTGGAAAGATTTGGCTGGGATTAGGTCATGAGTACAGTAATGTGCAGTATTTCCCAGCTGGGATGGTGTGTAGCTCAGCAACAAAGCACTCTGCGAAAGTCTTTGAGGTGCTGGCCTCAATCCCTGGTGGTGTCGAGAGTGGAGAAAACAAGGCACAGTGACTGTATGGGTTCAAATCAGATATACAGTATATGAACCAAGAAAGAACAACTGTAGTACCAATGAGAGTGGACAAGAAAGGGCTAAAACAGTACAGATTTAAAATGTTAAAAATGAATCAAGTGAGGAAGTGGAAGAAGAAAGATTTGTGGAAAATGGAAGCCATGTCAAAGAGAAGGAAAACCAATTAAAAATAAATAAAATTAGATAAGAGCAAGAAAATACTGAACAAAATGGAAGTGTTTGAGAAGGCCTTGTCAACGGCCTTGGGTTGGAGCGGCTTCTAGATCATCTGCTAACTGGAGATGAGTGGGCATGGGTGGGGCTGGCACAGCAGGCTTGCTGTAGGACATCTAAGGCCAGCAGGGTTGTCTGTGCTCACTCACCCCACAGCTTACTGCATTTGTACCACAGCCCCTATCATCTGCAGAATTTGTGTATCAGAGGGCATGGTAAATGTCCACCTGCAGTCTATTTCTGGATGCCTGAAGGAGGGGGAGGAGCAAAGTCCACTGATTTCTATCCTGAGTAGGTTGATGCTGGGGATGGGGAGAGAATGGGGGTGTAGCCAGCACCTTTCTGCCTTGGTGTCAGCACTCAGGCATGACCAGGCTGAAGCACATGCAGTTGTTTCTTTTGAGGGCAGGACACCTGACTGAAGTTCCCCCTAAGGTTCTCACTCTCTGTTGTTAAAGCCTCTTGTTAGGGTTGTGACAGAATCTCTCTCCCCATTTTACAACTGCAACTTGTCCCTGCCACAGTGGCAGAGTGGCCCCAGGAACCCTGACTGGTGATTGCCATAAGTGTTCTGATGTGGTAGTTTGGTTCCTAAAAGATAGGAGCCTTCTCCAGGTGGCACCTCATTGCCACACGCTGAGACATGGTGTGCTATGCAGGGGGCTTGGCTTTCTTTTCTAACGCTGTCTTGTCATGCAGGTGTCATTTTGAGATGTTTTTAAGCCTTGTGGGAAATGTGGGTTTGCCTTCTGTTAGGGCTGCGTTTCCCACCACCTTGCTTGTAAGGCATTGGGTCCTCCTGACTCCCTCTGTCGGGCAGCTCTGAGCTGGGGAATGCTTGCATTTTGAGTTCCCTTCTTCATGCTGCTTGCTTTTCCTGCCTTCCCGTGACTCCTGGAGTGTTTCTCTTCTTGAAATAGGAGTTCTTCTTTGCTGCCCAGATGTTGTTCATGTAGTCAAGTGAGGGTTCTTCTTCCACAGTTTGACCGCACAGTTCCTTTTCTACTTTTAAAATATATATGTATTTCCTTTTTTCTAAGAAATATTCTGCAGTAAGAGGGCTTTTGCTTTTAACTTGAACTGTAATTAATTTTATCTCTTTTACCTTAAATTCAACTAAATTTTTACAGAATGAAAGCACGGAGCACACTGCGCACAGTAGGAGATAGCTAAGTGAGCATGCCACTCAAGAGTCTGAGTTTGCTTTAGGAGTTCTGTTAGCTACCTCTCCACAGAGGTGGCCTAAGAATATCTGCATAGCAGATATTACCTTACAGTTCATCACAGCAGCGAAATTACAGTCATGAAGTAGCAGTGACTTGGAAAGGGGCAGGGAGGAGACCAGGGAGGGAGTGTGGGGTTGGGGAGGGAATGAGGGAGCGGGATACAGCTGGGACACAGAGTTAACAAAATGTAACTAAAAAGAAAAAATAATAAAAAAAATAAAAAAAATAAATAAAGTAGAGATAATAATGCTTGACTGAAAAATTATTTTAGAAGTTGAACACTGACACTTTGTGTAGAAATTCCCAATGTCAAGAGTTTATGGTTCATTCAGAAATAAATGTCTTCTCCTTAAAAAAAAAAAAAAAGTAGCAGTGAAAATAATGTTATGGTTGGGGTCATCACAACAGGAGGAACTGTATCAAAGGGTCGCAGCATTGGGAAGGCTAAGAACTACTGCTCAACAAGAGAATGTCTGACCCTGAATTACCCACAAGAGTGCTGGAGGCTATTGTTGCACTTCTGGGAAGGGCAGACATGTCTTTTCAAGAGGTGTTACTCACTGTTTCTGGTTCTTCCTATTCACACTGGCCTCAGCATTTTGCTCTGAAGGTCTGAAGATAAGTTTTGATATGATATAAGGGTGTGTGTGTTTATTATAGAAATATTCATGTGAAGGAATGAATCCATTTTATGTAGACATAATTATTTAGCCCATGAATACCTATTAATTTTGTGTATTAAATTATCTTTGAATCTAAATCAGAGGATATGTCTAACTCAGTATGTGTACATGTAGAAGTAGTTCATCATCAATTCAAACTGCTAAAGTACTGAGTCTCACTTTCTTTTCCATAAATAAATGTAATAATATTTATTATAGAAGACTGATATAAAGACAGAATAAGGTAATACATGGAAAATATACTGATTACCACTTACACTACCAAAATGCAGTTAATGTATGATATATGTAATACATTACTTCAGCTTTCTCTAAAAACAATGCTAATGAAACAGTTCTTTTCAGTTCCAGAATTGCAGATGAGAAAATAGATGGTGTGAGCTGAAGAATTTTCTGAGTTATAGATAAATGGGCAAAAGAATGCAGCTATGTGTTTTTCTGCAAACAGAAAGTGTGATCTTTCACAAAAGCATACTTTCCCTAGGACATGATAAATGCTCATTGGTTTAGTCCTTTTTATTTTTCCTGACTTTTTGCTTAACTTCCCTCCACCCTCCATTTTAAGAAATAAGGTTGCATGGTGTGTTGTTGCACGCCTTTAATCCTCAAGAGGCAGGCAGGTCTCCAAGTGAGTTCAAGGACACCCAGGTCTACACAGAGAAACCCTATCTTCAAAGAAATAAGACTATAGACATACACTTTTCAAGAGTACTAGCTTTCCTGCCCAAGCTCACAGCCTTATTCATAGCTGTGTTCTTCACACCTACTTCATTGACTCTTACATCACACACAGTTGTGTCTAGTTTCCTGCATACTCACTTGGAATATTGAAATGTTTTCTGTGTCATCCAATGGAAAATAAAGTAGTCACGTTTCTGTTTAGCATTTGCTATATGGCTAGCGCAACCAAGGAACTGAAATTATATCTTAGAGTAAATTACGGGTGCTGCTGTCTTGAATTTTGCCAAAAGCTTTAGATGCTTGAATGGTCTTTGGGTCTGTGCCATCAGCACTTTCAGTGTGTTGACTAATAGTGATGCCCTTCCTTCCAGGCTGAAGACCTTAGCAGAAGAGCTTACACAGACACAGCAGTTGCTCTTAAGCAAGGAGGAGGCAGTCCTAGAGCTAGAGAAGAGGATTGAAGAATCTTCTGAGACCTGCGAAAAGAAGTCTGAGTGAGTAATAGGAAAACCATCTGAAAGAGCACAGTTTAATTGATGCATTTTTACTGAAATGCCTGCTATGTGCTGGTATGGGCATGGCATTTCCAGAAATGGCAGTTTTCATGTTGAAATGATGAAATTTCACATGACTCTGGAAAACTGTTTCTGTGGTTCTGTAAAATGTGATGGCTCATTTTCATGTCAACTTGACACAAACTAGAGTCATTTGGAAATGTAAGCAAAATAAACACTTTCTTTCCTAAGTTGATTTAGTTCGTAGTTTCATCATAATGTTAGAAACCCTGACTAAGACAGATTCTTCATAAAACAAACAAACAAACAAACAAACAAACAAACAAAAAACTGGTCCAGTGTTTGTAAATGTAATGCCCTGATCACGTCTTAATGTTTTAAAAGTTTGAAATGTTTCATGAAGGATCCTTTGTTAAAAGCTGCCTTTTTTTTTTTTCTCAACATCTATATTTTTTTTAATGATACTTACTGTAGGCCCCTTTGTATAAAGGGGGGTAGAGAAGTATTCTCTAGAGATTGCCTGATGTTACATTAAAAGGCAACCAAATAAACTAATTAGATTATACTAATCTACTTTGCATATAAAGATCAGTTTCAGATTTACTTTGCAATTTTTGCTTTCCTGGTGTTTGTGTTGCTGATTTCTAACTTGAAAATACTTTTCTGGGTCTTCTGATTTTACTTGTTTTAGTACATTTCTGGCTTTTCTTTTTTCTTTCTTTTTTTTTTTTTTTTTTTTTGAGATGTGTGTGAAAGCCAGAGTACAATGTCATTTGTCTTCCTCAATTGCTCCTCAGCTTATTTTAGAGGCAGGGTCTCTCATTGGGCTGTAACTTGATGATGTAACTAGATGGGCTGGCTGACAAACCCCAGGGATTCTCTTGTCTCCCTGGCAGTGAGATTATAGGTGTTTGTATGCTTGGCCTTAGAGTTTTGTTTTTCATTTTCATTTATTCTTTAGTAATCATATGCATGAATACAATGTATTTAAATCATACCAACACTACTTGTCTCCTCTCTGACTCCCCGCCACTACCTCATGCCCTCCCATCTTCATGTCTTTTCTTTGTTGCTCTCCTCTGCCTTTTATTCTCCCCCTCCCACCCACGCAAGTGCTGCCAGTGTGTGCATCGGTGTAGGGCACCACCCTCGGGGAGCAGCAGGGAAGCCTACCACACTGTGAGGAAAACTGACTCTCCCTTTCTCTGCAGCCCTCAATTGCCAATATTTCCTTAGGTAGGTGTGCAGCCTTCTTTCTCTCTGCTGGAGTTTGGACCGGCTTGATCTTGTGTGGGTCTTGTGTTGTCGATCACAGCTGCTGTGAGATCATGAATGTTCAAAGGACATTACTTGGTAGCAGTCTTCCTGGCTTTTGACTTAAAATATTTTCACTCCCCCTTCTGCAGTGTTCTCTGAGCCTCGTGGGGAAAGTGTGTGATCTAGACGTCCTGTTCAGGACTGAGCATTCCAAGTTAACAACCACCCACTGCATAAAGAGGCCTGCTTGGTGATGGGTGGGAGTTGTGCTTGTCTGTAAGGATAGTTACTTAGGGGCACTTTAATTCTGTGCCTATTTAGCAGACTCCTAGTAGTGCCTGTGACCTTATCAGCCACAGGTTCTCGTTCTCGATTATAATATCAGGCATGAGTTTCCTCCTGTAGGACAGGTCTTAAATGCAATTAGAAAGTTGTTCATCTCCCAAAAGCATTCATGCCACTCTCGCACAGAAAAGTGTATCTTAAGATATCAAGTCAGTCATTATTGTAGTTTGCAAGGTTCAAAAGCTGTGTCAGACTGTTGATAGCTTTTCTCCCCTAACAACCTGCAAAGCTAGCAGGTAGGAAGGAAGCTCTTAGGTCAGTACCAGCTTAATCTCTCCATGTTCTATGATCAAGGTATGTGGTGTCTTTAGCAGTAGGGTCATATTATCAAGTTCCAGGGGGGCAACCAAGATCAGTGGCAATAACCTATTTTTTGTGAATGCTGGGGATTGAACTCAAGACCTCATGCTTGGGTGCAAGGACTTTACAAATTGAGCCATCTTCCTAACCCTGTTCCCTCTCTCTCTCTCTCTCTCTCTCTCTCTCTCTCTGCGTGTGTGTGCGTGTGTATTGTATACACGCACACATGTATATGCATATGGGGACCAAAGTTCAATGTTAGGTATCCTCGGATTTTTTTCTTTTCTTTTTTCTTTCTTTTATTTTTGGAGTCAGACTCCTTCATTGAACCCCTGAGCCCACTACTTTGGGTATGTTGGCTGACCAATGAGCTCCAGGATCTTTTGTGTCTCCCTTCCTCCCACCTAGCACTGAGCTTCAAATGCTCACCAACACACCTGGCTTTTATATGGGAGCTTGGGCTGGAACTTAATTCGGACGTTTGCATGGAGGGCACGCCAACAGCTGCACCCTCCACTCACCCTGCACCTTACTAATAGCTGTGATGACTTAAAATTGCAATATATACTGCTGTGCTTGCTCTAGTCCTACCTGCTCTCGTACTCTCACAAGTGCTTTGAATTTTCAAGGCTCTTGGGTTTTGTGATTTGTTAGATCTCCCTCATCTACACCCGCTCTTATTTTTATTATAACTTCTCAGATATTCTCGACTTCTGTCAAATTTCTGATCTTCTCACTTCCTTTGCTGTAGTCAGATGAATGTCGATATCACAGAAAAACGTAAAGCTTTAAATGGCTTTGTCCTTATTTTGGGGAACTAGATGCCCGAATTTACTCTCCCCCTTACTACCATCCTTAATGCCTATTTTTTGATATCTTTTATTTTTCCAGAAATTTTGTGTTATTTTGTATGTTATATTTTACGTTTTCCTCCCAACAGGGTCCGTATGCTCAGTTTTTAAATATTGACTCCAAATCCCCCTTTGAGGTGCTGGGAACAGTACTCAGGGCTGACACCTGCCGGCAATGGTCGACGCTCGCTCCCTTGTACCTCCAGCTCGGAAAACCCTTTTTTATTCTCCGCATCTCCTTCCGCTTACTCTTTGGCTCTGAGTTTGAACTCATCTTAGTAGTAATTCTTACTCCTTTTCTGAATTACCATTTAGTTCTCAACTCACACATACCTAGCTTTTGCCCCATTACTATAGAAGTCAGAAAGAATCTCAAAGTTTACTCGTGGCCTGTAATAGGGAAGCTAAATTTGGCAGCTTTCTTTCTGGTCCTCTTGATCACATCTGACAGGCTTTTCTATTCCGTGTTCCTTCTCTCCTCCTCGGCAGCCCTCCTATTCTGTTCTTTTCTTTGAAAATTTCACCACCTTCAGTTCGCGGTGCTGCCTCACACGTGCGTGAGGGCGTGTGCCGTTAATGGCTCCGCAGGTTGGCTGCTCTGTAGCGCTGGGACGTTTGGCCGCAGGCAACATGGCAGTCCCGTAGCTGAGGCCTGTCCAGGCAGGGCACCCTGGAATAGAGGTACCCAGAGGTAGGGGTGGAGCTGGCCTCGGACGTTATCCTCCTGCGGAGGCCTTGCAGGGTCATAGAATTTGTAGGAGTTAGAAGGGTTAGCAGGGCTAGGTTTTCAGAGTGAAGCCAATCACATAGCCTTTGTCACCCCAAGTTCTTATTGTTAGCTTTGGGCCATAATATGAGAATTAAAATATGAAATGTATTTATGGGACAAAACAGTTGTTTTGTTACTGCGCTCACTGATTCAGAAATTGGTGTATTGAATTTTGCCTTCATATTTATATGTTAAAATCTTTTGCCAAACAAATATTCTGAATAGGATTTCATGATGGTACATTTATGTTTTTTCCCTTAATATTTTCTGGGCTTGTCTTTAGATTGTTCCTCTCATATCTATCTTTCTTTCTATCTATCCATCCATCCATCCTACTTATCAACTTACCATTTATCTATCCTTTAATCATATACCCATTTACATATAGACTTAAATGTCTATCTCTGTACTTAAATACACATATGTAATGAGGATAATTTTTGCACTAGCTTAAAACATTATCTTACAATTATTTTTAGGGCCAGCTGTGGTCATAATTGTCCAACCTGTTTTTTTTTTTTTTTTTTTTTTTTTAGAAAAAGCGTTATCTTTATTTTTGTAATACTTTATTATATTCATATTCTTTGTTACTTGAAAGTAATAAAATGATAAAATTACATTTCTTCAAAAATACTATTTTTATGTTCATATTTCTGACTTATTTCTAAATAATAGAATCTGAATGGATTTTTACTTAATAGAATTATTTGTCCCATCAACATACAGTAGGGTCTTAAATTAAATCTTTGGGTTTAATATGTGCTTCTAAATTGCTAATATTTGCAGCTTCTGAAGGAAATTGAAAAGCTTATCCCTGGATTATGTAGGAACTGAGGTTGCCTGCTATGAAAACACATAGACTTATTGCCTTATAGTTTTTTTGGGTAGTTAATAATATGATGTTTTCAGACATTCTTACTGTTATTTTACCCTCTTCTTCTACAAAAATACCATTGTGTTTTGTGTTGGCCCTGCTCTGGTGTGCCATGATATTATATACCCAGTGAGACTTTACTGGTGAAAACTAAGTTTTCCTTTGCAGGCAGGTTACCAATTGTAAGATACCTTCTTAGGGGTGACCCTGTCTGCCTTGAATCTGTCCAGGTCCCCATGAGTGCTATATGAGTGAGTTTTTGTGAGTTTTACTATAAATACACAGCTAAAAAGTTTTTATTTATTTGTTTGTTTGTTTGTTTGTTTGTATTGAGACAGGTTTTCTCTGTGTAGCCTTGGCTGTCCTGGACTCAAGTTTGTACACCAAACCGGCCTCGAACGCACAGAGGTCTACCTGCCTCCATCTCCCAGAGTGCCAGTTAAAGTGTTTTATTTGGCTATTTGGTTAACATTTACCCTTTGCAACTATTATCCTCTTTATATGTGTAGTTATCTGCCTTTAGATATTTTCTTTCCATCCCTGCTAGCCTTTATGTAAGACTGTTGATAACAGTCCTTTCAGAGGATTATTTTTAAGTATACCACATAATTTTGCCTGCATGTGATAAATCATTCATTGAATAATCTTCTGGTTGTATATGAAAATGTGTTATGACATCTTACCTGATATATTTAGAACTATTTCTTATACTGTTGTCACAGTTGTGATTCTGTGGTACTTTGTTTTTGGTGTATGTTAGGAACTCCCCCCTCTTTCCTCCCTCCACTAAGTTCAAAATGTGTAAGCAGATATAATTTTTTCCAAGGTTTCCTGATTTAATGATGGTTTTAAAAATTAACATTCTTTGAATAGATCTTCTGAGAAATAGAAATGCCAATTTATTGCAAAAAAGCAATTACCAACTAATACGCAAGCCAGCATGAATTTACCAAGAAATCTGTACAGATCTTAAAAATAGGTCACAGATTACTGGATGAGGATGATATGCATGGTAATTATAACTTATTAAATTCTGATGTTTAGAGCAATCTGTCTTCTGGACATTTCTAGGTCTTCTACAAATACTCTTAATCATAAGTTCTGTTTCCCCCAACTTCACATTGTTCTCTGAAATTCCTTGAACTGTAATTGAGAAGACCAGCATTCTTTACTGTGGTCATTGGAACTGTCCCTGCTCAGTTAGACTGCAACTGAGTTCTTAAAATATCACTTGTCAGTAGACATCTAACTCAATAACTTAACTGTGGCTCTGTCTTTCTGTATTTATTCAGGTTATGTTTTCATTCTTTTAAGTAAGTTACCTCACTATCTAATTCAGAAGCAGTCACTGATTTTCAGTCTGTTGTTTCTTATCTATTAATAACTTAGCACAATGCACTTTTAAGATGCTAATGTCATATACTGTAAAGACATTCCTGCCAGCACTTTATTTTTCTTTATGATGGCCTTGTTGTGGGAAAATTAGTTTGAAATTCCCACTGTGGGGAGCCCCTAAAGGGCCAACTCTCTAAAGGAGGGGTGGGAAAATCTACTGTCTCCATGTTGGTCATAGCAGAAAGATTTGTAGACTTATGCTCAGTCAGTTATGGTCAAGTCTGACCCTCCTATGTTAGTTATCCCAGATTAAGACACACATTTCATATTGTACACAGCTCAGTGTGTATATCAGTGTGTGTACTGAGCTGTGCTCACATTGTGGCCATCACTTTAATTTTATTAGTTTTACCCCAGGAACATATCATACCTTAAGTATATAATCCTTGAGACTTGAAACTAATTTAATATTTTTATTTTAAATAAAAATATTTGTCATTTTTTTCAATCATTTTAAGGCCTGTGTTCCTAAACCTAACACCTGATGAGGTAGATGGTTTATATATAAAAGGAAATGAATGCCATAAATTATAACTTACTTGAAAATGTCTTGAGTGACTTATTTCCTTTTTATTAATTCAAATATCCAGTAAGCATTTTAATTAAAATCTGTTTTCATATTTTTTTATTCTAAAGGAGTACTGAAAGTTTACAAAAGCATAATCTGCACACACATAGACACATAACACACAGACACACACAGATATGCACATACAATACACATAATACATATACATACAGACATACACACAGACACACAAACATACATGCATATGGCACAAACACATACATACACAGACAATCACAGAGACACACACACTTTTTCATTAATGCTTTTACTTCTTGTAAAATAATATATATTAATTTCATTCTATTGTAGCATTGTGCTTCTTCTGGGACAAAAACAGGCACTTGAAGAGTTGAAACAGTCAGTCCAGCAGTTGAGATGTGCTGAGGCAAAGTGTGCGGCACAGAAAGAATTACTGGAGCAAAAAGTACAAGAAAATGATGGGAAAGAACCACCTCCGGTGGTAAATTACGAAGAAGATGCGCGGTCAGTCACATCGATGGTAAGCTCTGCAGCCGTCAGGCGCAGAAATAGAAGTGTCTGGGTAGTAAGTGAGCACAGACCTCGTTCTGATTTGCTGTAACAGATTATTACTCTTGTTGACATGCAGGTGCTATTAGACTTATTTGTAAATGCAGAATAGACTTACCTGTCAGTCACCTCAGAGAACACTTCAGGACTACCCATAGAGTCAGAGGACAGAAAGCTCTTCTCTTGTGTTCAAAACTGAAAGGACAGACTGCAGTTGTTTTTATTCCTGGGAGACGGCAGGAAGGTAGGGTATCATTTAAAGATAGCAGTAAGAATAAGGAGAAAGCTATTCGTTGACTATTTCTTAAGAAATTGTTTGCCTTAGATTGATAGTGTGTTTATTTTTTGACAGTATAAACAACTGATTTAGCTTAAAATTTTGCTTCTTAATTTGTTCAAATTTATAAACTTAAAATTTAATTTAATTTTAGTTTTATTAGCTGCTTAATGTCTACTATATGTATGTCAGTCTATCTATCTGTCTATTCATCCATCTGTCTGTCTACCCACTTGTCTACATAATGTATCTGTTATCTGTGTTGGTAATTATTAGTAGGGAGCAGTTTTGTTCACTGGGACATTTGGCAGAACCACTAGATACTACCAAGAGCTTGTTAACATCTACTGTGCACAGAATAGTTTCTTGAAAACTGTCCCAGTGAAAACTGTCCAGGCCAAAATTTCAGGAACGCAATGCCTAAGAAGTCCTTTGCTATATCTTTTTTTGTTTTCTCTGGACAGCTCAATGTATGCTATGGATGGAGGTATATAGTTGACATTTTAGTAATTTTTCAATTTATGTAATCTTAGTACGTTTGTGTTATATAAAAATTATAATATATAATAATTATGATTTATAAATAATAATATATAAACAATATAATAAATGTAATATGTTAAAATAAAACTAATGTGTTAAATAGATTCAAATGTCCCCACAGGTCATTTTTAAAACTTCAATAACATAGAAATGAATTTACAGTACTGGAATATTATAATTATTGCTGCTTTTGTTATTAATTGAATTTTGCTGATATACACAACACTTTGCAAATTGTAGCTTGTTTTCCAGTCAGAATCTGCCATGAGAATATTTCTTCTGCTTTATGATTCTTGATACCTATTGGATATACATATTTATTCAAAGGAATTCACATTTTTTTTCTGTCACTGGCCTTTGAGAACTTTTATCCTTCCTTTGGTAATGATTTGTAATATTTCTTTGTCTGCATGTGCGTGTGGAATTGGCTACTTAATTATTAGTAGTTTGACTCTCTTAGATTATAATACTTTATATAATTAATTTTAAGTAATTTAATATGCATATAACTTATGCTGGTACTGTCATAGTGGAATAAAAAGTAGTTATCCAAGTGACTGCATAATTACTATTTCCAGTGGATAGTGATTTTTAAGCTATCAGTTAAAAATCCTTCCTTTAATAATTTGTAATCCTTTAGAGTTTAATTCTTGTTATCAAAGAGATTTATTTATCAACTCAATTGAATAAGCAGTGTTTCATAGAAAATAAATAATAAAGTTTAAGAAAGCAAACTGCTTTTTGATACCATCAGCCTCCTCTTACACTATTTATGTGATGATTTATAAGTGAAGATACTACCTTGTTAATTTTAAATAGTGCTGTCTGCTTTACTGTCAACAATTTATTTTCAGTAATTGATATATAATTTTCAATATCTCTATCTACTCATTGAAACAATGTCTTTAGTAAGTCTTTAATTAAAAATCAAATTTTTGCCATGTGTGGTGAGTGTTTTTTACCTCTAATTCTAGCACTTGAGTGGCTTAGGCAAGATGATGGCAGTTGGAGACATCGTGGGAAACAATGTAAAACTCCATTGCAAAACAACCCAAACCAAACCGAAATGAAAATTTAGCAAAGCTTTCATTGAAAAATTTGTCAGATTTTCAAAACGAAAACTGTATATTTTTTGTAGTTTAAAATAATAAAGTGAAATTTTGTAAATTATATAGGCTATCTCACAGATAGATTGATATTGATTAAATGTTTTATAGTATTTTTTTGGAAGAAGGAATATATCTGATGCACAGTTCTTCTTATTAATGTTCCCTACTTGTATTGGTGAAATTTCTGTATTCTTTAACTTTTTCAATTAATATTTATGATATTTATTTTCAATTAGTTGAAAATAATAAAAATTATAAGGCTTAAAAATTTTCCCAAAATGACTACTTAAGGCATTGTTTTATGAATAATATTTTAAAACCAGCTAGACTGTATATGAGGGGGAGGGGACTTAAGGGGTAATGGGGGAAGAGACAGTGTCATGTGTTTTTCACTTGTGCTAGATCCAGATTTAAATATAGCTATCATCTGTCTGTCTATCATCTATATCTATCTACCTATCTATATCTATGTATCTTATCTATATATTTTCTTCCTCCCTTTTTCCTTCCTTCCCTCTGTTCCTCCCTCCCTTCCTCCTTTCTTCCCTCCTTTCCGTGTGGTGGGAGACATTGAAGGAAAAGGGTACTATCTGAGGTAGGAAAAGGCCAGCAGGTAGGGCTGGAAGAGTGCACGCTCTCTGTGAATCGAGGATTTATATTGTATTGTTCTTCAGTTCTAGTTCTTGAGATGAGAACCGTGTACCTCTGAGTCGTGTTAGGAGCATAGACTCTGTGTAGTCTCCCCTTGCATAGCTACACAGACATCAACATTTTCTAGTAACCAAGTAAGCATAAGCTGCTGGCTTTACTGTTTATTTATTAAACACGTTTCTTTAGTGTGCTTATTAACCTTCTAGTTACATAATAAGTATTATTTTAGTATCTGTGAATTGAGGAATTTAAACTTCCTTTTCACACCAGAGTTACCTGTTTTATTTTATGACAGCTTTGGACTAAGTATAGTGATTTTTGATGAAAGGATCGACATGCATGTCAGGTCTATGTGTCTAGAGCTGATGGCAGCCACAGAATTGCTTTCTTCTTCCAAAACATGTGTAGCTTTCCTATAAGAGAATTGATTTCATTTTATATTCCTCCAATTGACATTTCATGTCAACCCTTTGATAGACTGAGACACAGAATGCATGTATTGTCTCTGTATATACTGAACCGCTGTTCTTAGTTGAGCAGTGGTAGTGATAAGCACTTGTGCTCCATTTCCAACCAGTGAAATACCTTTTAAAAAATTGCCTGTCATATGACCCAGTGCTATTCTGTTTACAGTAGTGTCTGATGTTTTAGTCCTAGGAAAGAATACTAAACTTCACTGAATTAACGAAAGCACGCTGAGAGAATTGTTCAGAGTTTGCTGATTCTTACCTGTTCACTCATGCTTGACTGATATAAGCTGAATTCAGATCATCATGAAAACAGATACATTTCTTTTCTGGGTTTGTGTATATATAGACTTTATTTAATTGTTATCAATTTAAACATTTTAAATTGGTTTCAAGGATTTGATTCTTTTATAATATCTGGTAAAATTAAGAAAACACAGGATTAGACCTTTGCATCATCTTTTCCTGTACGATGCAGTGAATATTTTTTATCATCTTTCACTTGTATACTTGTGTTCTTATGATAAAAACTCATTTAATCAGAAAGAGTCTTAAGCAGACACATAAGTTAGGAGTGAAAACCATGAGTTTTTTTCTGTATTTTCAAGACATTAAGGCTATACAGATATGGTTATACAGACAGGTTGATTCAGATTTTCACTAGTGGTTTAACTTACAAACAGAAATTAATGCCTATGCATTTTCTAGCATTTGATGACAGCATACAATTTAGAGGTCTCATTTTAATTTAGTGGTTGCTCGTTATGCTTTAGAAAGTTGTGCCATGGAATTCAGTCATAATTGTTTCTATTTTGGAAGTCATACTATACTTTTATGATGATGGGATAATTAGTGTACGTACTTAATGTTTTCTGGTAGATAGAAAATAAAACAAACGTTGTCTATCCATATTAAGAAAAATTCTGGCCTTTTGTTTTTCATAGGAATATGAATGGCTAACTTAATTGTGTCATTTCTTATGGGTTTCTTGGCTGATTTGTAGGAATATTGCCTCTTTCCTACTTCCCTAACGCAGAAACAGTTGTGATGGTGTGTCAAGCAAGATGCATAATTTGATCGGGATTAGAGCGTGTGAGGTTGTCCCAATGTCCATCTCAGTTTCCCTAGAGTCTATTAGCTGAGTGGCTGGAGGAGTGAAAGTGCGGTTGCTCAAAAGCTTCAGATTTCTTGCCAAGACAGCTAAGACAGAGCATGACTGTGTGTAGGAGTTTAAAGATCACAGGGGCATGTCACCACTTTGGGTGACTCAGCTTTTGTTTTCAGTGCTTAGTCAGACTCTTTTAAGCTGGATTCAGTGGTGCTTGCTGACACTCCCAGCTACTATGGAGACTGTAATGATGATAATGCGAATTCAAGGCCAGCTGCATCACTTGACCCAGTCCTACCTCAAAAGAAAACTAAACAGAAACCTCCCAGGTCCCCCAATTTTGTTTCAATACCACTTCCCATAGCTGAAAATTGTACAGTGGATAATAGATATTTTATATTTGTTTAGAGATAGATCTATGACATTAGAAACATTTACTGGTCAATTCCTTAGCTGCTTTTTTTTAATGAACATTTCTATCTTTAAATTTTTGGGGGAATATTTTAGTATTAAAAATAATTGTTATCCTTGTGGGAACATAGTCTCTATAAAATTATTCTAATTTCCTCGTTGTCAGGATTAAAAAATGTTAATGATGGTGACTGAATGAAAAATTTCAGTCTTATTTTTTACCTTTGACTTACAGTTTTATTATGTATTTTACTTAATGTGTTATTATTTCTATTTAGTTATTAATTTCACTTTATAAATTTCTTTGTTGGATATATAGAAAATAAGTCTTAATGTCGATTTTAAAGATTTTCAAGATAAGTAATTGAAGAGCACTGAAAATTGCTATTTTATGAAGACATATTTCATTTTGGAGGGAACATTTTTATATATCACAGCTCAAATATATTTAAGTTTTCAAAGAGATTATTTGATTGAGAATTTGCTTCATTAGCACTTGGTGATATACACAGTCTCCTAGTCAGTTGTGTTGATTGTCATTTAAACAGAGTTGCTGAGAAGGGCTCACACTCTTAGTTACTGTTTACCATGTGATGGTCAGTTTACTAGGTAGAAAGTCTTACTGAGACATTATATTTCAGAGAATAACTTGTAAATGTGAGGACATTGTGGAAATTCATCATTTTCTAGCATTAAGGTTATATCTTATCTTGGCTTTGTTATTATCAGTAGATTAATTTTGTGGTTTGAAGGTCTGAGAATGCATCTAAACTCTTACTGTATGATCACAGCGTAAGCTATGTATCTTTGAAATAAGTGGCAAGTTCTAGAAACATTACACAATTGTCTTGAAGTTTAAGAAAGTAATATATGAAAATGGTTAGTTCAACACCTTGTATATGGGTAAGTTCACTAAAGAGGAAGTATAAACAAAAGGAAATATTATTGTATTATCTCCTAATTAAAAAATAACTTTTTAGAAATAGTCCTGACTGGCTCTTTGGCCTCCCCACCTCCCAAGGGAGGAGCAGTCCTGTTAGGCTACAGAGGAGAGCTTTGCAGCCAGTCCTGAAGATACCTGATAAAACAGGAGCGGATTAATGGAGAGGAGGTTCCCCCTATCAGTGGACTTGGCAAGGGGCACGGTGGAGATGAGGGAGGGAGGGACTGGGAGGGAATGAGGGATCGGGACACAGCTGGGATACAGAGTTAATAAAATGTAACTGATAAGAAAAAAATAAAATTAAAAAAAATAACTTTTTAATGTTGAAGACTACATTCTGTATTTAGCATACTTTAGTTCTTTTTAATGGTGCAGTAACTAAAGGTAAGAAATTACCAGCAGGTGGAGCTCAGTGTCAGAAAACCAAACATCTGTAATTGAGGTATCCTACTACCTTATAAAGCAAATGCATATTGGTTTTTAAATGTATATGGAGGCTTTCTGTTTTTATCATGCCTATCAGAGGCTGCTACCTTGCTGTGTAGTTTAAGTATGAAGATCTAATACTTTATTCTTATTTTAAATTCTTTTTTTTTATCTAACGCCATGTACAAGATATGGCAGTTCATTTAATGGCTAAAACACTTTTAATAAACTTAATTTATAAGCACTGGCCAAGAACTTGAACAATTTATTCTGTAAATGAACTGATGGTCTTAAGTGTGAGTTACCAAAACTGGAATCTGCCACTCAGGCAGGCTTTCATTTCTGTGTAAATGGGGTAACCTGTCACTTCCATCAACTATTCAAACCAAAATAAAAATGGGAGAACCACTTAATATCCAGCCTTCCACAAGTCTCATAGCAAGTTTTACTCTAGCCTAACCTCTTGTCAGCCTCTCCTCTGTGATGACAGGTAAACGCACCATAAGCTTGTTCTGAGTTATTTGTCAGTCTCCCTGTATGCTGCCTCCTCCTCCCTACATTTTCTTTTCTATGGACAGTGAGCTCATTATGTGAATGAGCTGTCTTATTGTGTCTGCCTGTCTCCAGTGGCAACCTCTTCAGTTAAGTGAGAGTCACATTCCTTATTGTATCACAAACTACATGATTTTTGTCTCTGAGTACCAGATTTTATTAATACCCACTCTTCCTCACTGGCCACCCTGAGCCATCCTGCTTGTTGTGTTCTGAATATTTCAGGCTTCTATTTTTTCTTTCTTGATGTGTGTTTTCTCTATAATATTCTTTCCTACCTTTTCATAGAACTAACTACCATCCTTTCATTATTTCTTAGGATATTCTTTTGTCTGTATATTTTTAAATATGTATTTTTATCTTTTTAAGAATTTCCTACATGCATTCAATACATTTGATCATTTTCCTTACTCCTTCCACTAACTCCTCACAGATTTACCACCCAGCTCCACTCAAGTTCATGTCCCCTGTTTTTTTTTTCTTTCTTAATCTATTTAGTCTAGTTTGTGCTGCTTATGTATGCATGATTGTGGGTGTAGGTGATCTTCTAGGGAATGATCAGCATACCGGGGGACACACTCTTAAAAAAACCAACTCTCCCTGCAGCTATCAGCTGTGACTAGCTCCTCAGGTGGGGCTGGGACTAATGATCCCTCCCTACTCCATGCTCAAATGGGGATTGTCTTGATCTTTTGCAAGTCTGTATAGGCAACCACAGCTGCTCTGAGTTCCTGAGATCAGGAATCCTGTTATGTCCAGAAGACACTGTTTTCCTCAGTCTTCCTCAACCTATGGCTCTTACAATCTTTCTGCCTCCTCCTCCCCGAATATTGACAGGATAGGATATGATATAGATGTTTCATTTAGAGCTGAGTACTCTATAGACACTTCCTCTCTGCACCTGTACCAGCTCTGAGGTTCTGCATTAATTGCCTGTTCATTATACATAGCAATTTCTCCGATGAAGTCTGGAAGCTGTACTAATCTATGGGTATAGGGGTATGAATACAGAGAACAGTTTCGTATGAATTCCACTTAGATAATGGCAGATGGTTCACCCCTGGGATTCCCAGTCACTCTTGGTCAGATTTATAGTATGTGACAAGTGTTTCCCCCTATGGAGCAAACCTTAAACACACTCAGAAAGCAGGTGGCTATTCCCATTGCCTTTGTGCCACAGTTGCACCCATAGCCGTGTCTTGCTATGCCAGTGGTTATCGTAACTCCCAGGGTTCGTAGCTGGCCTAGACAGTGTGGCTTTTCTCTTTGAGCTGCCTTCAAAGGCACATTGTGATATTGTGAAGGCTAGCCAGCAAGGAAGGAGCTTCATGGTTGGTATGGACTTGATTTCTCTGTCATATGACCAAAGAGTGTAATTTCTTTCCCAGTAGTGTCTTGTCTTCATGTTCTCATGCATGTAAAAGAACAATGTCAGTGACTTTGTGGGGGGAGCGGGGGGTGTCTCCAGTTCACCCCTGACACTTGGCACTGGCTTTTTGTTTAACAATCTGTGGCTTTTGGGAAGATTATCATCCCTCATGTAGAGTGATTCCCACTAAATTTTTTATATATGAAAAATAATGTGGAGGAGGCTTATAAATACTATTCCTAAAGGTCTTTTGTGTTAGTTATTCCCCATTTTCTGTCCTACTTTCCTATCTCTCTCCCCTCTTAAATTTGCTTCTCATTATCTTCCTTTCCCCCTTCATATCACATGTGCTCTACTCATCCCCTTCTCCTAAGCCCTTTTCCCCTCCCCTCCAGTTACCCTTTTCTGGTTTCCTAGATTCCACAGATACTACAAGTTAAACAAAACAAATCTAAAGATGTAGCACCAAGGTCCACATATGAGTGAGAACAAGTAATATTTGGCTTTGGGCCTCTAAAGTTACCTCATTCAATATATTTTTTCCAGTTACATCCATTTACCTGTGAATCTCATTTTCTGTATAGTTGACTAAAATGCTACAGTGTATAAGAGTTTTCACTGTCTGTTCAGCAGCTGAAGGCTATGTTTAGTTCCGGCTATTGTCAATAGAGTAGTGATGAACACAGAGTAAGTATCTCTGTGGTAGGACAGAGGCCTCTGAGTCCATGCCCAGCAGTGGTATGGCTGGGTGTAGGGTAGGTCTAGTTTTTGGTTGGTCACCACATTGCTCTTCAGTGGCTATACCAGTTTGCCCACCCACCAGTAGTACATGACTCCTGTGCATCCTTACCAGCATTTGCTGCTCTCTCCTTTTTCATTTTCTTAACCATCTGACTGGCATCTCAAAATAGTTTCAATTTGCATTTCAAAGGCCATTTTTCTCAAGAGATTTCTCTAGCTATATTGTTACAATGAACCTACTTATGGCCTTGTATACGCTACCCTCATCATTTACCCTGTTGTCCTTTGTCTTTTCTTACATGGTATAAATCTTTATATCTTACAAAGACATAAAAAATATCTTCACCAATAATTACTAAACGGCGACTATAACTACCATTTTTTTTTTGTTGTTGTTGTTAACAAAATAGTCAATAGCTCTTAGCATTTTCATGGGTTAAATACTAATATGTGTATTGGTATATGTATTGACTCATTTATTTAGGGGTATCTGATATTTATTTTGTATATTCTCCCACATAATGCCTATCTATGCCCAAATTTAGGTCAAGAAGACAGACACTTTGCTTTCATACACTGTTGTTTGCTCTGCCTTGCATAGTACTTGCTATATCGACTCATCACGTAAATATTTTTCAAATGTTGGACAGGCTGTTAGAATGCCTGGTTAGAAGAGTCATTGGATATTTACATAAAATACTTTTCTAGGGGAAAGGGGACATTTTCAAGCAACAGAATCACGCCTGACTGTTTTCAGAGTCTCTATGAAGGTAACAGTATGTAGAGAATAGTCTACTTGGGTTTTAGAAATGAGATTGACAGGAATATGTATTGAAGGTTACAGTTTGTTAAGTTACCTTTGGAATGGGAAATACACTTTTACCATGGCCCTTAAACTGGTTTAGATTTAGAAGGCAAAGGATGTTTATTGTTCAGATATATGAAATTATGGATTCCTAACTCATCCCTTCTATGGCCTTTGTTTTAGCAACCAGGAACTAATGAATCGTCCATATGATTACTGTCTTTATGCACGTTCTGAATGAGGTCTGCTTAGCAACAGCAGGTGATTCAAATACTTTTAGTCACAGAAAGCAAAACCACAGGTATACATGATGTAGAAAGAAACACCAGATTTAGCTTATTTCTGGGGGTAAACTAAGAACTGAATATAGCTGCTTTAGATTTTTACTTTTTGACTGTAAACATTAATTTTCATTTATTTTTATCTCCAAGATTGCTTGCAGATTTAAAATTTTGTGATTTTTTCTGAGACTTGGTGAGTGCCTGGTACCTAGTAAATCCTCACTGACTACTGAAAGAATAAATGAATAGAACCAAGCTGTAAGTAAGCGACAAAGATAGGAAAATGTAAGTAAATTTATTCAGGTATAGAGGTCAAAATTACTTGTTTAAGATGAGTGAGAAAAATATGAGACCAATGAAAAACATTAAGAAGCATTAGTTATTGATGACTATTAATATTTAATATTGATGTATCATTTAGTTAAACAGCAGTTATTCTTAAACCAGCTATATGCTCAATCACTACACAGAGACTAGGATTTATTTAATTAACCTAGAGCACAATGCTGGGCAATAATTACTACATCCTAAATCTCCAAGCCTGTATATCTTCCTCCCATTCAGATTTCCCACATTACACTTGCTTTTTGGTCATATCTTAGATCTCGTTCATTTCTGCTGATGTTTTCTGGTCCTCTCTTCTCTTCTCAGATCTCCCCCTCTCCTTCTTTCTCCTCCCCTCCAGACCAGGATGTCCCACTGTATTTTTTCCATTGCTCAGCATTGGCTGGTTGTTTTTATTGACAATACAGAGAATAAATGGTAGCATGTTTACAAATGAGACGGGTGATGTTGAGAATAAGCATCACAATGCAGTGTCCCTATTGAAACAAGATAGTGGGGCAGGGAATTCAGCATTTGAATGAACAAGGGTGAATTGTATACATTCCACAAGAACATTATTCCACCAATTATTATTATTCCATGAGCATGTACTTACTTAAGCAGAAGGGAATTAGTCTTTGTTAAACAGGATCTGGAGACTTCTTTCTGGGAAGAATGCTTTGTGTAAGGGGCCTAACCCAAGGAACAGAGTTACAGAAATGCAGAGGTTCTGTCCTAGAGTTCTTTAGATTTCAGTCCTTACTCAGCTACTTATTGAGGGAATGAAATAGAACCTATGTCCTAGGGCCAAAGTGAGGGTTTCAGTGGAAGGATCCTCATGGTCAGGACAGTGCTGACACAGAAGAAGCTTCCTATCCATGTCTCCTACTATTATTTATTAATAGAAAACTTTATGAAATTGTCATTTGAATGCAAAATGAGAAGTTTTTGATAGGCATGGTATAAATATGAGTGGTTTTTATGTACAGAAAAGTTAAAAACTGGAAACACAGGCAAGCGGTGGAATTTGAACAGAGAGGAGACTTACCTACTTTGATTGGTATAGCGTTTCACAATGTAACACATGCTGGTCTTGAACTCACATCTCCTTCACCTCCTACCAAATGGTGGGATTGCCAGCATGTGCCACCGGGCCTACCCTTAATTCTTTCAATCATGTTTAATTGTGAAGAGTATTAAGATTTAAGGGAGAAATTTGTTTATGTCAAACTTGTGATTCAGGGAAGTTTTGAAGCCGCAAATTGTCCATTGCCTTTAAATTTTTTCCTGCTTTGTTTCCGTGAAGCTTTTGAAGTTTATTCCATTTCAAGCCAGGTCTGGCCGAGGGTGGTGATGCACGTGGAAGCTCCGTGCTCTGGTGGCAGAAGCAGCGGCATGCTAAGCACGCTGTCAGCCAGGGCTCCGCAGGGAGACTGGACAGACGCAGGCAAGCGTAAGAAGAAAGTCCTGCCCAGTGCTTGGAAGACAGTCTGTGGGGTCTAATTGTTGCATAGTGTGCTTCTGCACAGCAGCCACACTGTGGAACAGATGGTCAAACTGAGCCTCTGCACATCTACTCACTCAGGGCTTTGAGTATCCCAAAGCCTCCTCTCTCCCAGCCTCCTGCCTCACTGTGTGCTAACGGGCTGTTAGGAAATTTGAAGGGTGATGAAACACTAATGTTCATCCAGACAACTGATTAGAAGTGTTACAAAGGGTTAGAGTTAATCTTCCATAAAACAAACGTGTAGAAGGTAATGGAGAACAAAGCTGCTTTGTTCAGCAGTCTGAAGCTTTGGCAGTTTGGGGAGTTCCTAGGGGTTTTGAAGTGCAGCTCTTCAGTTGGAAGACGTCTGCATTGGTGTGAAGGAACAAAACAAGTTATTTTATTCAAATGATTAGATTTGGTCTGTTTCTTAGATAGTAGGCCTTTATTTAAGGCACATGGACTTGCATCCAAACAAAACAAAACAGAACCCCAACATTTGCTGGCTGCATGCTTCCTTTGATCCAGAACTGACTAGTCCAGTTCCCTGACAACAGAGGGAGATACTGTGGAACAGGAGATCAAGGCTGGTGCCTTTTCTATCTTGCTTTTGTCTCAGACAGGAAGATCTATGGACACACTGGCTTCTGTGGGCACAGAGTTAGCTCTAGCTAAGATTTGAGATGGAGCAGACATTGGAGTGTCCCCACAGTGAGGGTCAGCTGGAGCCCAACTCTGAGTGCAAGTACTGTAAACAGTGTGATATACAGCAATGTGACATACCGTTGAGCCCTAAGCCTTCCTCGTCAGAGTTCCAGAGAAAGCAGGTAAGGAGGAAGGCGGCTCTGGCCCTGCACCAGGCCTGGGCATAGTCTTATATTCCTAGCAGTCACTTGCTTATCTTAATAATGTTAATGCGTAAACTGAGAAAAATAGTTTTCTTGATTTTTTTTTTTTTGAACACTGCTGTTATTCAGGTACTTAGGCAAGGAGATGGATGTGGTGGTGCTAATCTTTGTTTCAGTCATTTCTCTAGTCACCTCGCAGAGTTGAGAGTAAATGGGCTTTCTAATCTGAGAGGTAAAAGACAGGGTACTGTGTATAGAAACACAGCTCGGATTAAAATTCATGATGGTGTTCACACTTCTGTTTTCTAAGTTTCAGTCTTTATTGCCTGCCGAGCTCAATTTAAACTTTTGATTTTCAATTTCAATTACTACAAGAGAGTAATATTTTTCTTGACCAATGTATTAGATAATTAGGGACAGTAACTGAAAGCTTCTCATATATATGACTGTGTAGCTCGGTGCTGTTTTTAGAAATCAGTTTATTTCAGTAATCTGAAATATACTAACTGTTAATCTTTGACTGTATAACATATAATTTCAGTAGATTATAGGAATAGTGCTCTGTACCACATTTGTTGTGTTTGTAAAGAGTTTTATGAACATTGTGTTTGTTTTTGTTTCAAACTTAACTGCCTGCATTTCCTAATTAAGGCCCTGGTATTTTAGGCTGCTTTGTCCATAATTTCTATGTTAGGAAAAAACTCTGCCTTTGAAATAAGAATGGGAATACAAAAAAAAAAAAAAAAAATCAATGATGATTTAACTGCCTGTTGTTTCTTTTTACCTATCTGTGAAAAGCATGGAAATAGATATACAATTTCTGTTTCAATGCTACTCAGTGAAATATTAGGGTTATCACATTCTGACTAAGTGTCTTGTCATTAGGTAGTACTATTCATGCATTTAAAGATCATTACTGTGTGTATGAGTTTTATGGTATCTCAATTTGTGTATTCATAAAAATATTAGAGGATATAAAATCCTTTGAGATTGTCCTGTATAATCAACTTATCATCTATAATAATGTGTCTGACTTTTATGATACTAATGTCTTAAATAGCTGGCCGATGAGATGTATAGTTCACTCTGTAGCCTTAAAAATAAGTCCTGCTTTTTTACTCCTCATTTTTATATATTCTTTTATCTTTGATATTTTGTACATATATTTTGTTCTTTGTATGTTGAATATGCTTTAAAATATAATTTTATGCCTTTTGTTTTTTTGGAAAATTTTTCTTTATCAGTTTTATTACATTTAAAAAACAAAGCAGAAATTTTTAAAAAGTAGTATTTTACTACTTATGTGTTTTTTTCACAGAAGTAGGATAAAGGCTCTTATATTGATGGTTTTCAACCACCATCTACAGAAAGATTTTAAGCATAGAAGTGCATACTGAAATAAAATGTTTCAACAGCTCAACAAAGTTAAACACAAACTGAATTCTCTTTTCTGTGACATTTCATCTATAACTACAGTGTTCTACCTGTTCTTATTAGCTAATCTTGGCATGACTATAATGAGAATTTGGATTTAGCTTATGATAAAGCTGTGAGTACCCTTTAAACATTTACCTCTCAGTCAGATGTTACAGTTATTCTTGAGAGACACACACCCAGAGGGGCCCTAGCAGTGTCTGTGCTGCTTTTGCTCTTGGATTTATCACAGGGGTTTGTATTTTTGTAGAGTTGCTTTCTTCTTTTTAGAGAGATGTTGTACCTTTGGTTTTTACTCTCTGGTGTTATTTTTATGATTCCAGTTATTTTTTTAATTAGCATAGAACACACAGTAGCTGACAAGCTAATTTTAGATATAGTTCTTTAACCAGAAATATAAATACTCTGGGACGTGGGAATAGTCTGATGTGGTTTTCTTCTGGTAAATCATCATCTTACCCTGTTGTTGCTGCTCATCTGCTCTTTTTTTGTTTTGTTTTTTACTACTACAGTGTCATTGACACTGAAGGACAGATTTGAAGTCTATTCTTGATTGGGATTGTAGCTCCACTGCTTATCTTCATTCAGCTTTCCGTTTCAGCATTTTTGAAATTATGGTCTCTGAAATCTCATTTTGTTAAGCAAATTTCTTTTTAAAGAGAAGAACGCTCATTTTCCCCATTTTTTATAAGGTAACATTGAAAGTGGTCCTTCATGCTTCTTTTATTATTCTTTTCAAATGATTGTAGATTTGAGTTGTATTCCATTAACTTCTTGTAGATGAAATGTTTTAAACTTCTGTTTATTCATTTTCATTGTTTAAACAATGGGCTGTCTGGCAGTGGGTGCTGCTGCTGCTTCTTGTTCGTGTTCTTCTTTTTGTTCTTGTTGTTGTTGTTGTTGTTCTCCACTGTAGCTTTCTTAGTCACTGTTCCATTGTTGTGAGCAGATACTGTGGCGAAGGTAACTCTTTTTAATTAATTAATTCACTTTGCATCCTGGTCTTAGCCCCTTGCTCCTCACTTCCCAGTCCTACCCCCCATTTCTCTCTCCTATCCCCCTCACCTATTCCTCAGAAAATAGGAGCCCCCTTTCCATTCACCTCAGCCCATCAGGTCCTATCAGAGCTGAGTGTGTCCTATCCCCTTTGCCTGGCATGGCAATCCCTTCAGGGGGAAGTAATTAAAAAGTTGGCAAGAGAGGCCATTTCAGAGAGAGTCCCCACTCCCCTTATTAGGAGACCCACATGAGACCTGAGCTGCCCATCAGCTACATCTCTGTAAGGGGCCTAGGTCCATGTCCTTGGTTGGTGCTTCAGTCTCAGCAGGCTCCTCTTAGCCCTCGTTAGTTGGCTCTGCTGGTCTTCTTGTGAACTTCAAGGCAACTCTTACACAGGGAAGCATTTAATTGGGGCTTGCTTAGTGTTTGAGGCTTAGTCTATTATTATTATTGTGGGGAGCATAGTGGCAGGCATGACAATATGGTGCCAGAGAAAGAACTGAGAGCTACATCCTGATCTACTGCAGAGAGAAAGTAAGAAACTAGGCCTGGTTTGGGCTTTGGGGTTCCAAAGCCCACCCCACGTGACACACTTCTTCCAACAAGTTTATACCTCCCAGTCCTTGTAGTTCTTCTCAAATAGTGCCATTCCCTAATGACTAAGCATTTAAATATATAACAGACTATGGGAGCCATTCTTTTTCAAACCATGACAGTAACTATTCAAGATTATGTAAGCATTCATGTAGAAGGCCCATGTAGAACGTTTAAATCTATGCTCATTGATTTAAAAATATTTACTAAGGGATATTCTTAGTAAGCAAATTTAGACTGTACCTTTGTTCATCATAAAATATTTATTTGTATGTATGTATGTGTGTGTATGTGTGTATGGTTGTATGAATTTATGTGCACCATGTGCAGGCAGGTTATCTTGGTGGCCCCAAAAGGGTAGTGAATCCTTTGGAACTGGTTATAGAATATTGTGAGCCACCATGTTGGTGCTGGGACCAAACTAGGGTTCTCTATAAGAGCAGTAAACTGTCTTAACTCCTGAGCCATTTCTTTAGTCCTCCTTTCTCTTTTTTTCCTCATTATGTATTTATTTATTTACTTTAATTACAACCCAGCTGTAGCCCCTTCCTCCTCTCCTCCCAATCCCACCATCCCTTCCTCTTCTTCTCCTATGCCCCTCCCCCAGTCCAATGATAGGGGAGGTCCTCCTCCTCTTCCATCTGACCCTAGTCTATCAGGTCTCATCAGGACTGCTTCTTTGTTTTCCTCTATGGACTGGTAAGGCTGCTCCGCTTTCAAGGGGAGGTGATCAAAGAACCAGTCCATGAGTTCATGTCAGAGGCAGTCCCTGTTCCTATTATTGGGGAACCCACTTGGACACTGAGCTGGCATGCCCAGGGGTTCTAAGTTATCTCCATGTATGGCCCATGTTTTGAGTATCAGTCTCAGAAAAGACCCCTTGTGCCCAGATTTTTTGGTTCTGTTGTTCTCCTTGTGGAGCTCTTGTTCCCTCCAGGTCTTTCTATCTCTCCTTTCTTTCATAAGATTCCCTGCAAAAAGTTTGGCTATGAATCTCAGCATATGCTTTGATACCCTGCTGCGTAGAGTCTTTCAGAGGCCCTCTGTGGCCTCTGAAACAGAGGCTCCTGCCCTGTTCCCTGTTTTCTCCCTCTTCTAATGTCCATCTTGTTTGCCTTTCTGAATGAAGATTGGGCTTCTTACCAGGGTCCTCCTTCTTGATTAGCTTCTTTAGATGTACAGGTTTTAGTATGATTATCCTATATTATATGTCTAATATCCACCTAATAACTGAGTATATACCATGTGTGTCTTTCTGCTTCTGGGATACCTCACTCAGGAGAATAATTTCTAGATCCTACCATTTGTGTCATCCTCTCTCTCTTTGGAACTCCCCACTTCTCTACTCCTGTAGTCTCTTCCTGCTTCAGGTCATATTCTCAAATGTAGATATTGGAGCTATCTTGTATGTATGTATAAAACCTATGTCTTTTAGTTTCATGAGGTCCTAGTGGTCATTAGTGGCCTTAATTCCTGAGTAAATGGGGTCCTACGGAAAGCACCTCTTGTTATGTACATTTTGGTTTATGATATATAAACCTTTTTTTGAGTGGGGTATTTTAGTTTGTCAACACCTGTTAATTGTCTCGTGCAGAGTGTGGTCTTTGCCAGATGGAATTAGTTGAATTCTGAGGATTCTGAGAGGTATAAATATGACAGCCCAGAGGAAGAAGGCACAGCAGCTTGGAGAAAATGGGGAATGACTGCTTGCTGCCCTTGCTGGTTTTCTGGCTTGCTGGTTACCTGGACTTCTGGATTTCCTGATGATGGATATTGGTATTGCTCCAAAAGAATACTAAGACTCTACCCAGCTGAAAGAAGTGAAGAGGGCTATGTCCTCTTTCTCTTACAACCTTCTTTTTCTTCTACCTGGGTTTGGGGGGCTGAAAGGGGGGGGTATAAAGTTTAAGAAACCCACAAATGAAGTAGCATTTGAAAAACTGGTGCCTACAACCTCTATCTTGTGGGGTGCTGCATATGTTTTCTTCTAGGAGTTTCACTCACTGTTAAGTTTCCCACTGAGGGCATTGATACATTTAGAGTTGAGTTTTGTGCCGGATAATTGTTGGGGCTGCATTCCTTTCTTGTAGATATGTACATAGAGTTCCCCAGGTTCCATTTGTTAAAGATGCTATCTTTTCTCTATAGTGCCTTTTTGGAATCCTTGTAAAACTTCCGATGGCTGTAATTACATGCACTCATGTTTGGGTCTGTTTCATATCGCTAATCTACTTGTCCATTTTTGTGCCAGTACCATGCTGTTTTTATTACTAGAACCCTGCAGTACAGCTTATAGTCTGGAGATTGTATATTACTCCTTCCAGAATTGACCTTTTTGCTTGGTATTGTTCTGGCTATCTGGGGTCATTTATGCTTCTATAAGAATTTAGGGATTTTTTTTCTTTTTTTCAGAAGAATGTTATTTTGATTGGAGTTTTACTGAATCTGTAAATTGTTTTTGGTAGGATGGCACTTAGACGTAGGATGGAAACTTAGATGTAGGAGGTCCTTTCTGCTGCTGATTTTATGGAGTTTTATTTCACGATTATATTGCAACAGATGAGAGAGAAAGTATTGCAGTAGAATTTCTGTACTTATATTCAATATTCATCTTTTTAGTAATGTCCTATCTGCATATGCAAATATTGCCCTACTTATGTTTGGCTTGGGAATTGAGCTCTTCCTCCCTCCCTCCCTCCCTTCCTCCCTCCTTCCCCCTTCCTACCCTCCCTTCCTTCCTTCCTTCCTTCCTTCCTTCCTTCCTTCCTTCCTTCCTTCCTTCCTTCCTTCCTTCCTTCCTTCCTTCCTCTCTCTCATCCATTCATTCATGTTCATGTTGCTGGGGATTGACTTCAGACTTGCATGTTAGTCAGGTACTCTTAACAGTGAGCCATCTTCTTATCCTTTGGTTGCCTTTTAAGGTCCTTTTTTTCTTTATAGATAGCAGACTGTCATTAATAGTATTAGATCCTAAAATACAAGGAGCTTCAAACCACGCTAATTTGTGTGAAAATGATGTGAGCAAGGCAGAGAAAAGAACCAGTTTTCTTGTTCCTGTGCCGTTGGCAAATAAACACCCAGTGACCTTGCAGTTGACTGTGAATACTACTACATGATTTCTTGGAATGATCCAGGCGCCTGCTGAGAACATTTGCCTTTGGGACTGCAACATATTGTTGACAGAAAATTTTGAGGCAATGTGTTGTTTCAGTTAGAGATAAGTTTCTAAAATATGGATAAGAAATGAAAGACAAATTGCACATACTCTTACACACACACACACACACACACACACACACACTTTAATTTTGTTGTGTAGAATTTGTGAGAACAATGTCATATTTGACCAGTTTTTCTGATTTACTATGAAGGGTGATTTTTTTTTTTTTTTTTTTTTTTTTTGTATAGTTAGAATGCCAGTGATTGCTTTCTAAGACAAACGTGAAATGATTGTTTCAGTGTTGGGGAAGTCAGAAGCCTCAGAGCACAGGACTGAGGGACTGCCTCCTGCTCCTACTTCTCCTCTGGCCCTCGGTGGCAGCTGGGATCTTCTCTGCCTCATAGAGAGAACACACCATTTTGTTTCTTCCGCATAGCCCCATTGGCTTCTCTTCTGTCTGTCATGTTCTGAGGGTACTTGACATTGGCTTAGGACTAACCTAGATCTATCTAGGATAGTCTCATCATGATATCTTTAACTTGGTTACATTTGCATCCCACCACCCTCAAAAATAATGTCATATCACATTCTACTGATGAAGATTTTCCTGTGTTTTGATTATAACATCAGTAGAATGATATTCACTCATATTCATACAGGATGTACCTGTATTAGATGCCCAGGGTGTTATTAATTCCTTTGTGTGTCATATTTGGACCTTCTTGCAGTCTTGTTTGGCAATGCTCTACCTTTCTAATCGTCACTATTAGTATGATTCTCAGGTTACACAAAAGAAAATTGGTGCAGGGTAAGGATAGGCAGCTTGGCCAAGGTTGTATAGATTGGAAGTTGAAGTGGTATACTGAGAATTTACTCTTTAGTCTGACTTCTAAATCTGCTTTCTTATTCATTCTTAATATAGTGTCTGTGTTACAGATTATATAATTTAGGTGACATATTACTGGATAAAATATCATGGCCTATGTGGCAAACCTGACCCATTTGGGGATTACTACCAACTATGAATTATTTTTACCATTTTATATGTTTGTAAAAGTCAAAAGAAAAATTTGTTGTGACATGTAAAAATTATTTGACATTTAGGTTTCCATGTCCCTAAATAGAGTTTTAATGGAATTCACCCATCTCCTATTTGCTTTTGTGGATGCGTCTGTGCTGCCTGCTCAGTCAGAATGAACTCTCTTGGAGAAGTAAGGAGTCGTGGCAGAACTCATGGCTCATTCTCCTTAGGAGTTCACCAGCTCTCGCAATACTGCTGAACATTAGTCATTTTACCTTTGTTTTGCTCTTACAATAAGTAAGGACACGTTTCTTTGGGGGAATACAGTTCTTTTTGAAAAAAGACATTTTAAATTCAGTTTCAGCTTGTCTAAAAGTCTTAGATCATCACTCAGGAATTTCAACAAATTACGTAGAAAATATTGAGAATTTTATGTGGGAGCATTCATGTGTATTTGACATTCCTTTGTCAGCTGCCTCACCTTCCACCCTCCTTACTGTTGCTTTTGAGCCTTTTGTCCTTTCTGCTCAGCTGGTTGGCCAGTAGGGCTAGACCTTTCCTGTTGCCACTTCCCACTGGTTTGTAGAATGCAGATGTAATCCTCACACCTGGCCTTTTACATGCATGTTGGACATCTGAAACCAGGTCCCCATGTGTGTATAGCAAACACTTTACCCACTGAGTTGTCTCTCCAGATTTGGCCCCCCCTTTTTTTTCTTTAAGGCTGGATAGTATTTACTATGTTGTGAATCTACACATTTTTCTTCTGCACTGATCCATGCGTGGACAATTAGGTTGAGTCTTGGCATTTTGAGCAGTGTCAGTGAACCTGAGAGTGCACATCTGTAATTGCTTATTGGAACTCTGGAATTACAAGTGCACATTCCAAGGGAGCATCCTGAGTTAGTTGTGTGTTGATGTAATAGTCACCTGAGTCAGGTGAGTTAAGGAGAGTCCATTGACTCCTGTATCTGGATACGTGCAGACGTTCAAATGTGCCGTGCAGCGTTGATCTTGTTTAACTGGGGGCACCCCCACCTGTTTTTTCCCTGCAGGAGATAATGGTGTCCCACATGTGGCCAGCTTTCTTGGGGTGCTGAGAGGGAGTACGCACTCAAAGCTTGATCAGGTTCTTAAAGCCATCTCCTCAGCTCCCGGCTACCATTGTCTCAGGAAAATCCCTCATCCCCTCCCAGACCTTCCTCACCTTCCCACCCATCCCACGCCCTGCCATCTTTCTTTAGAAAACAAATAAGCAAATAAAACCAAACAAACCAGAATTAAAAAAGGAAAAGCACAAGAAATATATATACACACAGACAAGCACTCACACATGCGTATGCATGCAAATAAGTGCACTCACACACACACATGTGTGTGTACACACACACTTCTGTAAAAACACAAAACTGGGAATAATGCTGTACAAGCCAAAAGATAGATATATATATATGAAACAACAACAAAAATCTACGAAAACATCACTAAGTTCATTTTGTATTGGCCATGTACTGCTGAGCGTGAGACCTGACCATAAGTGTGACTTACATGATCAGTGAAACTCCACTGGAAAAAAAAAATTAATATTTTTTTTTCATTGCAAGAAGTTTTCAGTTGGAGTAAACTACATCTCTTGGTTGGATGCTATTAGCTGATAATAATAGCAAAAAATAAAGTCACCACCTCTCTATATTTAGAGTTTATTATTTTTTATTCTTTTATTATCCTAGGATTTTCTTTTATGTCTTACTGTTTCTAATTCTGTTCCAGTGAATAGAGTCTTGACTGTGGCCCTGAAGCTCCAAAAGCACCCAATTAATAGTTGGAAGCAGCAGGAGCATCCCTGAGTGGGTGGGAGGATGGTTGGTGCCTGGCCTGTACTAAACAGCAAATGCACCTGAGAGACATTCTGATAAAGCTGGAAACTTAAACCTTTCCAAAAATGAAACGTACTTAGTAGTCTTCACAGTGCTGCTGTGGAGCCTCTGCATAAACACAGTGCAAAGAAAGAGTCTTCCCATCCGTAAAAGCATTCAACACGGGGAAGACATCAACAACAAAACCCAAAATAACAGAAATAACAATTTAGGAGGCCTTTGACATTTTAACTTTAAAAAAGAAGAAAAGGAGGTCTTACTAGGTACTCCAGCCTGGCTTCCAACTCTTCATCCTCCTGCCCCAGTGTCCCTAGTGCTGGGATTAAGTGAATATGCCTCTGTATCCTGCTTGGCCTTTGTTCCTTTCCCTTGTCAGCTGAGTAATGTACTATGTAACCTTGGCTATGTGTCCTCAAATGGAGACTGTGATGAATTAATGCTTTTTAGTTTCTGCCTTAGTGAAGACTCTTGAGTATGACTCTTGTTTTGCTTCATGCATAAAGGCAGTGAAATGGTGACTGGTATAAATGTGATTGGAAATGGAGAGCTACAGAGACCACTGGTGAGTCTTCATAACAAAAGTTAGGCAGTGAGCTCCTAAATACGAGCACTTAACAATCTGTCAGAGAGCTGGGCAGTCAAAGAACAGGTTCCTTCATCGGGAGAGATCAGGTCTTTGAGCACGCCATCCGCCATCCTGGATCAAGTTGTATGCATAGAGCCCTTAGCGTGGGGCAACAGAATCTACCCAGTGCCCTCCTTTTCCTCTCCCATCTCCGTACTCCTTGCTTCTTTTCTTCTTTGTCTTTTTTTTTCTTTTGAGGCAAATTATTAGTTGTTTCTCTGTTGCTGTGGTAAAACACCATGACCAAGGCAACTTATAGAAGGAAGGAATTACTTGAGCTTGTGGACCTTGTAGCACATGGGGCTATGATCCCCAGCTCTGTGGGTACTTGAGTCTGATAGGCATCTCCTTAGTGATGTGAACAAGGGACTGGTCATTGACTCAAACTAAAATCACAGCTAACCAAGGTCCTGCTCGGTTACTGTTGCTGTAACATTAGAGGTTGGACAGCAGGAGCAGGAAATAGATGCCCTCTTTTCTCCAGGTAAATACTGAATTCTGACTCCTGTTCTTTTATGCATGTTTCTTGGCAATAATGCAAGATTATAAGACATGCTAAAAAGACTTGTAGCTCATTATTTATAACATAGACAGACAAGAGATGACCCAGATAATGGAATGATCAGATGGTACTTTCAGTATAGCTGTTACAAAAAAGCCCAAGGGTTCTAATACAAAGGATGGACAATGGCTATGAGAAGAAGGAGCATTTCAGCAGCAGTATGCTGCTATAAAAATACCATTGCTGGAGAAGAACGTTAGAACTGAGCCTCATTAGATGGGCTTGTTAATAATAGACTAGACACAGAAGGAAAGATCAGGGACCTGTAGGGCACGCTGAGAGAAGTATGAAACAGAGATGAATCAGAAGCAACAGGGAAGCGTAGAGCAGAGTTTGTGGTCATCAGCGTACACTAAGGGGTCTCATGCATGTCACTGGGATTGAATCGGGAAGGAAGGCCACTAAGCCAGAGAGCATCTGAGCAGCGCTAGCCTGGTGTCTTCTGGTACCTTCAAGCTTCAGGTTCACCTCTGCCTCTGTCTCTCTTCCTTATTCCCGCTCTCTCATTCTTCCCTCTCTTTCTCCCTCCATCTTGTCCTTCTTCTATCCCTTCTCTCACCCCCTGTATGTATGTAAATAAGCATATGATTATATTTCCTCATACTGTATTCAATTAAAAAATAGGGAAGAAAAACATCTGTATAAGGGCAACATCTTACTGAAAACAATGAAGGTCAAAAGACAGTGTGCTGTGAAAACCCACTTTAACATTGAATGTCACATTTAGTGAACTTATCCTTCAGAAATGAAGCAAGTAACCCTTCACACCAACCAGCATGCCTGCCATAAGGAAACAGAAGATAGTGTTAGCAGGACATGGAGAAACTGATATCTTCCCCACCCCCCAATGGAGACAACTGGATTAGCACGGTCTGTAATGAGACTCGTTTCCTCAGTCGCCTGCATTTTATAATCTGAAGCTTGTGGCCTCAGGACTGCTTCCTGCTCCACAGGCTTAGGATGCCAGCGCTCGACCAGCTCCCCATGCTCTTGAGGCAGGTGCTGTACATGTTGTCTTCTGTGGGAAGTCCCTGTGGCACCTTCAGGGGCTGATCTGTATCAAGTGTTTAACCACTTTCAGCTTTGCGTTCACTGAGGGTATGTTCTTGTGAATCTGAGGGCTGTGTGCCTTCTGTAGTCTGAGTCTTGATCATGTCTTTCTCCCAGTATGGACACCTTTTTGTACTTCTTATTCTCGTAACAATGTGCAGTTTATGAGGGTTCTGAGGGTCCTTACCTTATTTTTCATGATCTTTGTGTCTAGGCTGAAATACTGGGATTCTTGATCTGGTAATTTTGTGGCAAATCCAATCTGTACCAATGAGAGATTCCATACCTTTTTTCACAGTCTGTAGTCTGTCTGGAGGCCTCTGAAATACTGAGAGCAAAACCCCAACTTTAAGTGTAATAATTCTAGTTTTTAGAGGCAGTGACGCTGTGTTCAATCTGATGTCCCTGGTATCTTAAAGCAGTATTAGAAAGAGCATGCAGACCCCTGAAGGAATTGCTCCTCCCCATCCTTGTGTAGACAACAGTACCCAACCTTTTCTTTGTTCTAAGTTTGAGAAAACCTGCCACTTTTTTTTGTGGAAAACTAGTCTGTTGAGTTTTTGAGGCCTTAACATACTGAGTCTACGAGGCCTTAACATACTCTGTCTCTCCCTCCTTCTAGAGTAGTCAGCAGTTTGTTTTCAATTTCATTGTTTATTATCCATCCATACATTCATCCATCCATCTATCTGATGATGACTGACTAGAGCCTTGTGCATGGTAGGCAAGTACCCCACAACTGAGCTATATTCCCAGCCTTGGTCATTACAGAAAATCCTTTCTCAAAAACCTGACCATCAGGGCAGAGGGCGCTGGAGAGATAGTGCAGTAGGTAAGAACATTCACTGTTCTTTCAGAGAACCACATGGTGCTTCACACTGCTTCTAACTCCAGTTCAAGGAGAACCACGCTTCCAGCGGGGCTGTTTTACTCCTGCCTGCATGGAAGTACACATTAAGGCACACAGATCATATAAAAATAAGTGAATAAAGGTTTTTTGAGGTTAAACATGGGATTATAATTTCTGTTATAAATACATATTTAAGAGGATTAAAAACAAAAATTGAAACAAGCACGTGTATACACATGTTCCAAGCATTCCTACACATGGAAACAGAGCGTACACCTCTTTCATTGGTAGCAAAGATAAAATAATAGCCACTAATATCCATGAGCATTCATTATGTTCAGGCAGAGAGGAGATTGGTGAGATAAAAGAGGCGTGGAAGCCATTGGGGAAAGACATGAACAACATCTGCCGAGAATTTTGATAAGGTGATCTTTAAAGTTCTTATTTCGTTTCTTCCCTTTAATTGTTTTTGATGTGGTTGTTCTACCCTGATGGAAACTGTTTGTTAGGTGGGGTGATGCTGGAGAGTAGGCGAGGGAAGGCTGGCTGAAGTTAATGAAGTGCTCATTACCACTTAGCCCATTGCCACATAATACACAATGCTCTTGGTACTCTGTCTCCCTTGTTTCATTGTTACTGTAAGGAAAGGAGAATAATTCAGTGTTTTATTATGTCCCTTAGTTGTTTTACAAACAAAAATCTTGGTTATACTGAATCTGGACAAGTTGATTCATAATAATTATATCTGCAAAAACAAAATCACACAGGCCAAAGTCCATCTACACTTATTTTGTGGGATCAGGGTGGGAGGGATTGCTCAGGAAGGGACTTGAAATGCATCTGTACTTCTGGATCCTTTCTCAAAAGAGTGCCTTGGGAGAAGGAAGAGTGAGTAGGCCAAGCACAGATGAAGTTTCTGGCAGTGACATATTTTTGTGGTACTTCAATGGTGAAGACAGAGTACACCAGAGCAAGAGCAAATCCTGATCCCAACAGTTGGCGCTCAGCCCAGTGCAGTGACACTCTGAGGTCGGTCAGTGGGTGAGGGGAGACTGCACATGAGTTAAGAGACATATGGCAATCTGTCCATACTGCATATCTAGATTTGCTCTAAGTATAATACTCTTGAATTATTATTATTATTTTAGTAATTTGGCCTAAACATTTGGGGAAAGCACTCCAGAGCTTGAACTGTATCTAGATGATAAGGAGGAAGGGAACTTCTTGTAGCCACTTCCTGACTCTGTTCACCCAGCAGCAGCATCTTACACAAGGGACATAGACTTAAAGTAAGAAAGAGTAAGAAAGCTGATTTATAACATTTTATAGCTTAGCTCTCAGTTCCCTGGGCATTGCTTTTTTACAACATGGTCTTTTTTAAAAACAGCAAACTTTCTCTTTATACATTTGAGGCTTAATTTAGTTTGGGGGGGTATGAAGATAATTGACTTAGTAAGTGGGCTGTGTTTCTTTAAATAAATATCCTTAATGTGCAAACAGCAGAAGACAGCATAGCATTCTACACTTGGTAACTAGACACTGGTTGCTTCAGTGCCTTCAGTTAGAAAACTTCATCAACAAACCATCCTGAAACTCTTTTTATTACTTAAATTCTAAACCTGGGTTGAAACAAATCATTTATTTTTTCATTCTTCCAAGAAAAATCAACATCTGCTGAAGGCTGGGTTATTTGTTTAAGCACATTCCTTTTAAAAGGATGTTCTGATATTTACAGTGTTATTGTCACATTTGGAATCATCACGTGCACTGCACTTTCTCAGGCAATCCTCTCTGTGATAGAATGTCCCTGCAGTTACTTCTTGACAACATCCCTGCAGATGGCATGGCTGTTTTACCTAACAGCCCCTAAGAATGGCTCCCAGCCCGGCATTCTGAGTACAGCTGTTGTCAGCTTATTCTTTCTTTTTTTTAAAATTTATTTTTAGTTTTTTTTTTAAAATGCAGTTTATTTACTTTGCATCCCCCCTGTAGCTGCCTCCCTCCTCCCCTCCTAACCTCCCACTCTTTCCCCCTTCTCCACCTGTGACCCTCCCACAGTCCACTGATAGGGGAGGTCCTCCTCCCCTCTGATCCTAGTCTATCAGGTCTCATCAGGAGTGGCTGCATTGTCTTCCCCTGTGGCCTGGTAAGGTTGCTCCCCACCGGGGGTGGGGGGTGATCAAAGAGCAGGCCAATCAGTTCATGTCAGAGACAGTCCCTGTCCCCATTACTATGGAACCCACTTGGACACTGGGCTACATCTGTGCAGGAGTTCCAGGCCATCTTCATGAGTGGTTCTTGGCTGGAGTATCAGTCTCAGAAAAGACCCCTGTGCCCAGACTTTTTGGATCTGTTGCTCTCCTTATGGAGCTCCTGTCCTCTCCAGGTCTTACTATCTCCCTCTTCTTTCATAAGATCCTCTGCACTCTGCCCAAAGTTTGGCTATGAGTCTCAGCATCTGCCTCGACACCTCGCAGGGTAGAGGCTTTCAGAGGCCCTCTGTGGTAGTCTTCTGTCCTGTTTCCTGTTTTCTCCCTCCTCAGATGTTCATCCTCTTTGCCTTTCTGAATGGGGATTGAGCATCTTGGCCAGAGTCCTCCTTGATTAGCTTCCTTAGGTGTACAGATTTTAGTATGTTTATCCTATATTATATGTCTAATATCCACTTATGAGTCAGTATATACCCTGTGTGTCTTTCTGCTTCAGGGATAGCTCACTCATGATGATCTTTTCCAGTTCCCACCATTTACCTGCAAATTTCATGATTTCCTTGTTTTTTATTGCTGAGTAATATTCCATTGTGTAGATGTGCCACAATTTCTGTATCCATTCCTCAACTGATGCTGAAAAGCATTTGACAAAATCCAACATTCATTCATGTTTAAAGTTTTGGAGAGATCAGGGCTACAAGGCACATATCTAAACATAGTAAAAGCAATATACAGCAAGCCTATAGCCAACATCAAAGTAAACAGAGAGAAACTTAAATCAATCCCACTAAAATCAGGGACAAGGCAAGGCTGCCCACTCTCTCCATATCTCTTCAACATAGTTCTTGACATCATCTTGTTCTTGAACCTTCAGGCATCCAGGTTTGGTTATTTCTTCAGAGCAGATTGTCTCTTCAAAGAATGTCATGAGGTTGGACTTATTTGCAGAAGTCTATAGAAAATAATAATAGATTATTATTTTAATGCCTCATTATGAACAAAAATGTGTCCCCATACCTACTTTGAGAGTTGACTACACTTCTTGTGTCCTGTGCTGAGGGTCTCTGGGGACGGAATAGGACTTTCCTTTGTGGCCGTGACTGCAGCTGCCAGTGTCTCTGCTTTATGAGCATCTGTGTCTCACAGTGATGGGCAGAGGGATCTTGGTGGCAGGAATCTTTCTGGTCTAGAGCCTTCCCTCCAACTGCGGAGAAGGCTGGGAACAGAGGAGTCACTTGGGTAGACCTCTGTACAGTCTTGTGCCTTTTGTGTGAGAGCCTCATCTTTGCTACTCCCTCCAGGCCCTTGCTTGGAGAACTGCTCTGTGGTTCAGTGTTACCTCTCGCTGCAGCAGCAAGAAAGCCATGTGGTGTGGCCTCTGACGTCACAAACCCTTCACCCTTGCCCTTGATGCTTCTGCTTCACAGTGAAGAGTTATCGGAAACCTAGAAGGGTATGACTAAGCATTAGGAAATTTAGCTATTGTTTCATATAGAGGTAAAGGATATTGATAATGAGTAATAGCAGGTAAATTTATAATTAATATGACACATTCTAGTTTTATATGTGTGAATACAGATGTATAGATGCAGTTAGGCATTCTATTTATGGTGACTGTCTTAAAAGGTAGCCTTTTTAATTTTTAAAAGTAGCCATTTAGTTGTTTGATATAAAGTCAACAGTGAAATATGGCGTGTGTGCATGTGTGTGTGTTTGTGTGTGTGTTTCTACCCAGGACAAATCAAGATCTGATTTTAATTATTTAATTTCACACTGTGAAAAGCTATTTTTAATTGGTATATTTGCTTTCCATCCCAATTATAGCACTCTTCCTCCAAAAAACTGTTCTTAAATGAGATGTGAAACTAATTCTGCACGTGGAGCTTAGCTGTCAGGGTCTTCCATAATGCTGCCACTCCCTGCTCTCCTCCACTGCCTCCCTCCACTGGGAGGAGCTGTCACTTTGGCAGATGATCCTCTCTCTTCCATGGAGCAAGCTCTCTGTCATGTTCTCACTTGAGGTGGGCGAATGAATGCTCTTCCCCACCCACCAGCAGCCTGACTCAGGCACACTTCACAGTGTCTGTTGGAAAGAGGGTTTTTCATCTTTATTTTCTGGTAAATAGCCATCTAATAGTTGCCTATAAAAATCAGCCTGTCAGTAAATTCAGCACAGGCTGGTGTGTTATTAGGTAAACTGTAATATAAAGCTGGTATTGAATATTATGTAGACAAGAACTAGGCAAATGAATTTGTTGTTTTACTGCTGGAAATCTGGACACCAAGGGAGCAGAAGCTGGCTGGAATATCTTGTAAATTCCGTTTGCATTTTGATTACCATCTATAAAGTATGAGGTGGTATTACAATGATTATTAGTATATTCTTAGATCAGTCTATCTAAATTGCACCTTTAACCTTTAGAAAACCTGCTTTCACCAATTGTATCCTTGTACTTTGTGACTTAAGGTCAAAAGAGTGGGTTTTGAAGTCATTCATCCCACACCTGATTTACTTATCAGATATTTCTAACCTGTGATATAATTCTAATATTATCTCCTTAAGGAAATGGTAAAGAGTTTTGATGAAAGGTTTTCTTTTCTAGGGTTGGGTGCCCAAAGCATACCTGGGGCAGTTTATGAATATGTTAATATGTATGAATACATATAATTATTTCATGTGTAGAAAATATTTCCTAATATTTAAATTTTTTCCCTAATTTTTTTTTAAACCTTATTTGATTGCTGAGTAGTATTCCATTGTGCAAATGTACCACAATTTCTGTATCCATTCCTCAACTGAGGGACATCTGGGTTGTTTCCAGCATCTGGCTATTACAAATAAAGCTGCTATGAACATGGTTGAGCAAATGTCTTTGTTGTATACTTGAGCATCTTTTGGATATATGCCCAGAGGTGATAGCTGGATCTTGAGGTACACTGTTCATAATTGTCTGAGAAAGCACCAGATTGATTTCCAAAGTGGTTGTACAAGTTTACATTTCCACCAGCCATGGAAAAGAGTTCCCCTTTCTCCACATCTTCTCCAGCATGTATTGTCACTCAAGTTTTTGATTTTGGCCATTCTAATGGGTGTAAGGTGAAATCTCAGGGTCATTTTGATTTGCATCTCCCTGATGGCTAATGAGGTTGAGCATTTCTTTAAGTGTTTCTATAGTCCTCTGTTGGGAGTTCTCTGTTTAGCTCTGTACCCCATTTTTAATTGAATTATTTGATTTGTTGCTTTTAACTTCTTGAGTTCTTTATATATTCTGGATATTAGCCCTCTGTCAGATACAGGGTTGGTGAAGATTCTTTCCCAATCTGTAGGCAGTCGTTTTATTTTGATGACAGTGTCTTTTGCTTTACAGAAGCTTTTCAGTTTCATGAGATCCCATTTATTGATTGTTGATCTTAGGGCCTGTGCTGTTGGTGTTCTGTTCAGGAAGTTGTTTCCTGTGCGAAGGAGTTCAAGGCTCTTCCCCACTTTTTCTTCTAATAGGGTTAGTGTGTCTGGTTTTATGTTGAGGTCTTTGATCCACTTGGACTTTAGTTTTATGCAGGGTGATAAGTATGGATCTGTTTGCATTTTTCTACATGCAGACATCCAGTTAGACTAGTATCATTTGTTGAAGATGCTGTCTTTTTTCCATTGTATGGTTTTGGCATCTTTGTCAAAGATCAGGTGTCCATAAGTGTGTGGGTTTATTTCTGGGTCTTCTATTCCATTCCATTGATCTGCCAGTCTGTTTCTATGCCAGTGCCATGCAGATTTTACTACTGTTGCTCTATAGTACAGCTTGAGATCAGGGATGGAGATACCTCCAGAAGATCTTTTACTGTAGAGAATTGTTTTAGCGATTCTGGGTTTCTTGTTATTCCATATGACGTTGAGAATTTTTCTTTTAACGTCTGTAAAGAATTGTGTTGATAATTTGATGGGAATTGCATTGGATCTGTAGACTGCCTTTGGTAAGATGGCCATTTCTACTATGTTAATCCTGAAAACCTTATTTGAAGAAAATTATTGTTTTGGCTTATGCTTTCTCTGTGTAGTTTTCAGTCATATTTTTCTAGTACCCGCACACTGGAAGAACACTTCCTCTAGCATGTGAATGAAGAACTCTTTGCAGAGGAAAAACATATGGGCAAAGTAAAAGTGCCTGCTGCTTTCTTGTGATACTGTCATTGTCATACAGGTGACATTAGCACTTTCATTGCAACTTTCTGTCAGTGGCTGCAGCCAAAAGGTGACTTTTCCAGCTGCTCGGAGCAGATAGGACATTCCAGAAAGGAAGAGGAGAAAGCACAGGTTTCTCTGGGGAGTGGAATGCACAGCCACTGACGTGTTTTTCATCCCACGTGCTCATCCTGTATGCAGCCATATGTGCTCAACTCCCCACCAGTCTGCCCTTACATCCTGGCTGTAGTTTTGCTTCCTTAAATCTGTTGTCATATCTGCAGATGTATGAAACATCGGAAATAGATTTAAAGACCAACAACAAAGCATATGCATACAAACAGTTTGACAGTGAGGACAGACATGCTTTGTCAAAGGTTGCTTTATTCTTGTGTTTCAGTGAGTGCTCTTCTCTCAGGCCTTCTAGCATCGTTAAAAAAAATCTGTATCTCATGTTTGGGCTAAAGCTATAGAACACGTCCTCACAGTCCCAACAAGATCATCATTAGGGATCATCATTGCTACTGTGGGAATGATGCCTTTCTCTAAAAGAATATTATGTAAGATACAGGTATGCTCAAAGTTCTAACTTCTACTCGCTTGTAAGTCTAAGCAAGGTTTGTTTTGTTTTTTTTTTTTCAGTCTTATACATGATCAAATAGTGTACAAAGGTACAAATAGTGACTTACATGAAAGCCTTAGTACACGAATGTTGAAGAAGAAGATAATCTTCTATTAGATTATCCTACGTTGTTTCAAATTGATATTCCAGCTGCTCAGAGTGGCTGGAAAATCCCCTTTTTTGCTGCAGCCACTGACAGAAAGATGCAATGAAAGTGCTAACGTCACCTGTATGACAATGACAGTGTCACAAGAAAGCAGCAGGTACTTCTGCTGTGCCCGTTATAGCTATTTAGAAATACTGTCTTACTGCTCTTAGAAGAAGTAAAAGCAGTGGGGTGGGCAAGTGGAGAGGGACACACCAAGGTATGACACCATACTAGGCTCTGGAGTGCAGCAGCAATGAGCTTCCCTTGATGGGGGACAGCAGAGCGGCTGCGCCCTAGGCCAGTGCTCTTGTTCTGTGTCTGCTGCTGGCCAGCAGCTGAAATGTAGTGCAGTCCTGGGCTGCAAGTCAGGACTTGCACACAGACCCATGCACTCTTCCCGGCCCTTCTGCACACCTTCTAGTTGTCATTTTCTTTCCCTGTTAAGTCTTATTTTCTGTACTTGCTCCATTTGCAATGGTAAAGCGGATCTGAAGATGTGAAAGATATAGGTTTTTCTGTTGTAATATTTTGAAATGTTCATGGGAAGAGAAGTGCAGGTTGCTTGGCTCCTTAAAGAGTCCTGCCACCCTTCCCAGCTGTTTTATCCTCCCTTCCCAGTGGTCCATGGCATCATTATCCTCATGATCCAGTGAGTCCTTTGGAGACTTAACTCAGCTTACAAATATTCATGTCCTCACAACATGGTTGCGTGCTTCTCTTCTTTCCCTCTTTTTTTTCTTAGTTGTAAAACTCACAACTGTGTTCTTTTTAAGAGTCCTAATGTACACTGCTTCCTTAGAGCTTATGCCTTTTTTCATGTACCTATTGTTTAATAATTAATTGCTTTTCTTTGACTTTCCTTTATTTATGTGAATTTCCTCAATTTTTTCCAAATCAAGACATATACTGAGGGACCTGAAAAAGAGAATATAAATTTATATGTGTTGGTTATGTTGGGAAGTTTGTATTTGATATAGTTAGAAAAGTGAGCTATGAACAAATACCTTTAGACACTCAGCAATGTGCTGCTACTAATGGCTGCTTCTTAACCCTTCCAGGAAAGAAAGGAGAGGCTCTCCAGATTTGAGTCTATTCGAAATTCAATTGCTGGAATCATTAGGTCTTCAAAGTCAACACTGGGCTCTTCAACAGTAAGTAAGATTAAGTTTGTGCTATCTTGGAGTGATCATTGTCTCGCTTCTTTCAGGTTATACGTTTGTGCTCACAAACAGAAAAATCAGATCAGATTCAACTTTCTGTGTGCATAGGACTCTGTTTACATATGAATGTAGCTTACCTTCAGGCAAAACTTTTATAGGGAGGATAGAAACAGCTTTTTATGCAGTGAACCTCCCTTATTGTCTGTGAACATCCTGAGGCCTCCATTGGATGCTGGAATCTGTGAGTCACATTGAACAATTTATACACATGTATTCTATATATAATACATTGTCATAAAATTTGCTAGGCAAGGTAAGAGATCAGCTATATTATATAAGTATTGATAACATAGAATAGTTTCACAGCATCCTGGAATGAGAGCTGTATGAAGACTTTCAAGATATTATACCGTTCTAAACTTCTACTGAAGATGTGAGGTGCTGTGAGGCCATGCTGTGCTGCAGTAACTGGAATTGCTTTGTAAACACGGGTGAAAGGGAACAGCATATCACAGATTTCTTGTGACATGTATATAATTATGGGCTTTTCATGTGTTTGGGACCTTACTAGAGAATAGTACAAATAGTGTCTAGGGAAACAGCACCTTTATAGTAGCTATTACTGTGTGTGTTTTTAAAAATGTGTTAGTTTTTTTTTTTTTTTTCCATTGTAAGGAACATTTGATAATTAAAGTATGATTACTCTTTTTGCTAGTTTAATCACTGAAATTTCAGTGTGGCCTGTCATGATGGGCTGTAGAATATGGGTTATCTCTCTCGACATCTGGGTGTTTCAGCACGAAATGCCCGATCAGCCACTTGGAGCTGTTCTCTCATGTTAGGTGCTATCCCCATGCTGACGGAGGCCTTGAGCTTTTGTGTGGCTGTGACTCTTGCACACACTAAGCCTGGGAATCCAAAAATGAATAGCTACTTAAAGACGACTTAATCATAACTTCAAATGTTTGATTATGTTAGATGATGCCTTTTCCTTTCCAGAAAAGCCCTTTCTATACTTGCCACATGAACACATGGTTGTTTCCTTGTGATAAACTTCACAGAACATAAAATTCATGTTTTCACATGTACTCTAAGAGGTTTCAGTGTGTTCTGTGGGTTGTACAGCATAATCAGCACAGCATGCTGGAATGGTGTAGTCCCAGGTCCGTCACACTTCTTAGACGATAGCCTGAGCCCATATTGCCTCAGCTCCTTCTATCTAATACCTGTCAGTATGCCTCTTGCCCGACCTTTCACATGCACAGGATCATATAGCAACAGGCTTTTCATATGTCCCTTCCTTATTCTTCTATACTGTTTTTAAGGCTTATTCATGTTGCACTATGTGGCAATACTTAATTCTTCTTAAGATTGAATACTATTTCATTGCATAGATTTTTCACATTGTTTGTCTATTCATCATCTGATGTCATATCGTCATAGACTTTTATGATAAAACTTTTTACTTTTGGGCTTGTATGAAGACTGCTACTGTGAACATTTTTTTAATTCTTCTGTGAATGAGTTCACTTTTCTTTGCTATATACCTTGTAGTGGAATTACTGGGTTTTTTTTCTTTTGGTTTTTCAAGACAGGGTTTCTTTGTATGCAGCCTTGATTTGGTTTTGTTTTATTGTTGTTTTAATTGCAAGCATGTAGTGATTGTGGTTTGTTATTGTCATTTTTACTTGAAATTCTTAGTGACTGATAATGTTAAGTGTTATTCATGATCTTATTGGCTATTTATGTATTCTTTAGAGATGATTCTATTTATAATGTTTACACGCTTAAAATATTTTGTGTGCTTTTTTGAGGGTCTACTGATTGAATCCAGGTTTTCAAGTTTGCTAGCAGAGCACTCTATCAGTGGACTCTATACTCAGCCACAAACTTGTTTTTTTTGTTGTTGTTGTTTTGTTTTGTTTTGTTTTTTAAGATGTTGAGTTATGTGAGTTTTTAAAAGTGTTTTAGGGGTAATCAAGTCCACTATCATATATGTAGTCTACAAATGTTTTTTCTTAGCCTGTAAGTTTGCCATTTTTTCTTTTTTTTGTGATAGTGTCACACACAGTGAGTAATTTGACACTATTACGTTTGTGATTTTGATACCATATGTGAAGAGCACTATGTGGCTCTTCAGGATGATAGCAAATACTTGTCTTGTTTCCTTGTCAGATTCATATTTGACTTGTGAATCTGCCTTGAAATGGGGAGAGGTCTAAATTCATTCTTTTCTATCTGGAAGCATACTTGTTTAAACATTTAGAAACCAGCAATTATTAATCACTGTTTCTTTATGTAAAGTTGGATTTATATTACTTTTAGATAAAGTAAAGCAAATATATGTAGGGCATTAAATGAAATTGTGGAGGAAACAGGGAGCCCCACAAGGTCCAAATATATCTGGGCACAGGGGTCTTCCCTGAGATTGTTTCTCCAACCAAGGACCATGCATGGATATAACCTACAACCCCTGCTCAGACATAGCCCATGGTAGCTCAGTATTGAAGTGGGTTCCCTAGTAAGGGGGACAGGAATTGTTTCTGACATGAACTCAATGTCTGGCTCATTGAATCCTCTCTCCCCCCCACCCCACCCCCCCCGGGGGAGGAGCAGCCTTGCTAGGCCACAGGTAAGGACATTGTAACCATCCTGAAGATACCTGACCAGCGAGGGCCAGATGGAAGGAGAGGAGGACACCCCCTCTCAGTGGACTCAGAAGGGGCAAGGAGGGGAAGATTGGGAAGGAAAGAGGGGGAGGGCTACAGCTGGAATATAAGTGAATGTATAAAATCATTTAAAAATAAAAAAATATTTAAAAAAAGTATTTTGGACAAAAAAAAAGGAAATGAAATTGTGATTTCATTCTTCTGCCATACCCATTAGTCAGCATGTTTGTAACTGAATGGTTAAATTGTGGAGCTATCTTTAGAGGGCCCAGTGAGACATTTAGATCCTGATGGAAGGAAGGACATGAGATAATTAGCTGATAGATGAAATAGGCTTTAACTGTATATTGTGTCTGATACATCAGATGTCACTATTCGTAGCTGCACTTATATTTTAACATTACATCGGCTCCCAGCAAGTGCTCTTTCAGCTTATGGCGGGGTCCAAGTAACATATCACTAGTATCCCAGAGCTTGGGACCAGCTCCACATCCACATCTTCTCGTCTTCATGAGGCTGTGTCATTTTGCCTTGAGGACTGTCTCCCGGACCCTGCTTCAAGCCAGACAGAGCTGTTGGGCAGCACTAGCTGTACCTCTTGAAAGCCTCCTGGCCATCCTAAAGGTTCATTTGAGCTGGAAAGCTTTCAAACCATTTAAAGTTATGAGACCTGGTCCAGCCATGCCAAGAGCATTGCCCTTTTTTCCAAGGTGCTTTTGTATAGAATTGCTGCAGTGCCAGGCTGAGCAACCCTTTGTTCCGCGTTACAGGGCCTGTGAACGGCTGTTACTGGTCTGTGGACTACAGTGTCCTTCTAATTATACCACTCTTTGAAAAACATCCTTTAAAATCAGGTTCATTCAAGCTTGGATAAAAATTATTATTATTGTCTAATTCAAATAAAGATCTAAAGTTTTAGTCAACGCTGTCTCCTTTTAAATTTTTTTCTTTCTTTCTTTCTTTCTTTCTTTTTTTTTTTTTTTTGAGACAGGGTTTCCCTGTGTAGCCCTGAACTCACTTTTATAGAGCAGGCTGGCTTTGAACTCAGAAAGATCTGCCTGCCGTTGCCTCCCCGAGTGCTGGGAAGCAGGCATGCACCACTGCACCCGGCTTAATGTTGTCCCTTTAAAAGTCATTTTTCTGTGCTGTATTGACGTAGGTATTATTTTAATTTTGGGAATATTTAAATTAGAAGTTGGTCATAAATGTGCTTTTAATGTAGAATCATGATGCAAATATGTTTACTTGCACCTTTTTTTTCTTGAAATCTACATTATGTTTAAGGGGTTTATCAGCATGGAGGAATGTAATTATTCTCATGCATTTTTCAGCGTTTATCTTTGTATCTAGAAAAGTAACCATGTAATTCCCATATCAAGACAAATTAAAATTAAATGTTATACATTTTAAACATCATTTTTCTTCTATTATTCCTAAGGTCTTAATTTACCATTTTTTTTCCAGTTATAAAATGTTAAGAAAGTAACAAAGAACTATTAACTGTTTTGTGTTATATCATAGTCATATGCTAATTTCTTCTACACAGTCATGTTAAGAAACATATTTTTTCCTCTGAGTTGTAAATTTTAAATTACTTATATATAATTTTCAAGAAGGGCTTACTGAGGTTAATTTTGTACAATTTTTATTGTATGAGACCAAATCTGTTTTTCAAGTGTTTGTTCAAATGTTTAAAATAAGAAACAGATGGTGCCACACTTCCTGTATTCTATACTGAAGTCTGGCTACATAGTGTTCATTGTAAATGAACTCCTCAATTTTAGTTAAAATGTCTGATGGAAAATTGCCAGTGATCACAGTAAGCTGGTGAAAACATGCTGTCATTGATTTGGGGCACCTTTTCCAAATAAAATATATTTATTTTCTTAAACACAAAAGACAAAATACAAAACTGATATTCTCTCAGAATGATTTCCTTTCCAAACATACTTTATCTTCAAAAATCTTCAGTGTTAGTTAAACCATGTCTGAAACCCCTTTTAGACTGGCTGAGTTTTCTAGACTCCTCCAAATCTAGGTAAATGGCAGTTGTGATGGGTAGCCAGCCAGCCAGGGAGGGAACAGACCATGGTGTCCTTGCTTGTGCCACTGCTCTGTCAGGAGAGTCCTCTGAGAATGGCGTCATGTGGATTCCTTATCTTTGGGCACTTTGCTTTTGGAGAGGCTTAGAAATAGGTTTCTCCTAAAGTAAAAAAGTTGGACCAACATATTTAGATATATTGTGACAAATGTAAAAAAAGATATTTGATTTTTCTCATTACCTTCTTGAAAATTTATCAGCTCTTTGGTATAGTTTACAAAACTTTGGACAAGTTTCACATTAATGTTTAAATGTAATATCTGTTTACTTGTTCACTGGTGGTTCCCTTGTTGTGTTTTCATTATTTTCATTATTGTTAGCAGTAAAAGAATAAAAAGACTTACTACACTTAGAAAAAAATTGCCACAAAATTGTCACATCATTTTCGTATTTTAACAGTGTAGGTGCCATAAATGGAAGAATAACTACCAAAATGTACAATATACTTGAGGTCTATATGGAACATTTTCTTTTTATCTCTATTAAGATAAATTTTGGATAACGGTATGTTGGGCTTGAACCTCTTCAGTGATACAGATCAGTGTAGGCTGTCTTTAAACTGCTTTTCACTTACTGCCTAGTTATAAGGTGCATAATATCAGCCTGTAAGTCCTCAGTTTGGATGGTTGTATGTTTGCCTTTTATTCATTGTGTTCACGGGCTTTCCTTCACTGTGGCAAAGTGCTGAGATAAATGACCGCTGAGAACAAAAGGCTTATTTTAGCTCCTTCATGGAAACACACACTCAGCTCTTATCAGCCGTGAGAGTGGGGAGTCCTTTCCAAGGACTGCCACCAGATGGTCTGACTTTTTTTCTTTCTTTTCTTTCATTCCACCAACCATGGCCTGAAGGACAGTCTTCAACACAGGGCTTTTGGAGGACATTTTGGATCCAATCCATAACTTTATTGTTAATCCTAGTTATTTCCAATTTATAAACTGTGTTCACGAGGAGCATCAATGCTGTATTCTGAGAGCCAGAATAATTTGTATAAAATGTTATACTTTACCCATGAAATACCTGGGGCAGTTAGTTCAGTGAAACGATAGAACACAACAGAACTTACTTGTGATCATAACAACCACCACTAACTTCAGGAATTTCAGAGCCAGCTCTTTCTGCTGTTTGTCTTGAACATTTGTCCTTCTAAAGTAATAGATGGCTTTCTTTTCTTTCTGTGTTCACAGCTTATAATAGCCTCCCCCGTGTGTTGGGTTTGCATGCTGCTGGTTTTCTTTGATGCTATTTCTCCCAGGGCTTTATCTGCCATTGCTTTGCAAACCCAAGACTGGCCATGTGGCAGAGTAATGGCTTAGCAGAGGTAAGGGAGAGGAGTGGGTGAGGAAGCCTTATTGAGGCAGCTTCAGGTTGCTCTGAGACCTGTTCCTACCTGCTCTTAGGCACAGTGCGCAGTCTGTGTTTCCAGAGTTAGTCAATTCAATGAAAAAATATGTTTAGTGTGTTTGTGATACATTTCTCTGAATGTATTTTTTTCATAATGTTTCTGATTGATGATTATTATTAAATAGATTTATTTTGTAATAAAAATAATAAGTCTAGGGACTGTTAACTTTAAATTCTAATGCCTCTGTGCATGATAGAAAAAAGCATCAAAGGATAAGTATTTGTGTTAAACTTCAGGCCTGGTACTTCAGGGGACATTTTCTTTAATTATTGTGAAAATGTCGGATTTATCATTTAATTTTTAATTGGCAGATGAAGGCTGAGCATATGTAATGAGTATTTATACTTGCAGTGAATTTTACTAGAAAGCAGATAAGGTTTATTTTTTCCTAACTTAGTCTTTAAAATCTTTTTTAGCTATCTGACATGATCTCAGTGGGCGAGAAACCGCTGGCGGAGCATGACTGGTACCATGGTGCCATCCCCAGAATAGAGGCCCAAGAACTGCTGAAGCAGCAGGGAGATTTCCTGGTGCGAGAGAGCCATGGGAAACCCGGTGAATATGTCCTCTCTGTCTATTCTGATGGACAGAGGAGACACTTTATCATACAATTTGTTGATGTACGTTTCCAGTCTAGTTCATGTATATGTATTGACGTGGTCTGTTGCGGGAGGCGTACACTATGTTGGTGGATGGTTTATGGGAACTGCTTGCCACGCTATAAATTCAAATTCGTTTTTCGTTAATTACATAAACATAATGCTCTAAAACTGACTGAAATTTTAAATCTTCATGAGAAAATATCATATTTAAGAGTTAATTAAATTAAATTAAATGGAATTTGAGTTGAATTTGAATACTAAAGTATTTTAAATTAGAAACAAAAGTAATGTAAATACTATGTAAATTTCTTCCTGTAGTAAAACTTAAGATTGTGTGATTTTGAGGGTAACTCTTTAACTACTTTCAAACTGATGCATTGTGTTGTATGGTATTAATGAAATTCTTCAATTCATCAGTGGCAAATTTATGATTCATTATTACTGGTCTTTTATTTTTCTATAATACTTCTTTACATTAATAAGCAATAAATAGAAAATGATAAAGAAATATAAACAACATTCTCATTATTTACTCTTCTAAGACTACTTTTAGGAATTTTAAATTGTTAGGCTCCTTTCTCACACTGAGTTATTCATGATCATCGCCTGTGTTTGTGATGTGTGGGGCAGGGGCTGGGGATGCTTTGCACATGCATGGAGGTCAGATGACAACTCGCAGGTGTCATTTCTCTCCTTCTAACTCCGTGGGTTTTGGGGAATCGAACTCAGGTCACCAGGTTTTTGCAGCAAGTGCATTTAACCAATAAGCTATCGTGTGGGCCCCAAGTATTGCTAAGTCACTTCCTGATAGATTGTCTTTATTAAGCACTAAGTAGATGAACAGTAATTTTGACATTTTTGCTTTTACTGATTGATAAATTTATGGTGACAATTGTTCTGGCAAATAGAAGAAATGTTGCCTGTATTTGTTATTTTTACTCCATCATTTCGAATGGCTTACATTTGGAAAATGCTTTTCCATAGAACTTCAGTTTATATCAAGGCACAAGGGTAATACTAATTACCTCACCTAAAGATTAAGCTGCAATCATAACCAGAACCTATAGGATTTGAGGGATTTAGTAACTTGTGTACATACTAATTTGAACTTAGTCAACTTCAGGGTTGACTGAGCCATGAAATTTAGATTAACAGGAAATGATAAATTAAAAATAAAATGATAATTAAAAAAATAAAACTGGTGAAAATCTTCATATAATGGTATTGTTTATTCTCTTGTTTATTCATTAATATATTAATTCATTTATTTAGAAAATACTTATAGAGTATTATTTTAAGCCCAAACATATGAGCCAGAAATAACACAAAAGTAACATAAAACTAGAGTTGGTATTTAATATATGAAATTTAGTAGTTATTTAAATATATTTAAAAGGCAAGATTCTTGATATAAATGAAAATGGAAAAACATTATACTAAAACTTACAGAATAAGGCAAATGCCATTTTCAAAAGGAAATCCTTAGCAACCAGTGCCAATATTAAAAAAGCAATAGCAAGATTTCAGCCAAGGACCCTCCCATGCTTCTTAGTAAACTTAGTAAACCTCATCTCTGATACCATGAACAAGGTCAGAAAGGCCTTGAATGCATGCGCAAAAACACATGGAGAACAGCAGAGGCTGCTGAGATTGCTTAGCTGGTAAAGGCACTTGCCACCACGCCTGCTGGACTCGCATGGCAGAGAGAACTGACCCTACAAAGTTCAGGTGGAAAGAATATACTGTAAGCCAGTGAAGGTCATGTATGACAGACACGCAAAGGACAGCTTTCCTTCTAAGTGTGGAACCAGACAAGGATGCTCATGGTTCTTTCCTCAACACAGAACTGTAAGTCCTCACCAGAGCAGGTAGGAAGGAAGAAAGATGTAAAGAAATCCAGACAAATAAAGGAAAAAGCAAACTGCCCTTGTTAAAAGATTACATGGTCTTGTATATAGAGAATTCTAAAGGATTCACCTTTGAAATGCTGTTGGAACTAATGAATTCTGTAAAATTAATGATTCAAAGTCAGCCCCCAAACACATGTGTATTTCTGTATGCACTCAATCTTAGCTAAAAGGCTGAGCAGTGATCATATTTCTGTATGCTGAGTAAGCTACCTGACAAGAAAAATGAAAAGAATAATCCCTCTTCAAACAGCTATAAACTCTAGCCACAAATGTAACAGAGAAATGAAAGGAAATGGAAAATTTAAAACATGGATGAAGGATATTGAAAAACATGCAAATATATACAAAGATGTTCTATATGCATGAAAAAGTCAATATAATTAAAATATTCCCACGTGATATACAGACTCATCAAAAAAGAATTAGGAAAAATAATCTCAAAGTTCTTAAGAGACTACAGATAAACCCAATAGCCGAAACCATCTTGAGCAAAGAGAAGCTGGAGGCGTCACCAGACCTAAAAATGTTCTAGGAAGTTGTAGTCATCAAAGTGACATTAAAAACAGAAAGAACTGTGTCCCAGTAAGCAGAATAGAAAGGCAGAAACCACCTTACACATCTGTGACTGGTTGGTTTTTGACAGAGGTAGGAACACAAAATGGCGTTGTGAAAATTAGCTTCCCATATGCACAAGGAGCTTCTTTATCTCACAGTTACAAATATCAAATAAAAATCTATTAAAACTTCTATATGATACCATAACTTTTGAAACCAGTAGAAGAAAACAGGAAGTGCTTTAAGATACTGGCCTGGGAAGTAGGCTTTTGATATTGTTTGCTAGGTTTACATCAAATGAAAAAACAAAAGTATTTGCACAAAAAGGAAATCATCAACAGACTACAGAGGCAGCTTAACAGAATCAAGAAAGCATTTGCAAACTATATAGCCAAAGGGACAATATGTAAAGAATTTAAAAAAAAAAATTTTTGTACAAAACCAAACAACCCATTCAAAAAAGAAAGATTTTGAGCAAATTTCTAATTTTTTTAACTTGATTTTCTAATTTTTATATATTTTAATAATACTATAATTATATCACTTTCCCCTTTTCTTTTTCTTCCCTCCAGTTCCTCCCAGGCCTTCTCCCTACATCTCCTTCTTGGTCCTCCATTCTCACACTGATAGCCTCTTTCCCCATATGTCTATATGTGCATGTGTGCATTTATATGCACAACTTATAAATACAGCCTGCCACGTGTTTTTTGTTATTTATGTGTTAATGGGTGGGGAGCAGACAACTTTGTGCTGGACAGCCATTTAGAGGGCTCATCCCTGGGAGGACTGATCTTCTTCTCATTAGTCACCCATTGCCAGTAGTTCCTTGTCGATGAGTTTCCGCCTTTCATAGCAGCATGCCTTCAATAGATTTTTTTTAAAGAAGAAATAAAAATGGGAACAGATAGTCATGCAAGATGCTCAACATCTCTCATATAAATTAAACTATTAAGATAGCATGCTTTTTCTTCTGAGACTGTTTTTCAGAAGACAGACTAAGAGCAAAAGCTGTGAGGAAATAAAGAATAAAATAGATGATTTTTGTTGTTGTTGTTGTTGAGAAGTTTAATTAGCATAGCCAGTATAGCAGTATAGAACATCCTCAAAAACCTGAGAACAGAATTACAAGATCCAGAAACCCTGTTCCTTGGATCATGTGACTAACTGAAGTGAAGAACATGTTTAAAAGATACATTTCCATTGTTTCTTCTACACCATTCAGGATGTAACAAGGATGTGAAAACACCCTAAATGTCCAGTAAAAGTGGTGGCACATAGTCAACATAGCATACTGTTCAGCCACAAAGCAAGTTTGAAATCCTGCCCTAGATAACAACATGGATGTGCTGGGCTAGTGTTGTTATGTGAAATGGTCCAGGAGAAGACGCTGTGTGGAAGCCCAGAATATGGGAAGAGTAGAGAAAGGTGGAAGGGGGAAGATGTCCATCAGCAGGGATAGTGTGCTGTTATTTAAGATGGGAATAAGTTCTGGTTTTTCATGGCAAAGAATATATTAACAATAATATATTACATATGTCAAAACAGGAACTTTAATGTATTCACCATAAAGAAATGAGCAAAGTTTAAAGTGATGGATATGCTACTTCGAATTACTTGTTACCTAATACGATCACAAATGAAAGCAGCACATTGTAGCTCAGATAGGTGCAAGGCTCTGACCAGTCACACTTTTTGAATTAAGAAATGGCCAGAGGTTGGATATTGACCATGTGGCAAGCTCACTTTGAGGTGATCAAGCCCCGGAATGCCTACCTTCGTCACCGCAGCCTCCTGGCTCTTTCCACCTCAAACGCCTGCTGTGGTTCTCAGCGTGTGTTTGCACAGCAGTTCTAACCTGTGGCCTATCCTTGTACAGTTAGGATGACTTTTCCATCGTACAGTAATCATTCAGTCACCAGGGCAAGGCAATAACTACTTTAAAGTTTAAGTGAAACTCTTATGTCATTTACTATACTTCTAATATAATTTGGGATTCTGTCATTCCAAAACCTTCCCAGGAGGTACAATCGAGTAACTATTCTCAAGGACAGCTTGTAGATATGGCAAGATCCACTTTCCAAAGACACCAAATCAATCACTCAAACCTACCAACCAAACAAACAAATATCAAATTAGTCTTATTTTTCTATCATATTATCATAAGGTTGCATCATTCTGTATGTGAATGACTCAGTTGCATTAGAAGGAATTCATAGAGATCCATTAGAAGCCAAATCTAGTCCATGATGTGGAATCCTGAGAGTGAAGAAGCAATCCAAGACAGTGCAGATGATCTGTTCTCTGTCATTACTTAGACCTCATTGACAATGACTTAATATTTTATATCCATCCACCTATCTTCCTGCTTGGAAAAAAGGAATTTACTGATTTTATACCATGTTAGGTTGCCCAAGAACTTCACCAGGCTATCAGAATATTTTTTATAAAATTAATAATTTCAAATTTTGATATGTTCTTAAATTAAGAAGGGAAAACTGAAAATCTTTAGTATTAGCTAGTTGTGTAGTTCTGGAGACAGATTAGAACTTTACATGAGACGTATATCAGGGCTGATGTGAAGTTTCATCTTTATGAACTTCATTTTATTATTATTATCAAACATTGTACATTAACATTTCATGCTCATGAGTGTGTGAACTTTCCTGTGTCTATTTTTAAGCCATCTCTTTTGTCTCATTTACTTCACAACATTTAATGCTTTTCATGTCATTCACATATGTTTATTTCTACAGGCCATATATGCCACAGATTGTCCTAGGCATCACTCTGAGTGAAAAATAAATAATTTTTTTTGCTTAATTTTCTGCATTCTAGAAGGGAGCTAGATAATTTTAAAACAAACAAACAAACAAACAAACACATAAGTAAAGTTAGCACTGGAGAGATGGGTTCCAGAGGACCTGAGTTGGATTCCCTGAGTATCTATGCTCAGTGTGCGACAGCTACCTGTAACTCTAGCATCAGGGAATCCAACACCCTTTTTTGTCCTCTGTGGACACAGTTGCATGCACGCATGTGTGCACACACACACACACACACACACACACACACACACACACACACACCCCTTTAAAAATAAGTAAAATATATATGATAATAGGGTCAAAAGTAATAGTGATAGATTCTAAAGAGAAAATGTCAATAAAGCTGAAGAAGTAAGAAATTATATTGGGGTGTAAGTGTGAAGATTGCATACCGTGTAGGTGGCTAGTGTTAACGTCACGTAAAGACATGGATGACATCCTGGAAGGAAAGTCAGTAAAGGAGACATTACCTACAGGGCTGGCTGGCTTATAAATTCATTCATGTTGCACACCAGCGCTCCTCTAGGCCTGATGAAGGAGTGTGAACCACATTTTAGAACAAGAAGGTAATTACAGTGCTCATGGATTAACGGGCAGAGAGGAGGAGTGGCGAGAGAGGAGGTAGAGAGGCAGTAGTGAGCCCAGAGTGCCAGACACCTTTGGCTTTTAAGCTGAGGGAAGAAAGAGTGTTGAGCAAGGCGAAGGAGTGGTCTTCAGGGGCAGGGTGCCCAACTGCTGCCCTAAGAGCAGGTCGAGAGCAGAGAGGTGGGAACTGTATGTTTGGTTGAGGTGCTGGTAGGGTTGGCGTTGTCACTGCATGCTGCCCTTCTAGGACATCTCACGTTTCCTGTCTCGGGTTTACTGTTGCAAACTGTGCGTCCTTCACTGTGCTACAGAACAGCAAACCGTGTCCTCCTCTCCAGTGGGATTTTGGTCTGACTTAACTAACTTGCTTCTGTTTCTCCCATGATCTCCTTCTCAGCCTCTCACAACCCCTCCTGCTTCCCCTCCCTAGTTTTATAAAGTTGCAAAGTTCTATTTCTTAACAGTTTTTGTTTGTTTGTTTGCTTTTCGAGACAGGGTTTCTCTGTATAGCCTTGGCTGTTCTGGAACTGTCTTTGTAGACCAGGCTCTCCTCAAACTCAGAGATCCGCCTGCCTCTGCCTCCTGAGATTAAAGGCGTATGGCACCACATCTGGCATAATAGTTGTCTTAAAATGGTACGCATTGGCATTGAATCTTCCTATGTATTAGTTAAACCTCAAGGAGGAGCCACACAGAAGCCTTTATTACAGTGCACTGGAAAGTGTTGTTAATGGTTTATTTCTGTGTTTACTGCTGTCAGTTCTCACAGGTAACCACTGGCTTATTTAAATATGAAAACCAGGAGAGGCTTGACTGAGTGTGAGAAAGTGCTGCTTACCTAGTGACAGGGTATGTGAAGTGTGAAGCTGGAGAGACTGCTCAGCTATCAGGAGAATCTGCCCCTCTTGTGGAGGATGAAGTCCAGTTAGTCTCACCGGTGCCGTCTCTGGCCTCCACGCATGCCCACATGCGCTGCACGCGTTCACAGGGCACATGCATTGAAATGCCAAAATAAATCTAAGAAGGTGCAAAGCTCTGAGCTTGCTGATCTCGAAGGTTTCATCACCGATGCTCCTTATGACCTCTTTATCTTCATTTCATGTGCGAATCATGTTTGAATTTTTATTTCTTATAGGTCAGTACTTCATTGATGTCCTACTGTAGAAAAATACATATTAGCAAATAAGAAATTATTATCGATATTAAGTTATTTATTATTTTGTTAGGTTTCTTCAGACTTTTGATGTGGGTACTGAAAGTTTATTGAATAGAGTATATATACATGGAGACACATGCAAGCATCTTTCTTGTGCCCAAGCTTGAGTGGGCACCTACCTTGCCTGCTTTGCTCATCATTTTAGTAAAATGCAAAACAGTTCTGTTCACTTTTTTCTTACTATAATAACAATGTGAATTATGCTTATTTTGAATTTTTTGTCAAAAGATTTGGCTATAAATTGTAGAGTTTTGTTTTTCTGTATTTTTAACTTTTATTTACTAGTGTCTACAGGTGTGTAGTTGAGTGTTGTTAGAGATTTGTATGTTGCTGTGCATTGACAGTGCTCCTTAAGGAGAACTTAGCTCGTGGATGAAGATCTTTTTTTTTTTTTTTTTCTGAAACAATGTCTTCCTGACAATTCTACGTTGTCATTCTCTCTCCAGAATCTCTATCGATTTGAGGGTACTGGGTTTTCCAACATCCCTCAACTTATAGATCACCACTTCTCCACAAAACAAGTCATCACCAAGAAATCTGGGGTGGTCCTGCTGAATCCTATTCCTAAGGTAGGAGCTAAACTCTTGTTTCTTTCTTTCTTTTTACAAAAGAATACTATGTTGACATTTCTCGCAGAAGAAAGCTTTTATGTTATGTGCCAAAGTCAAAACAAATCACTTGTATGAATACCAATAACTCCTGGCACTCTAGCTGAAAATTAAAGACACATTGCCTCTCTGCTCAGTATTTGCTAGAATGCAAATGGCCCAATTTGTTTTCTTTCTTTCACAATTTATCTTGAAAAATGTGAGATTCATACTTTGAAAGGTTCTAGCAAAAGGTCTACATTTAGAGGTAAGTCAGAATTTTAGTTTTGAGTCTGAGGTTTACAGTGCATTGCAAGTTTGGGACTGGTTAAAGCTACACTGCTCTCAGAAAACGGGCCCAAGCTTGCTTTGGATGGTTTTACCTCTCGGATTGATCTCAAATAGTTCTTCATGTACTGAGAGACTTGTGAGGTTAGACTGGGCGTGAGGAGTGTGTGTATGTTCCAGACAGCACGTGAGGGACCTACCACAGTGCAACAGTGGGCCTTTCAGCACTGAGGGCTGGGGTTAGGGGTGGGGATGGCAGGGGCCCTTTCCTTCGAGGGCTCTGTGACATGAAGAACAGTGTGAAAATGGGAGAAACATTAAAATAGGTGGGTGACGTCACAGTGTAGAACCCCCCAATTTTTACTTTAAACTCATAACATACGACTTGACAATTTGGTGTTGTTGTTTTATACCCAGCTACTCAGAATCCACAAGCCTGACGTTAACTTTAATATCCTCTGCATCCGGTTTCTCCAATAAGATGGCAAGAGCTTTGTGTTCTTAATTATACACTCAAAAGTATGAAGTTCACTTCCAGAATATCCTATTATGAGTCAACCTTAATCCAGCAACATATATTTGACATGTTTTAGGTTAATACAAAATAAACTGATTTACATGTACTGATGCTTGGCTTTACAAACTAACCAGATATTTGCACAATCTATAGGCTCAGTCAGGTCCATGGTAGAGATCAAATCCATGACAGAAATTAACTTGAAGATCTGGGCCTGAGTAGTAATATATAATTCCAAATAAAATTACATCTCTCTCTGCATAAAAATTTCCACAAAATGAACTTAGGTGATGGATTAGATTCTCGAGACTATTACATGGTCAATTATTATCTTTCCCTCAGATCTCTAATACCATGGAGTTGATTATCCCATCATTTTATAGTCCTAGCTTTGCAAATAAGTGAGCGCTGGGAGCTGTGCTACATATGATTGCCATGTGGGGTGAAAACAAAGCTTGTCTCCCTCCTCACTTAACTTAAACCCAGTGTGTAAAATATGCACATGAGAATCTGTTTATCATAAACATTGTTCAAAGAATCATATTACTCTTTTAAAAGATAACTGTAATATGGAGGTTATGAAGGACAGTTTTCAATTATGAGTGGAGAACAAATTGATATGGATTTTGTGTGCTGGTATCATCACCATATATCTTCCTTTGAAAAGTTGTTTGTACTCTTATTACTGAGTCTATTTCTTGATTTAAATTGTATAAGAAGTTAATACATTTGACCATAAAATATGCTATAAAATATCTAATTTTCATCTTTCTAGACTTCATTTTTACCCTACACAAAGGATATTATTTTGCTTTAGGTGCAATTTCTGTTTCTCATTTATTTTTTCTCTTATTCATGAAATATAATTTTATTACTGTAATGCCTAAGTGACTAAAGCAGTTTTTTATCTTTATTCCTTGTATTTACCCACAAGTACAGGGAGACTAGCCAAGTAGAGTGGGGGACTGCTTGACTTTTATAGCTTAATAATGGTGTAAATGGCCTTATGATCTGCTCCTCACGTGCTGACTGGTTTCTTCCTGTACTGCCTTGCAGAGCCTGTGCATAGGTTTAGGAGAGAGGAAGTATTGTTGTAAGTAAAGCTGATCACGCATGCTTGTCTTCTTAAACCAGCGAGCCCAGTGGACTTCCATGGCCTCTTCTTTCTTTGTTCCGTTGCTTCTCAGGAATCACTTCATCCGAGAACCCTTCTCTGTCATGTGTACATAGTATAGTTTCATCCTGTGCTCCCTCATTTCTTTTCTTACTCTCGATGGCTAATTTCTAATGGCTATGTATATGCACCTTTATATGACATCATGCATTTCGGTTGTCGCTCCCTCAGGTAAGTGCAAGTGCTGTCAGGTCACAGTTGTGTTTGAATTAGTATTCCCTGGTTCCTGGTACCCGGAAGAGTGCTAGATGGGCTTGACTGTATCAGTTAAGTCCTAGGACTTTTGAGCAACGCTCCAACCTTCATCTTTTTCCATTCCAGGGCTCGGGATTGAGCCAGAGCCTCCCGAGTACCTAGCAGACACTCGACCATTGAGGCATACCCTTAGCCCCTTGGCTGACCTCGTCATGTGCACCTTCTTATGCGCCTCTCCCACATTGCTATGGGATATATTTTGTTATTAGCTCTATGCAATAGTAGTGTTGATCTTAATTCCATACAGGATAATGAATGAGGATTAATTGCTTTAAGTGGTAATCCTGGTGAAGATAACATAACTGATAGAGGCAGTGCTGGGATATGAATCCATTTTGTTAACCGTGGGTTACAGAGCACAGACTTGGTAGAAGCCCAAAGAGCTGTTTAAAAAGATGTGAAGGTGGATACAAAGAAAGGAAGTCTTCTCCTTTAAAAACATGCTTAATTGGATAGAGTTCTACAGATTCAAACCTGTAAATCTGTTCAAAAGGAAAATCATGAAACTAATATTAGAGCTGAGATTTTAGATATAATGTAGAATTTGAGAAAATATACATAGGAATTTACCTAATTTAACATTTGAATGGCACTGTGAAAGTTATTTTATTGAATAAAGCTAATGTTTCTTTCAATATAGTTTTTACAGGAAGAATTTCTCTGAATGGAATTCAGAGCTCATCATGTTCATGAATAAACACAGGTCAGTTAGAGCTGCTGACTTGAACCTTAGGTGAATGCTTGCTTGCCCCCTGGCTGAGTCAGGTGATTGTGGCTATTTACCAAACTTTAGTATGGATTGCCAAAATATCACAAGTGTATTTTGAGAAGGTGTAATAAATTTCTTTCTCCATGACTGAAAGTTCTAACTTGTCTCCAGAAGAGAGGCTGTGGCAGCCGCATTCTGGATTAAGTGCAAGCAGAGGCACTCCTGCGCAGAGAAAGGCTTGAAGGCGAAGGTGCAGTTTGCCTTGCGAGTTTGAGATGACTCAGGCACTTTGCTGTCTGCTTTCGGGTAGCCGCTCCTCCCAGGGTTGCTGTCTGAGATCTTCTTGTGACACAGGCTTTGCTATATTTGGGTTTTCTAAGTATAGTTTAGCATTTTGTGAACCTGGAGAGACTCCTTTTCCCCTAAATCTGTGCCTACATTTCTTAATTTATGAAGCTTCCTTGGGTAGTTTTTAAGATAAATATACATTTGAATAAAGAGAATAATGGAAAATACACATGATTTAGTATTTTTTTTTTTGTAGATATTTACTTACTATACACTCTGTGCTCAGCAGTGTTCCGAATTACGATGAATAAATGCTCTAAGAATCAAAGAACAAGGAGGTAACGGGGTTATGTTAACGTGGTAAAGGCATGGGTTAGATGCTGTGGGGCTGTGGATTATGTGAGTAAGGTGATAGCCATTGGTTTTTATTTTACAAATATTTAAAATATATTTTTTGAAGATTTGGGATAGGATCTCATATAGTTCGTTTTGTCCTTGAGCTCACTGTGTAGCTGACAATGAACTTGACCTCCTGGTCCTTTTATCCTCCCCCCACCCCCCTAATGCTGTTCAGTATGACATAAACTTTAAGGATCAGGGTGCTGTAAATAACTGTACAAAGAGGAGGCTGGGAAATAGGCACAAATGGATTAACTTAATAACTAAGCATATATCTTCAAAATGCCAGTTTATTGGATAACCCACGAAATTCACTTTGAGTAGAAGCACCATCAAATTTATCAGGTTTCATAGTGAATCTGTTAAAACAGAAAATTCATGTTAATGAGAGTGAATTTTAAGGGACTCTTTTAAACAGAAGGTAGCCATCCAAATATGTCATAGTAAATTTGATGCTTGTCTACTGCTATTTCTGAAGACATCTACATGTCTGTAGTTAGTCCTTCTAGGCTGTCGTTTTAATGGGAGTTTTAAAAAGTGGTAGATGGGTGCAAGTGCCCACGGAGCACAGAGGTATGGTAACACATAGGGCTGCCATTACAGGTGGTTGTGAGCCACCTCACATGGGTGCTAGGGACTCTTATCCACTCTGTGATCCCTCCAGCCCCTTTAAAATCCATTCTATCCCTTAAAATTCTTTTTATTCAGTCTATTGAGAATGGGAGAATACACAAAAAATTATACACTGTTTTAAAAGACTACATCAGGAGTATATAAATCTCCATTTGAGCATTAGGTTTGAGCAAAGAAAAAAGAGAATCTTATGGTAAATTCGAGTAGTCACAACTGTTAGCCCCACCATTGCAGGCAAGTGGGCTTGCTGCAATGGGCTTGCTATGGAGGCCTAGCTTTGGTCACCAGAACTGGATGGGGTGTTAGCATTTACTGAGTCCTAGAGAACCAGCAAGTCTCAGGTCTTAAGACAGGCCCTAGTGACCAACACCTTCTTCTTAGAGGTATTATGTCTGTATTCCTACTTAAACCTTAAATACCATTTTCTTTCTTTCTTTCTTTCTTTCTTTCTTTCTCTCTCTCTCTCTCTCTCTCTCTCTCTCTCTTTCTCTTTCTTTCGTGTGTGACTGGTCTTCCTTTTTTCTTTTAACTTTATTTATTTAGTTGTTCACTTTACATCCCAATCATAGTTCCCATCATCCTCTCCTCCTGGTCCCCGCCTCTTCCCCCATGTGCCTGGTTTTTCAGTAGTGAATTTTATATATTTCTTAATCACCTGCCAGTATTTGAAGGATGATGGAAAGAGGCAGAAGAAGCCTGAGGGATATTAAAAGATTGTCATTTGGAAATTATTATCTAGATTAAAGGCAAGATTTTATATTCATAGCACAGATATGGCCTTGGGTGTATCATTTTGTTCTTTCTTCTATAAAGTAATTGTTAGACCATCTATATAATGAGACTTAGGAGAATGTGTTGAAATGTAAAGCAAATTTATATATTTTTGTATGAATATGACTACATGATACATACTTTCTCTTGATTCATCTTGGGAACTATAGAGTATTAAAACAGAGAACTAGGATAAAACCCAGTAGTTTTCCTAAAATTAGAATCAAGATGCAATGCACAGGGTTCATAGCACATTTTAAAGTAATAGTGGCCTCTTGTTTTATGGAGGAGTGCTGTTGTACAAAGAACATGTAGGATAAGAGTGTAAGTTAGGAAAGCATTTTGGAGGATACTATCAAGACTTTCAAATACTAGAGGTAACTGTCAAATGAGCTTCAGTCTTTCTGCTGGTTCTGCAACATGAAGTCAGTGCAAAGTGAAGATATCTGCACTCCCTTGTCCACTGCAGCGGGAAGCAACAAATGCCCACGTGATGTCATGATGCGTTAAAAGTTGATCTTACACAAATGGAACAGAGAACGGTGGCAAAGGTAGTAGACGATGGAGAGACGGTTCAGTGAGGGCTGCATTACTTACAGTGAGAGACCCTGGTGTGGTGGGCAGCAGTGCTGTTAGTTAATAGAATCCCATACATTTCATACAGCTTTAAAATGAGGATTCTGAATGTTTTCACTGTAAAAAACACAAAAGTTTGAAAAGGAAGATAGGTTGAACTTTATTTAAACATTGAATAATTTACAACGTATTGAACTATTTCTCCATTAATGCTAATAATTATTATGTATTTAGCCAAGCTCTGGCAAAGTACCCTCTGAAAGTGAGAGACTTTCCCTGAAGCTCAAGGTGGTGCTTGTTTACATCAGTGAAGGTAGGAAACACAAATTCAGGTAATATGCTAAGAAGTGATGCAGAGCTGTAAATATTTACAAATAAATAAAATAATCAAGTCAGGCATCCAACTCAAAAGTAGGAAAACGCAAATCTACAATTAGGTCAAAGAAAGCAGAAAAAAAAGAATAAGATAAAAGCTTAAAATGACTAAGCTTACAAAAGAAAATGTAAGTGCTGCTTTTAAAAAAATCTGTAGATAAAATGGTTGCTTGTCGAGAAAATCTCATTCCACAAAATGATAGATCTCGTCAGTATACAAAAAGCTACTAGTAATTGAGAAAACAACCAAATAGAATAATTGTCCTTCAAGGTGAAAAGACGGTTTAGAAATTGGAAATACCTTTTAAATGCCTTTTAGTGGTATTAGAGATAATTCTCCACTGTCAGTAGACTATGAAAAATTAAAACTATAATGAAATGCCATTTTTATCTAGAATATTAATCTAAGTTCAAAATTTTAATGTCTCATTTTCTTGACATATAATGGCAAAAGCTATCTGTGATCATTTGCTTTTAGGATATAAGTTGAAAAAACTTTGTAGAAAGTAATATGGTAGAATATGTCAAAATGTGTAGCTTTGATTCAGCAGTGACTCATGATTTATGTCCTTGTTCTGTCGGCTGGGGGGAAGGGGCTTGTGTTTGCTGGCCACTGCAGTCGCCCTCATGCTATTGGCACACAGAGATTTTCACCAGTAGGGGCTAGCAAAGCAAGTTGTGGCCCCTTGCTCTGAGGAGTTTTGCTATGTGGGGAGCTTTCTATGTTCTGAAGAAAGGGAGTTTGATGCTCTGTTGACTGAAAAAGAGAACATCACAAAACAGAGTTTATCCTGCACTGCCTTTGTGTATGAAGACTCAGAAGTGTAAGATCATGTGCCTGAAATTTTTAACTGATCAAGAAACTTTGATCATAGACAGAGTGGGGCTGTAGGTCTGTGGCATACATAGAGCTTTTCTTAACATTCATGAATTTGACCTCCAACTGTGAATGTGGATGTGTGTATGTGTGTAGGATAATACACTTTAGCAGCTTTTCTATCTTGTACTTTTATAGAACAGAATAGAAAACTTGTAAAGTCTCCAGATTCACGATCAAAATGTTAGATTTAAGTACTTTAAAATTTTTAAGCAAATGCCTAAATAGCAAAGGGTTATACTTGTGAAATGTATATGATTTCATCTTAATTATGTTCCAACAGTGTTAAATATTTACCTACATTAGGAGAGGCTTTACATACTCGTTAACAAATAGCAAACTGTGAAAGAAAAAAATCAGGCTAGGTTTGAGAAATTTACTTAAATATGTAAGAGGTCAGTTCTAAGTTACTTAAATAGAGATTAGCAATCGATACTGTCCCACTTTTCAAGTTATGAATGTATATATTTAACACATATTTATATCAATCAAGAAACCCAGAGTACTGTGGACTGAGACAGTCGTAGAGAGCAGGAAAGGTCTCTGGGAGTCTGGGAGGAACACTGTGCTCTCACACAAGCCCCAAGTTCCATTCCTTGCACCCACGTGGCAGCTTACAAGCTTTTGTTACTCCAGCTCCAGGTTGTAACAGTGCCCTCTTCAGGTCTGTGTGGCTACAGCAGCAACAGACTCACACAGAAAATAAAACTAATTTTGTAAAGGGGAAAAGTTCTATATGAGGGAAAGAACAAAAGAATGCCTGGGGTACAAATATTCTTAGCATTGGATGTAGGAGAGGAGGTCATGTGAGCAGAGGAGGCACTGAGAATGGGGAAAGTGGCTAAGAACTGGGAGTCTACGCAAGAGTCTACCTGTCCATCCTGGGCTGGCCTCTTCAGACACAGAGCCCACCACACCTCCTAGACTAACTCTCCTCCCTCTGCCCCACACGCTGCAGCCCACAAACCGTCTCAGGTGGAAGCCCTCAGAGGAAGTTGAAGTTTCTTTTTTCATTATCTGTCAGCTCTACTTTATGTGCCTCTCTGTTGGGTAATAAGGATTAAGAGCAAAGGGGAATTTTGCTTGTTTTTAGGTATCCCCCCAGAATCTATTCCATAGGAGACAGTAAATATTTGAAGACATGTTTTTTGTTTTGTTTTGAGATAATATCGAAATTCAATAAATAAAAAAATAAAAAAACAACGCGTAGATACCTTTCGTATATACATCATTGTATCATGTGGCAATCGCAACCTTACTTCCCAAAGCGCATCCCTGCTTATGTCTGGCCTGTGAACTGCTGGCTGTGTGCTGTGGCGTGCGCCTGAGGAGAACTACCTGTGCAGTCCCACAAAACATCATAAACTTAAAACATTATGTAATTTTAAAAACTTGCTTTTCTGTTCTTGAGTATGAACTTTGTAGATGATAATGTTTCATAATATCAGAAAGTTGGACGTTCTGATTAATTATAGATAAAATCTCTTTGGAATTAATGTATGCTTAGCTTCAGTTTCATTTAGAGAATTATTTAGTGCTTATATGATCATTTTCTTTTGTAAATTTATATTAAAAGTTATTTGTAGTTGGACAGGTAGCTCAATGGTTAGTGCTTACCTGGCAAGCCCAAGGCCTCCACTTCAATCTCTAGCACACAGCAAGCTACTGTTTCCTAATAGATAATTAGCTTCATTTTAGAAATAGATACAAGTTTTAAGTACTGAAAGGAATGTTTGGTGCACTCTTGTTAAGCTTCTTTGTACTTTAGACTATTGTAACCTATATTTAGGCTTAATAAAATTTATTTGACACTTTTACTGACATGTTTCTCTCATAGTAAAATGGGGAAGCAATCTTATAAATATTTAAAGTTCCTTATTTGCAAACATTATCCTGTGTGTACCTATTTCAGAAGTGAAATGATGATGATATACAAGAATAGGAAAGGTTGTTTTATTCCGGAAAAGAACTATTGATGTTTTATCTTACTAAATTCATGTTGACCTTCTACCTAGTCCTTGAAGAGAACAATTAAATCATACAACAAAAGACTTGTCCCACATCCTCTTTTACAAAGACTAATAAATATGCATGTTAAAAGTTTTAATGACATTGAAATCACAGGGTTTAAATTAGAAAGCCATGGGCATTAGAAAGATAACTGCAAATGATTTTTTAAATGAAAGCTTCATTCATGTGTATTTATAAGTCTTAGAAAATGAAACTTAATATTTTTCTTCAGTTATTTACATAGCAGATTGCATGTAGTAAAGGTGGAACAAAAAGTTTACAACACTGTAAAAATGGACTATAATTTATCACTTAATCTGAAATAGGGACTAGCTGTATGGATGGAAGACAGAACGAATATCGGGCAATGTAGTTGTTATTCCTATCATGTCTTTTAGTAATAGATGCTCATATATAAGCCATGTTCCTCTGGGATCTGTATTCTTACTGCTAGGGACATTTCTAATTGGTCATCTCAAATAGGTAGAATTTTCAAATACTTTCTAATGGTGTTATTTTCTTTGTTTAAATAAATCCTTTAATATCATGTGTCCCTTTGGTTGGAAAACATAAGGATCATTTCTTTCTCCATGTGTCTGTGGTGTTTAGTGTGTATGTGGTAAGTGTACTTGCGTGGGGAGGTCAGGGGAAGTGGTAGGTACCTTTTGCTGTTACTTTGCCTTATTCCCTTGAGACAGTTTCTCACTGAGCCCTAGAACATTCAGAAGGAGCAGAGCTCTCCCAAACCCTTCCTTGTTGGTTTTTGGATCTCTGACTCCCAGAATTGTGAGATGACCAGTGTGTGTTGCTTTAGTCCATCACCCTCATGGCCTCATCACCGCCATTTGTTACAGCAGCAGTAGATGCAGGAAGTAATGGGAGAAGTGCTATGTGATCGTTATTTCATGTGAAAGGGCTTCATCTGTATTGCGGGTGATAGAAAGCTTGGAAAGATTTTATTCTGGAAATCATTATTTTCAAATTTGTATTTTATATAGGTATTTGTGGCTTCACTATGGAAACTGGTTAGTGTATTGATGACAAGTGATAGATTGAAGTTTCAAAATAAGATGTAAAATGATCAGTTTGAGACTTAGATAATGATGGGGTGTTACTGAGATAAACTTGTGAACCCCTTAGTTTAGTTATCTGTGAAACTCTTACTTGACAGTTGCCACAATTTCCTTACTGTTCTGCCCCCACTGCAGGCCTATGGATTGAGGAACTTTGGAGTGGTGCTGAGCTGTCTGTCTTAACAGGCCCTGTGGGTGGTCCTGATGCCTGCTAAGGTTGAAGGTCCATCCGTGGAAACTAACCTCTGAGACAAAGACAGAAGCTCTGCAAGCCTGTGAGAGCTCTTCATTAGACTCTGTGATTTAGAAAACAGGATTGTAGTAAAGCTACATGCATTAAAGCTTGGAAGGATAAGCAGGGGTGGGTGTGGGGATCACATTCATGAGGGAGCAGACTGGTAGTTTTTAAGGTATAAACGATGACTCTTTAAACTTTAATCATCTCACAGTATCCTAATGATCAAGAACCAGTGAAGCAGAAATACCTATTTTATGGCTTTTTGGAGAAGTTGATGTTCCAAAATTGATTTTCACAGTCTCATCAGAATTTAAAAGAAAGATACTTAAAATAGTATTCTGCACAAAGATTACGTTTTTGTTTTTTGTTTTTTTTTTTTCTTTCTAATCTTGGGAGTTGTATGTTTGTTGTAGTCATTCAAAAGTGGTTTTAGGACAGAATATATAGAAGTTTACTTATTTAAGAAGTAGAAATTTGATTCCTGTGTCTGATATATTTGCAACTGATTAAAAATGCCAAACTGAATGTTACTTCTTTATTGAAATGATGCTCATTTCTATATAGCATATACTTGAGCATACTTTAACTCCTGTTCAACCTTTCCCTCTTATACCATCGTACACTTTCTGAATTCCCAAAGGCTCATTTTCTCACTCAGAATGATGGCAGTGCTGACTCATTAGCTCTGTGTTAGCTTAAGTGAAGTAGCACATGCACAGAAGAGATGTTGATTGCTTCCGCATTTATTCACCACTGCCATTAATATGTCCATACATTGCCTACTCCTAGTGTGTGTAGTAATGGCAAGCATGCACATTTTGGTCACTGTATTCCTTAGCATTTACTGTTCAGTCAGTATTTCCTGAATGACATAATTGAATTGATGAGAGGCAATGGCAATTTGCACAGGGCTAAGAGTACTGTTAGCGGAACTTGAACATTGCACTGTACATTTTTGAGGAAGAAATTATAACTTCAGCACAAACTCCAGCAGCGATACTCCTTTGATGGAGTCTTGTCCTCAAGCCACAACACTGTATTCTTACAGCCACTACTGCTGCCTCAGCGTGCTAATATCATGCCCCTGTCTGCTTCCTTCAAATGTCTCTCAGCTTTCGCTCTAGACCAAGTTAAGATCTACTTAATTTTTAATTGAGTTGGGTTTTGACTGAAATCCGTACAGTTGATTCATGTAATTCTAGGTAGGAAATATATGTAAGGTAGAAAATTAACTTTTGCCCTCTTGTGACAGAAAACTTTTTGGCATGACAGTCATCCTTAGCAGTTTTTTTCAGCACACTGGGTAGAGTAGTCTTTAAAGCCATATTGAACTCCCAAGTTAAGAGCAGAAACAATGGAGTTATCCATCTGGAGCCTGTCAGAAAAATTTGACTCTAGACACTTCAGAATTTTTTAAATAGCAGAATCAAGGTCACAGAGAATCAGGAGACAAATGGTGGTATGAAAATCCATTTTCAGTCCTACATCTGCTAAAATCCATCCTTCTAAAAATGGTATAATTTTGACAAGGCATGAAGAGCTTGCTCTAAGCAAGCTCTGTCTCTGTCTCTGTCTCTCTGTCTCTCTCTCTCTCTGTCTCTCTCTCTCTCACACACACACACACACATACACACACACACACGTCCCTTCCCACATTCATTCTCTGATCAGCCAATGCTCTCTCTGTTGTGTCACCTTCTCTCTGTCTCCCTGTTCTCCCTTCCTCACCTTTACTTTTTCTCCCCTTTTTACTTTCATTTCTTTTTGGTGTGATCAGCAAGGATTTATTGGTAACTGTTGTATAGGTGCTGCCAGTGATGCTGTGCAAAGCAACATGGTGCCTGTTCTTTTTAAAACCTTTAATGTAGGCCCTGAAACTTAAAAACCTCATACACTCCCACTAGAACCTCTCTGTATTCTTTGCTTGCCTTACTTTCTGAATATTTTCCACAAGTAAAGCATTTCTCCATCCTCTGTCCTGCCTTAGCTCTTTCTTAAACTTCCCTTTTGGACAGTTAAAGTCAGTAGAGGGAGAGAGCTAGAGAATGTGGGAAGGGGACTGAGGGTGTGCTCACTGGATTATAAGAACGATTCAGATGTTCAGATGGGTAGGAACATGGAAGGATAAAAAGGGATAATTCACTACAACGAGGCAGTGGTATGTACAATTGCACATGTGCTTGGAGATTAAAATCCAAGAATGAAAACAGTGAGAACTGACTGAGCATTTGAAAGTGGAGAAGCCTGGGAACTGAAAATGTTTTTATCCCAAGTAAATGCTTGATCTTTTCATTTACACTTAAAGACACAGAAATGTGGCAGATTAGTGTTTATCTGAGAGCATGTGGGAAACTACAATGAGGGATTATCAAAAGTCAGTTGGAAGGGAATTATCTCTTAATTGTGGAAGCCATTTAGTAATGCCATTATTGAGACAATGATTCAACTAGTATATTAGAAATTGGTTAGAACTTCATATCTATAGAGAATAAAGAAGAAAGTAAGTTTTAGTATATTATACACTCTTGGACATAGAGACAAGACTTTCAAGTTAAAAACGTACCAAAAAATTCAAAGGATCATATTAGCAATTTGAGCACTTAATTATATTCTAAGTGTTGGAAGGAAAAAAGTCCAAGATAAGATAAACCACAGATGTGTACTTGTGCTCATGCGAGAAGTAACTCAAACAAAATGAGACTAAACTTGCTAAAAATCGAACTCTTAAATGGGCATCTCACAGTTTGGTAGCTCTCAAAGTAAGGATCACAGTTGTTTATAAAACATGATACCCCAGACAGGACAAGCACGCCGGCAAATAAAGCTACAAATGTCTGTTAGTTTTCTTGATAGTGCTGGGTTTTGAATCCAGGGGTGTGCAGGCTAGCCACACGAGTCACCTCACACAACCCTGCCTCCTTTTCATCTTGGTCCTTTTGAGGCAAGGTTTTGCTCATTGCTCTAGCTGGCTGTGAAACCCTTAGCTCAAAAAATCTTCCTTGTCCTATCCCTCATTGTTGACAAATCATGAGCTCATCAGCAAAATTGAAAAAGAAAGCAGAATGGTACTGATACCTAAAGTGCCCCAAAGCAATTTTGGGAATATAGTTATTGTTTTATTTTCATGATAATAATTACACATAGGTTGAACAAGAGAAGACAAGAGCCCTGCTGTAACAGAGTTTAGTGTGGTATTGCTAGGATTTACTAAAAGGGTACTCCATTCACCCATGCTTGCTTTAGTCCTTTTCAGACATCACATTGTCCCCGTAATCTGTAAGGTCAAGGAATATGTCATAATCTTTGTGTCCTGATAATGGTAATGATTTATCAGGTGATTTGGATCATAGATGGAGTGTATTTTTCTGTCATAAACATAAAAAAACAAGCAGATTGCTTCATAATGGCTTAATAATAAAATTAAAAAAACATTTTATTAAAAAATAGCTTAGGCATTGAGATAAAATACTAGTAAATTGAAAATAAGCCAGTATTGTGGACTTTATTTTATAGGAATTATATTACTTGGTTTAGATTATGAGGTAAAACATGGTTTTACTCACTAGGCTTAAGCCTAGTGGTTTACATTGCATCTTGTAATGTTACTGTAAAAAATGGAATTTGCAATAAGTGTATAAAAATTAGCCTGAGAAAGCAATAAAATTTATTGTGTAAAATATCTTAGCTCAGCTGGGGCACGGTGGTATGTGCCTTTAGTCCCAACACTCAGGTATCATAGGCAGTTAGATCTCTATGAGTTCAAGGCCAGCCTGATGAAGTGAGTTTTAGGGCAGCCAGAGCTACATAGAGAGACCGTGTTTCAAAAAAAAAAAATTCTTAGCTCATATATATTACTATTTGAGCTTAGAGAACTCTTATGGAAGTTTGTAATCGTGCTGATAAGTCCATGTACATGCATATGTATGCATGGATTTCACGTTCCACTGGCCACTCCACACAGTTCACATGTGTGTTTCTCCACACAGTTCACATGTGTGTTTATGGAGAAACACACATGTCAGGGTAAAGGCATTTGTATAAAATGATAGATGAAGGCAGAATGAAGGAAATGGTTGAGAGGAAAGCTTTTTAGCGCTATATACATATGTTAGATTTATTATTAGGAATTACATTTTGGGGACTTGGAAAAGATGAGATAGGTAATAGTCCCAAGAGACTGACACAGTAGATGCTTCTTCATAAAGCTGGAACATGAGAGAGAAAATGAAGAGGCCAATTATCCCTCACATACAGCGCTGAGTCATCTTCATTAGCATCTGGAAAGTGAGCTTAGCTGCAATCTGTTTCCACAGAATTCTCTACCGTAGTAAACTGCTGAAGTGAAATATGACCCCATGCTAATGTCTTTCTACACTGACATTGTGCATAGCATATTGACTCATGTTAGTATTTCAGCATAAAGATTATGATAAAACATTACAATAATCTCAGTTTTAATATTAGGATACCTATATATCTCATAAAACATAATGAGACTTTGTTAAGAATTAGAATGAGTATTATTTTAACACTACATGAGTTAATATAGCATTCTTGTTTTAATATACATAAACATAAGTATGTACATATGTATTCAGATAAGTATCTGTATAATAGTTCGCTTGCTTGCTTATTTATTTGGTTTTTCAAGACAGGGTTCCTCTGTGTAGCTTTGGCTGTCCTCTGTAGACCAGGCTGGCTTCAAATAGAGAGATCCACCTGCCTCTGCCTCCTAAGTGCTAGGATTAAAGACATGAGCTACCACCACCTGGCTTGGTATCCTTTTTTGTAATGAGAAAGAGGGAGCAAGAAAATGATTAGTAATTAACACAATATATAGAAGAAAATGGTAGTGTGGTATTTAAATGCCAGCATTAAGAGGTCATGTCTATTTGTGTGTGTGTATGTGTGTGTTTTCCAGCTGGCATCTACTTGGCAAACATTTTCTGTGCTCTTTCCCATAACTCTTTCCTGCTTTTCTTTTCTACTTTTAATTGTTGCTCTCTATTCTATGAATTCGGTCTTTTTAGCTTTGTATTTGACTGAATATTATATTTGTAATTCTATTCCTGGCTTATTTTAATGTGATATCCCCAAGCTCATCCACGTTGCCATAAATGACAGAATTTCATTTGTCTTTATGTATGGTTAATATTCCACATTCAATACATTCTCACTATGTAAAATCCATTTTTTTCACTCACTGACTGATGAACACTAGATTGACTTTATATCTTGTCAATTATACATAATGTTGAAATAAACGTGAGTGTGTATGTGTGTTTTGGACACGCTGCTTTCCTTTTCCTTTACTGTTGCTTTGTTTTTAATTTTCTCTAACATAGACAGCGTATCCCTCTGTGTGGATGTGAGGCATCTGTGACACCTTCCTTTTATATAGACCTGGAAGTTGCCAGAAGAAAAGGCCCACAAATCTTTAACGTTGTTAGGCATTGCCAAGTTGTTTCCCAGTAATTGAGTGCCAATGTCAGCTTATACTCCTGTTTACCAGGGCAATGGGGTTTTTATATCCCTGATTAAAAATATATATGTATGTATACACACACACACACACACACACACACACACACACATATACACATGCCTTTATGAATCATGTGTACATATATATGCCTTTATGAATCATCTGTACTTTGGTTCAAGCTGGGGTCCCTCTTAGAAAGGGGGAAGAAATCCCTTTACTGTAACTGTCTTGACTCACCCACACTGCATCCAAACCTTCTACTGGTTTCCTTATTTTATTTCTGAATCCAGCACGGTTGTTTTAGGCCCTCCATTTTTTATTTTGCCTACCACTGCCATATGTTTGGGGAGGAAGTAACCTTTGGAATTGCCAATTTATTACTTAATATTTACTCTTTATTTCCACAAAAGAGGATGAATAAATTATATATCAGTTTATTTCAGGGTGTTATGAAAATTGGATTGGGATAAAACATAAATTAAGGTCCATGAATTTATGTTGATTAAATGAAACTTTCTTTGTCAAAAAGCAGCATTAATTCAGGCTCAATGACACAGGCTTCTAATCCCAGCTACTTGGAAGGTTCAGGCAGGAAGATCCCAAGTTGATGATCTGCCTGGGTAATTTAGTAAGACTGTCTCAAAACAAAAATACAGCGATATTTTAGATAACTCAGTGGTAGAGTACTTTCCCACCCAGCACTGATCTCTGAGGTTCAAACTTAAGCACTGAGAAAATAAGAAAAAGCAGCAGAATTAAGTATTATTTACCAGGAGCAGGCGAGATGGCTGAGAGGACCAGTGTTCACTTCCCAGTACTTGGTAGCTCACAGTGACTAAGTCCCTATAGATATGGTGACCTCTTTTGGCTCACATGGGCACTGGGCCTATGTGGCACACAGATAGGGTACATGCAGATAAAACAGCCACTCATATAAATGTAAAAATTATTTGCCATATATAGTAGGCATTATTTTCTCAAATATATTAAGTACATTTATTGTAAGATAAGCTCATTGTCTAATAGATAAGTGGGCAAAGAAAAAAATCATTACAGAAGAACCTATATATTATGTGTTTATGCTAAATGACAATATTTGTATGTCCTCGCACATGAGCAGATACATATTGACAGGGTGCTTAAATTCCAGGTGTACTTAAATTTCCAAGTACAGAAAGCCACATTGAATGGAAAATCATTCTTAGAGGATTAAAAATGTTGCTGGGAATTCTCAGGAAATACTTCTTAGAGTTACAGATGTTCTTGTACACCTGCTGTGTCCAGTGCTGAGTACTCAGGAAGTGTCCACGTATGGTAGGGCTTAGTACATTTATATCCATGTAACTCAGTGCTGTGCACATTCAACACAGTATAGTGTAAGGCAAAACTCTAAAGAATTACTGTGTAATTTATCACTTTGTAAAAAGCAAGTGTAAAATATCAAAATTCTCATTTTTAAATATTAATTGCTGAAGATGTAGTCTAAGAACAACTCATGGTTTTGTTTCTAGAACTTAAAACTACTTAAATGCCCATTATAATAGCTTCATGAAGCAGAGGGCAGGAGGCAACTTCATAATGGTAGCATTGTGTCTTAGAAAGGCAACACAATTCCACTTTCTCTTTGCACATCTGGGTAGTGAGGACAGAGGTGCAGACATCTGTTGAGTGTTCACTGAACAGCAAGCAAGATGTGTATATACATATATATATATATGTATGTATATATATATATATATATATATATATATATATATATATATAATGTATACCAGTGGTGAAAGGGACTTCTTAACTTTTTCTTTGGTACTTCTTTTTGTGTTGTTTTTGGGAGAGTTCTTACTGAAATAGGAGGGGAGGGGAATTCTTACAAAGATTACTTAAAAATCATAAAGATTATTTTTATAGAATTTTACTTTTTTTTCTTTCCAATACAAATGTCCCCAAAATTGGCCTCAGTGAGGTGATTTTGATGCTTATATGGAAAAAAGTCATGCCCACAGCATTTCTGCTTGAGATTGTTGAAGCCATGTATTGATTCCAAAGTAGAATTGTAGAGGAAGAGCTTTGGCAGAGCTGTCTTGGTCTCTGATTCAAAAGCTTACTTAAATTACTTAACTTTTGTATTGAATAAGCTCTACAAATGCTTGGCAATGCCTGTCTTAGATAATCTGACGTGCTAAGCAAATGTCATTAGTTTGGGAACACATCAAGCTCAGAGGGGTGGATTAGAAAGGAAATCTTTAGCTGTGTGTAGGATCTGAAAAGCATATTTAATGACGTGATTATTTTATTTGGGCCTGTGTCCCCTCTTAGCAGTAGCTCCTTTGGAAGTATGTGTGCTAGTAGCATTGCTTGGAAGAGAGGTCATGTTTGACCAAAAATAGCAGAAGACATCAATCAGCCTTGGTGTTGTCACTTTGTTTTGAAATGACAAGATTTTATCACTTCAGTCAAACTTATACAGGAAAGGTTTTGTGTGGTGAAATTAAAATTAAACCTTTATGGCGTAGTTCTGCAGAACGTAGACAATGGATATAATGGTATGGCACAAACTACTTAAATTATACAGGCTCCATTATTCCCTGTATAGGAACATCAAAACTGATCAAGAGTATCATAGAAAAGGAATAACACAGTATGTGGCAAATCAAACCTTTTGGGTTTGACTCATTTGCTAAGTGAGTTAAGATTCATCCACATTGTCGCACAAATCAATAATTTCCTTTTCTAAAACGACCCTGAGATTTCACCTTACACCCATCAGAATGGCCAAGATGAAAAACTCAAGTGACAACACATGCGGGAGAGGTTGTGGAGAAAGGGGAACCCTCCTCCACTGCTGCTGGGAATGTAAACTGGTACAACCATTCTGGAAAACTATCTGGCACTTTCTAAGACAATTAGGAATAGTGCTTCCTCAAGACCCAGCTATACCACTGCTAGGTATATACCCAAAGTTTGTTCAAGTACACAAAAGGGATACTTGCTCAACCATGTTTATAGCAGCTTTATTTGTAGTAGACAGAACCTGAAAACAACCCAGATGTCCATCAATGGAAGAATGGGTACAGAAATTGTGCTATTTTTACACAATGGAATACTACTCAGCAATCAAAAAGGAGGAAATCATGAAATTTGCAGGCAAATGGTGGGATCTAGAAAAGATCATTCTGAGTAAAATATCCCAGAAGGAGAAAGACAAACACGGTATATACTCACTTATATAGACCTATAAGATATGATAAACATAATGAAATCTATACACCTAAAAAAGATTATCAAGAGAGCGGACATGGGGTAAGATGATCAATCCTCGTTGAGAAAGACAGATGGGATGTGCATTGGACGTATGATAGGAGTCTACTGAATGCATCTGAAAGACTCTAACTAGCAGTGTTTTCAAAGCAGATACAAAGACTCATGACCAAACCTTCGGCAGAGTACAGGGAATCATATGAAAGATTTGGAGTTAGTATGATGGGGAAAGGATAGGAGCTCCACAAGGACCAAATATATCTAGGCACAGGGTCTTCTCAGAGACTGTCATTCAACCAAGGACCATGTATGGATATAACCTAGAACCTCTGCTCAGATGTAGCCTGTGGTAGCTCAGTAACCAATTGGTTTCCCATAGTGAGGGGAACAAGGACTATTTCTAACAGGAACTCAATGACTGGCTCTTTGACCTCCCCACCCCCCAAGGGAGGAGCAGTCCTGTTAGGCCACAGAGGAGAGCTTTGCAGCCAGTCCTGAAGATACCTGATAAAACAGGATCGGATGAATGGGGAGGAGGTTCCCCCATCAGTGGACTTGGAAAGGGGCAGGGAGCAGATGAGGGAGGGAGGGTGAAGATGAGGGAGAGAGGGTGGGATTGAGAGGGAATGAGGGAGTGGGACACGGCTGGGATACAGAGTTAATAAAATGTAACTGATAAGAAAAAAATTAAATTAAATTAAAAAATAAAAAATAATTTCCTTTTCTGAGTGACATACCATTGTATAGATGTAGCTGGTGGTTTCTAAAACTCATTTGAAGAATAGTTACAATTTGTGGTGAGTATTAATTAATCCACTAAAACATCCTGTATAAGGCTTATGTGAACCTGATTTTCCATTTCTTGACATACAGTTGATATACACAGGACTAGTGGCATGGCTTCTGGCCGTATGTCTCACTTACAAGACCCTGCCAAGTTGATAGCTTGCGGAGGCCATCGTATGGGGCTGGTAGCTTGCTCTTGTTTCAGGGGATGACTCACACTTGTGCATATATATATATTATGTACATATATATATATGTATAATATATGCACATATATATGTACTCAGGAGTTATAATAATAAAAAGAAAAACATGAAGTTGGGAGGGAGACTAGGGTAGCTGAAGGTAAATAGGAAGCGATGGATATGATCAAGATACATTACATACAAGCAGGAAATTTTAAGATAAATATAAATAAAAATATTGTTTAAAACAGAAAAAAGAAACTGTCAAACTACTTCCCAGTGTGTTGATACCGCTTTCATTCTGACCACCAATGCATGAGAATCCTACACATCCCAAACTCTTGCTATTTGTCTTTTTTCCTGTTTAAAAAGTTAAAATAAATTATACAATTATATAGCTGTTCTTGTAGGCTCATAGTGATATATCACCATAGTTTTAATTTGCATTTTCCCTAGTGACTAATAATATTGCATGCTATGTCCTATGTGTATTTATGGTTCATATATATTCTTGACAGTTATAGAATAGAAATTAGTGAATTAAGATTTTAGTCCTGTACACAGGGATGAAATACTTCCCTTAAAATCTCACACTATTTACTTTTACATGAACTAGTAATAGTAATTTTCTCTCTTTTATGGAATCAGCCCTCTCCCTTTAATTTTGATTCTTCCTGTGTAGTCTTCTGTTGATCTACTTTTCAGTTTCTTACTTCTGTATGCCATCTCCCCAAAAGTTAGCTTCTGAAAAAAAGTTTTATTATTTAAAATTTTATTATTTCTAGGAGTTGTTTCCTTGTTGCTTTTAGCCTGAGTTCACTTAAAGTTTGTGTTCAACAGATTAAGTAGGGCTTGGCTCAGGTGAGATGGCCAAATGGGGCTAATCTTTAAGTTTAGACTCTGTTCTAAGATGGAGACAGTGGAACTTCAGGGCCTAGTGATTCTCCCAGGCCAGAGGCTCTCATCTCTCGACCAGCTTTAGGAGGCTGTCCTTGTCTTGGTATCTCCTTGCTTGAGCAGGCATGCTGAGGATGAACCTTAGAAAGCCGCCCTGTCTATAGCTCAGCATTTTCACTCAGGTCTCCACTGATAGTGTTTCTTGATTTGTAGGCATGTAAAATTTTGGCACCAATAAATCAAGATTATTTTTCAAAAATAACGATATTCAAAATACAAAAGAAATTTCAAAACTATCCATGAACCCATGAGCTTCACACTGTTCTTAGTTTTTCATGTCTTCCTTTAGAAGTTTTATTATAGACCTGCAATGTACAAATATATTTACTATTTTAAGACACCTCAAGCATTAAAAACCATATTCTTCAATTTTAAAGCTAGCTTTTATCCCAGTAGAATTGTAAAGTCGGACAGAAGCTGAGAAGAAGAAACACTGGCAAGATACAAAGATCACTAGATTAAGTTAGGGCCACACACAGAGCCATTACCTCTAATGGTAGTGTCTAGAGAAAAACAGGGATTTAAAAAGAGAAGAATTACTAAGGTCAGATAGCTTTTGATGTTGTCTTTGTTTTCCACATATTAGCTTAAATCCATATCTAGTCTGTACCAGTTAATCTTTCTTCTTGTCTTTCTTTGCTTTTATAATTTTTTAATTTAATTTTTTGAGAATTTTATATACAAATACTATACTTACATCATTTCTACTCCCTCTTCCTTCTCCAAGTAACCCTATATTCTACTCTCAAGTTCATGACGTCTTTTTAAATTATGATTGTTAACACACACAGACACACATCTGTATAAATAAATACAACCTGCCTAGTCCATTTCGTATGTTGCTCTTATGTATGTGTGTTTACGGCTGATCATTAGGGTATTGATAACCTATTGACACATTTGCAGCACAACCCTGTGCCTAAGGCTCATGAACCACTGTAAAGAGGGTGTGGAAAGATTGTAAGCTAGAGGACCAGGACACCTGCATGAAAGGGAAGCTGCCCTATGAATTCTCAGCAATATAGTTGTCTAACTAAGATCTGTACAATGTCAGTAACAATTGATATACCAATGTGTTGGCATTCACAAGGGTCTACCCCCATTTGAAGAGCTACAAGCTATTACTGTCTGCTGAGAGCAGGAACATCTTTTGTAGAATGAGCCCCTCAGTCCGTGTCTGGTAAGAGTCCTACATTTCCTGCTGATTTTCCCTTTCCTTAGCACTTAACGAGGCGGTCCTGTTTCCCTTGTTATCTTGCTCTTCCTGGGCATTTTGTTCTTAGTTTGCTTTCCTCTTGCATAGCTTTTTTCTTCTTTCCTATTTTTAGCAGCTCTTTATTTTGTCTTTGAGTATTATCATGTCTTTATGCAGTCTAGGCCAACTTAATCTTTCCTCTCATTTACAATTTAATCAAACAGAGCTGTGTACGCACTCGGATTTGGTGCTGCTTTGTCTGTATCTGTCTGTGGACAGGCAGCCTCTCCACTGAGGAGGCAGTAAGTTGCTGACAGGATTTTCTTGGGCCATGGAATCTGGTAGTCTTATGTCCCTAACTCCAGTCACTGCTTTCTTCTGCCCCTGTGAATATTCTTACTCTAATGTTATCTCTTGACCATCTTCTTCACCTGAACACTGTCCTTTCATCCTTCCCCTCGCTTGCTCCTCTTCTGGGACTAAAGCCAGCTTTAGTCCACAGTCTGCCATCATATTTTCTACTGCACATGTTGATAGTAACGTTTATTATTGCTTTTTGTGAGGACAGCTATAATTGTGAAACCAGATTTGCTTTAAAAATGCTGCTTTACAAGTTAGTGAGAATAATGGCTACGCCAATGCTTGATAAGCTGTAAAGACTCGGGGAGTAAATGTATAGTTACGGAATCAGTGAGGTTTTTTTGGCAATTTTTGTGTCATAGCAGAGATGCCAGCTTCATCTCCAGCTGACTGGCAAGTTTATATATGCCGCTTGCCTATTCACGCCTATTTTTACACTTAAGTCTGAAAACCACAACAAATTTAGTTCTAGAAGATACTTATCTTTCCCCCTCCAACTTTCTATTCTGTTTTTTTTCCAAGTAAAACTTTTTTTAAAAATCCTGTGGCTTTTATTCATACACCACAATTCTGCTAAGTCTTTCCCGAACTGTGAGGCTCGTGTGGTGCCTGTGCATGTCAGTGCCATGTGGGAAGTGTGGCACTGCAAGATTACTAGACTGTGAGATGTTAGGCTGCCACCACAAGTAGGTGGTAGCAATCTTCTCACAAATAGGAATTATTTTTCTTTGGATTTTGCCAAAATGGAAAACAGAAAACCTTTAATAAGCACAAAGTCCTGAGGTAGCCAAAAGAGTCTGATGAATAATGAAGTCAAATGAAAATTCACTCTATCTCACTATATATCAGTGACAGAAGCAAGAGACACCAGAAGTGCATTCTTACTGCATACTTTCTTGCTGAACGTGTGCAGTGAGATTGCTTGCCATTAGAATAAAGATGGTGCATCAAATCCATTCCCTCACAGCAGGGTCGCCAGTGTCCTTAGAGTTGTCCTTTTACACACTGGCTTTTAAAGAGTGTTCATTCCAAATGTTCCATGTTAATGCAAAAGCATACTCTTGTCTGCAGAATTAATGTCAGACTTCGTCTAGTTGTAGGAAAAGTTGTTTGTATGTTTGACAGTTGTATAGGCCTTAAATCTTTTATGTATGAATTCATAAGCTCATTCATTCTGGAACACAGCAATACAGCATTTTTATCAAAACAACATCTGTTTGCCAACTCGCAGTCATCACAGTGGCATCATCATTTCCATTTATAAGTCTCTGCCATTCAGTGCTTTTAAAACTGCTGTATCAGTTGCTTTTGTAGTAAAACTTGGAGTATCAGTTCTTGGCATCAAATAGCCTTATCTTTTAAAATTGACTTTTAGATGAATTTTAAGTGGTTAGAAGAGTGAGAGGCAAAAACTTACCTAAAAATATATCCAGGTTGCAGGAGGCACATGCTCATTCACTCCTTCATTCAGAAGACTGCTTGATGAATTTGCATATTGTCCTGGTAAACTGTCACAGACATACCTCTGCCCTCAAGAAGTGCCTGGTCTGTCAAGTGGAGCTTGATGGGTAAATAGGTCATTACAGTCATGGTAACATTAGCATAAACAGAATTGCAGAAGCCTTATGGAGCTATGAGCACATTGTGCATTGGGGGAGCTGGGTACATCTATATCTGTAACAGTAATTCAGAGTGAGGAAAGATCATGAGAAGCACATCTTAAAACAGAAATAGAGTTTTTTCTTTAAATTTTTACTTTCAATACCACTGTTATTTAGAACTTGCCCCTTTTCTCCATTGTGTCTGTTGCATGCCTTTTCCCACCTGCCTGTTGCCCTCCATACTTCAAGAGCCACGCGCTCCCTGCTGCTGTCTGTGGTGTCTGAGCACTTTGTCCTGGTGATCTGTGACTTCTGTCTGCGGCTTTAGGTTCTTCTGAGCGAGCTGCAGGCCTGAGCTTTACTTGTTTTAAGGATCACTATGTGAGCAGGGAGGAGAATGGAGGCGACAAAAACTTACAAGAGCTTTCCTCTAAGGTGTGTTTGTTTGTTTGTTTGGGTTTTTGTTGTTATCTTCCTGCTTCTAGCAAGAGTAGTCAGTGGCCAGCGGAAGCATACTGTTTCAGTCAATAAGTAGTTACTGAGAGATTGTGCACAGCAGGGTGACCCGTGTGGGGAAGCACAGGAAAGACTGTGAACTTTGGGTCCCCTTACCCATCTCAGTGCTGAGGGCTGATGATAAACTCGAAGGTGCGGGGAATGACCTGTGAGTAGCTCAAGATTGTCCTTGCCAGTTACAGCTTCACTGCGCAGCAGCTGCTCCTATGCTGAGACTGAGAAGTGGAGCAATGGCTGTAAGCAAAGCAGCCTGTGTAGAAACTGGCTTTAACATAGCCAAGGGCAACCTAGAACCATACACCTACTCTTTTGACCTCTCTGAGTATATCAGATACCTTTTTCAACCACTAATAAAACTGAAAATATAAATGGCTTAATTATTGGTCACTTTACAGAAAAGAACTATTATTGTAAATGTGTAAAACATGGGATTGTAAATGTTTAAAACACGCAACTCTATACTTTGTCAATTTTCAGGCCCTCATCCCTCCTTAGTTGAGAAATATCAGGAAGGCCAGATAACTCAGTGAGCAAAGTTCTTGCTCACACAAGCATGAGGAGCTGTGCTTGAATGTCCAGAACCCACATAGAGTACAGTGTCCTGTGATGAATAGGAGGCAGAAGCAGGAGATTCCCAGGAAGTGAGGGGCCCGGTGCCCTGTAACTGTCATATGTGCACCATAGTATGTGTGTGACCCACATGTGCAGACCCACACATGTGCATGCGTCATACACATCAAATCATATATATCCACAGTTAATGCATTTTAAAATACCAAATTTTCATTGTGTTCTGTGGATTAAATAGTATGCCCCTCCATTCATGTATTGTCCTAACTCCCATTGTTAACATATGAGGAGGAAGGGCTCTTAGGAGATGGTGTAACATTACTTCTTAAGACTAAGTTTCTATTCCAGCACAAGTTTTGGAGGCAGAGGGAGAGGGACAGGGGTTTTGATCTTGGCCTAGACAGCATCCAGAGCTGAGAGATGTTTCTGTTGTCAGCTGTGTCTTATTATGGAAGCCTGCGCAGACAGCGGCACAGTGGTGCCCCTGCTGGTCTGTCACTTTAGACGTTTATGGACATTAACATTTTAACTGACATGACATGGTTATTTGATATTGGAGTGAGAAACTAAGATTTCAGGGCCAGTAAGGAATCGGGAGAAAACTGGTCCTAAGCTTAGTTTGTCAAAAAGATGTTACATGTGTTATAAACTAAAACTTGTTATTGAAGACAAAATAGTCATGGAATTTAACTTGTTTGTTTGCTAATTTATTTTGAAACTTCTAAATTTATAATAGTTTCTTAGGAATAATTTAGATCATTTTGATGAAAACACTGACTTGGGACTGTGAAGTAAACACATGAAGGACATTGTGATATTTCCATACTTTTTAGTCTGTGAATCTACAAAGATTCTTTTATATATTTTTTCTACTCCTTCTAAATCAGTTATATTTCATAAGAAAACATAAAACAGCATTAATGTGAATAAAACTTTAAGTTTAATTCTTTTAGCTTAAGTCCAATTACAGATAGAATTTGCTTTGTTGACAGTTGTGGAAAAGATATAATTGGCTTTAACTTTATTATAGTTATCCATTATTTTCTTCTTTACATAAATATTTCTGACAAAAGAAAAATTGTATCCCTTGGTCTGCCCTGAGGAAGCTGATGAGCTCTTCAAATGCCGCTGTAGGTCTCCAGTTAGAGTTCATATTCCTGCTGGCATTCCCTAGGGAATGGGAAGGGTGTTGACAGTCAGGACTGCCTCAGCTCACTACTCTTCCTCACAAAGTCCTCTGAGCTCAGTTTAGCTCCTCAGTGCCAGGTTATAGGCTGGTTTAGGAATGTGGCTCCAGACATCAGGCCACTTACCAGGTGCTCAAGCTACTGAAGTCACCACATAGTCCCATTCTTTGAAAAAAAAGATCAGGAAGTGGAATTGACAAAGATAATTGGATTTATTCATAATGTAGCCAAAGCAGGTAGAGGAAGACTCCTAGTTTATCTCTATGGTCTCTGCTACAATGTTATAGAAGAGATGAAACAGAGCAGAGAAATACACATGTGTTAATTTAAATCGTGAGAACTATGTACAGTTTCTTCCTGGCAGATGAGTTCTTTCTAGCTGACAACAGGGCATTAGTCTTTTCTTTTATTCAGGATAATTTTTCAGGGGAAATTTTGGTGTCGTTGATGCATGTTTCTATAATCTAATATCAGAAAGGATGACAAAAATTACCTCCCCTGCCAGGACTGTTAGAAAAAGGGCAATAGCAGGATCTTCCTTCCTTCTCTGTCTTCAAAAGCAATGTGCCTTGAAAATGTTGCCCAAAGTTAGGCTCAGCGGAATTGCAAGTTGCTTAATATTCTGTAGCTGCAGACAGGAGGGAAGGGATCAATGGTTAAACTAGGGCTGCCTGAAAGATAATTCACTAAGGGTCTTGCAGGAAGGCTCAGTGGGGCCCAGTGCTGAGAGAAGGACGGTAAGAAAGAAACAATTAGCCAGGTGTGGTAGCGCACACCTGTGATCCCAGAACTGTTTGCAAGAGGCAAAGACAGGTGGATCTCTGTGAGTTCGAGGCCAGCCTGGTCTACAAAGTGAGTCCAGGACAGCCAAGGCAACACAGAGAAACCCTATCTTGAAGAAAACGAGAACGACTGAGACTTGTGCTGGCCAGCACAAGGCAGTCCCTGAGATAGAGGTTTTTGCCAACCAATGAGGTAAGTAGCTGAGGAGTCTTTGGTAGAAGACATTAAATGCAACAGCAGAAGGACAGAACAGAGGGGGAAATATATATATATATTATATATTATATAATATTTACTAATATTATATTAAAATTAATATAATTAATATAAATTAATATTAAATAAAATTTACTTTAAATTTTATTTAAGAAAATTGAGTAGAGAGAGTAGCCTTCAACATTGTTAAGGACTAATCATGCCCTTTGACATAAAGAATATGAACTTCCTCTAGAAAGAACAAGTTGTAGAATTGTTTTTCCATTGTATTATTTTTCCCTCCCTCCCTCCCTCCCTCCTCCTCCTCCTTCTTCCTTCCTCCCTCCCTCCCTCCTTCCCTCTCTCCCTCCCTCCCTTCCTTCCTTCCTTCCTTCCTTCCTTCCTTCCTTCCTTCCTTCCTTCCTTCTTTCCTTCCTTCCTTCCTTCCTTCCCTATAGTGCTTTCTTGGATGAATAATGGGTAAATTCGAAAAAGACTAGGAACCGTTGGGTTTTTATGGGCAGTATTGCTGTGAGTCACATGACTTTGACAATGCACTTATCTAGTATCAAGGTTGAATTGTCACAGCAGATTCATGTGAACCATAGATATCATCTGACCGAAATGCTCCAATGACTCAGAAGACACTGGCACACATCAGGCATGAAGCAGCACTATGGCTTCAAAATTGTCTCTCTCTCTCTACATTTGGAGAAGTTTTGGTTTTGAATTAATACAAAAGCTACCATGTATTCCATTTGGGTTTTGAAGCTCTTTAATGTTATATCATCAATATAATACAAAGAAAAAACTGTATATGAGTACCATAATTCCTCATGTAGACATCCCTCACAAAGCCTCAAATTTTAGGTCTCCTTACTAGAAGCAACCAGTGGTTTCTGCATCTTGATGGGAACCATTTTACATTTGGATCCTCACTAGTAGCTTTTCTCCTAACCTAATGTCAGAATAGTAGCATTGCCAGAGTAAGCTCTCCCAAGTGGCAGCAACAGCACCTGAGGCCTGTAAGACATGCAAAAGCTTGGTCACTGTTCCAGACCTATGGGGTCAAATGCAGGACTTGAGAGTCTTAAAATCCTGCTTTGCAAAGCCCCAGACGATTCCCATTTCCAAAACCTTAGATTTCTGCTTGGTCGGGAGAAAGGAGCCTAGTCTGAGGGGGCATGATGAACAAGACAGGCAGGAGTAGAGGGGGACAAGCAGAGTACAGTGATAGGCGTACAAGAAAATACTATGATGAAACCTGTTATTCTGCACAGTAGAGGAAAAAGCTCACTTTGCCCGTAGCTCTAGTGCTAACTTTTAACATTTAGTTAACACTGTGTCTGCTAAGTTTTCCACTAGAAGTGCAATTGAAGTGTATTTTATAATGTGCTGATTATTTTTTTTGTCAACATGACACAAAGGAGTCACTAGCCAAAGGGAACCTCAATAGAAGGAGTGCTTCCATCAGAATGGCCTATGGGCATGAATATAAAGCTTTTTTTTTTTCTTTTTTCCTTCCAATTTCTTTTTAGTGGAAATAGGTTATTTTTTCTTACAATATATTCTGATCACAGTTTCCCCTCCCTCAACTGTTTTTTGTAAATAGAAAAAAAGAGCGTTGGGCTATATAATGTTTATTATTAGTCCTAAGATTATCACGGTCATATTATTTAACCTGCTGTCAAAAATAATAAGGCACAGAGACATCTGTTAGATTTTATAATTGCCTTATTTACCTTGGGCTGGACAGATACGTCCCCTACGATGGCTCAGTATCCTCACCATCCATCTCCCAGGCCCCCTCGTCCAATGCCATCCACCTTCATCCTCTCATCTGGTCTACCTTCCATCCAGAATCCCATAGTGCTTGTTTTTTGTAGTCTTCATTTGGGCCTTTTCATGCCATTATCGGAGGCCTTCCACTTGGCCCACATGTATGTTTGTTTGTTTGCTTGCTTATTTGTTTTCTCCATGCTAACCCATCATGGCATCCTCCTCCTTTCTCCCTATCCATCTGTCTCCTGTCTCCTGTCCTCTCCAAACCCAGGAACCTTAGCCACGCCTATCCTATTCTGCCCTGCCCAGGTATAGGCTGTTTAACCCACCAATCAGGTATGTCTTAGGCAGGTTTACAAAACAAGGATAGGTGTAACCAGATCTTGAGGGCCAGTAACACCCATGAGACCAACTGCCAACATTCAGCTCTTCTGAGATCCTCCCCACTCACCCACCCACCCAAATCCACAAACCCTCTTTTTCTCATTAGAAAAAGAAAAGGGGGGATAACAAACAGAAAAAAAGAGTCAAATTAAAAGCATAAAAAACACATATTGACACAGAGAACACATACAATACACATACACACAAAATCACATAAAAACACAAAATCAGAAAACATAATATATAAGCAAAAGGCTTATAAGGTTTCAAAAAATGCCCAAAGAATCATGAGACAAATAATCTTTAAAAATTACCAATGAGTTCATTTTGTGTTGGCCACTTCCAGCTGGGCGTGGGGCCTGAACTTAAGCTTGAGACTTTTGGAGCATTTTCTTGATTTATTTTCTTGATTGAGGTGGGAGTGCCCAGCCCATGTAGCCAATGCCACCCTGGGCAGGTGGCCCTGAGTTATTTCAGCAAGGAAGTTGAGCAAGCCGTGAGGAACAGTTAAGAAGGTAGCTGTAAAAATATGGACTTTCTATGTCTGCCAAAACTCCCAAATAATGACATGGAGACTTTTGTGTTTATTAATAGGCAGTTATTTATTTATTATTTAGGTAGTGTTATAGCTGGACTGATACTATTGAGCTATTCTAACCCACCTATGCTGGTCTGGCCTCCTTACCAGCCACTGAGCCCATTATCTGCCATCTTAGTCTCACTCTGGCACCTCCTTGTTCATCTCTGACCTCCTGGCAACTCTCTGGCCCCCACCCTAGACCCTTTCTGTCTCTCTGGGTCCTAGCCAGCTATTAACTATTCAGCTCTCTATTAACTAATCAGAGGGTGCTGGAGAACAGTTTTTATACAAGAATGAGACAGGGGATACTTCATAGAAAAGACAATGACAGCATTGGACTGCAACCTGATCTATCTAATTAGCATTTGAATACACATCCACTAACAGGTAGCTTTTCTTGATGACTCTTCTTCCTCTTCTCCTCCTTGAGTTTCTACTCTGACTTCCCTCAGTGACTAATGAGGACATAGAAGTCAAATAAACCATTTTCTTACCCACCTTGTTTTTAGTTAGTGTTTTATCACAGTAACACAAATATAGCTAGGATATGCAGTTATTAAACAAGTTATGTTTCAAAGAAAGAGAAACAAACAAACAAACCCTGGAGCTGTAACTTTTCAGGGAGGTCAGGGAGAGGGCATGGAGCCTAAAATTGTTTTGAACATGACAGTCATTTATAGGTAAGTTTGCTTTGAAGCTGTGCTTTACAAAATATGGTAATTTTAAGTTTTCCATAGTTTTAATCTCTACCAATAAGATCAATGTTTCTGTATTGTCTGAAGACAAAATTAAAAAGGGAATGAACAACTAAACCCATTTTACTCCCCCCCCCCCCCGCACTGGGGCGGAGTCTCTCTACACAGCCCTGGTTGTCCTGGAACTTGTTCTGTAAACCAGGCTGGCCTCAAACTCACAGACATCTACTTGCTCCTGCCTCCTGAGTGCTGGGATTAAAGGCGTTTGCCAGCACACCTGGCTGATTTTCTCTTTTATGTAATAAATATTTTACCCAATTTGTAAGTTGCTAGTAGAGAGAAAAATAGTATTGTTTTGTGTTGTTAGATTACGTTTTTGTTGTTTGTTTTTAATGAAAGTGTGGAATTTGTTAGTTAGTAACCTCGGCTTGTTGTAAATGTTTTCTAGGGAGAACTTGATATATGAGAAAGATTGTCTTACATGACTAGTCTCTCCTGTGACTGTGGCCCAGATGCTGTTGCATATAGTTCAGCTCTGTGGTTTTGCGTGTACAGCTAGAAGTTCAGAAGTGGGAACTGCACCCTGGCTGTCTCGAAGCCTAGAGAAGCCCTGCAGGTGGTACTCAGCCTTCTCCAGACTGAGTCTTTGTTATTTGATTCCTGAAGCTCTGTGCTATACTGCATTAGTATTTTGGGCATTTTCTTTGTTAGGAACTGCAATTGGCTGTGGTCCTTGTGTAGCATGTGGCGGGGTTCTGGAAAGAAGTATTTTATAGTTTCTTCATGCCTTAGAAGTAATATTTGTTATAGTTACTGCTCTCCATCCTATTTTAATTAAGCTTCACCCTTTCACCCTTATGTCCCTCAAACCTGTTAACAGTCCTGCATGTGAGCCATACATGGGGATCGACCTGGACCCAGGTTGTGGAAGTAGGCTTATTATCCCTCTAACAGGGAATTTGAGGTACCCTGCTGGGGAGGGCACAAGCTGCAGGTGGCTCCATGTAGGGAGGCTACAGATGCCAGAGTGCTGGATTGGAACCAGGGAAGTAGCCTCCCCTTCTGATCCGCAGAAGCAAGACATCTCTCTTTCTTTCCAGCGTGATCAGTCTGTAATCTAAAGTTTTTATTTTTCTCTTCCCCGCAAAGTTGAGATGCTCATTTACAGGGACATGATACTTGCAAATAGGATATATTTAATAAATATTTGTCAGCTTATATTTCTTATGATGTAACTTGAAAGTTTACTTTTGAGAAAAGTAAACTCCGTATATTTCACAAGACCATGTTTCAGAAATGTGAACCAAATCTAAGAAAATTAATCACTTACGTTTCACTTAGTTTTTATCATATAGCTTTAGGCATTCCATGTAGTGAATGCCTACCATGGCGCCTATCACTTAATGTATAATGCATACTTGAACGAAAAACGAATAGAATAAGGTTTGCTTGGAAGGAAAGATGTTTTAGGACAGATGGTGTTGCAGATGTACTCCCAGATGTCAGAGGGCTTGAGTAAAGGAGCAGTCACTGCCCAAGAGTGCACTTGAGGTTTGTATTCAGCACTGTGCTGCTTCACTTTGCAAACAAAGGGTTGGAGGCTAAGTTGCTGAAAGCCATATCTCTCAGTCAACACAGCTATGTCTAAATTCCAAGCAGTTTGACTCTTACCTGTTTCCCAAAGCAGAAACTTTTGATCTCCCTTGGATCCTTGGCCCTTTCAAATTGTAATTTTAAACCTAATTCACCAACAGAAGGGTGAAATCTGTGATGTGATATTTATGAATAAGATGGTTCTTGAACATGCATAATTTCCTTCAAAGTTACTTTCACTCAGGTGCTATAACCTGAAGGAGCCTGAATCTGGCTTCATGTTTATCAACCTCAGTCCTCTTACACTGTTTTCATCTGTTGGCTCTAAGAGTTTTTATTAAAAAAAAAAGATAATAATAAGAAGAAGCCAGGCATGGTGGTGCACACCAGGCGGGCAGATCTCTGTGCATTCGAGGCCAGCTTGGTCTACAAACAAGTCGCAAGTCCAGGATAGCCAGGGCTATTACACAAAGAAAACTTGCCTTGAAAAACCCAAAGCAAACAAACAAAGTAAAAATAAGATGTTTTAAAGTTGAGATGAATGAAAACAGTATGAGTTGTCACTTTCTCTGTGCTAATAGAGAACAGACGTTTATCGTAAGATTTATTGTAGTCATTATTTAAAAATAAGAGCAACTAAAATTCTAGAAGGACAGATAAAACTAAGTCATACACATCCAAGCACTATGCCAGGTAAAACTTTCCTAATAAAAACAGTGTGGGAGGGAATTTGGGGATTATTCAAGATTGATTTATAGATCATGTAAACAAGTTCAGTTGCTAAAAGCTTTTCAAATAGATTCCAGAAGAGCAGCTTGCTTTGCATACTTATCAGGAAGGATTTTTTCTTCCCCCTGTAAAGCAACCCTGGTAACTTTAATGGCAAAGCTGATCAAATTTTCAGTAATCCCTGTGCTCTAAAAATATGCTATGGCTAAGACTTTGAGTGGAAAAAAATGTGCTAAGCAGGCAATGAAGTGAGTGAACTGAAAACCTGTGCAGAAAAGAAGGATAGCGATTACTTCTCAGTATGACAAGTACAGAAATTATAGGCCCTGACAGTCATTTTTTGTTGTGTATTGCTGTGTTTTGTAATTATTTTTCCTAAGACTTATACCAACTATAAATCCATAACCCTACAAAATAAAATCTCTAAAATGCCATGTTGTAGATCTGTTTGCAATTTTTATCTACTTCAAATGTTAAGCATTACAAGATTTTTATAATGCAAGTCTGTATTTAAACTTTCTTCCCTCTCCATCCCTTCTTACTCCCCTTTCCCCCATCATTCCATACTAGGTGATTGTTAGCACACATTTGATCATGGCATATTTTATTAAAGCTTTAATATTCTGTATTACGAGTAGCTACATTTTTAAGGTAGACTTATATTGCATTAACATTTGTTTTAGAAATGTTGTAGAAGTCATAAATTTGCCTGTATTTAAGGTTGGGTAGTGATGGAAATGTTGCTTAGAAATAACTGTTAACCTATATAGGAGAGGAACCTCCCTTTATGTGAATAATCAGGGTTTGAGAAGATATATAAGGGAGACTGAGCTCATGTCTCAGCACTGTCTGGCTTTGCTTCCTAGGAAACCAGATCTGAATCAAAGTAAGGAGGTGACTTAAAACCCTCCTATTTAGACCCTTGTGGGCTTATACCAAATAGGACTCAAACTTCAGGAGAAATGCATGCCATTCTAGTGAGATTTGGCAGGGTTGGTTGGCATAAGAAATAATGGCCATCTGCACATGATGGCCGTCCACCAAGAAGCTGGATGAGTCCCCTGCAGCCCGGGCAGAGTGGGACTGGCCGTACTCAGCAGGGGACAGTGCTTATTTGCGTACTCTGCTCACTTTCTTTTAAGTGACAACTTTGTAAGACAAAATGAATTCTGTGATTTAGATTCTAACTTTTAAGCTGTAATTTGGCTTTATTTACTGTTATTTTTTAGAGTTTATTCCTGCCATTATACCTATTCATGTGGCACACTGTAATGGGAACTTAATGTGTTCACAAAAGTAGAGAATGCTATAACAGTGGCTTGATTTTGTTGGTGCCTGATTTTAAATTATTGCCTTATATTTGATAGAAAAATTGGCAAAGTTATTATGGGGGTAAAAGAATGGTTATTGTATATTACCTAGTGAAAATAAATGAGTCATTGATTAAGTCTGCAGCCTTCCTGATTGGTCATCAGGACGGAATGAACTTTTCCTCTGAGGCTGTAGATTCTGTAAAGATTATAGAGAGCTGACTCATATTCCTGCCAGCCACGTAAAGCATTTGTTACTACCACTTGAAAGTTTTATTGTGGTTTTATTTTTGGTACAAACTCTGAATGTGCTAAATGTAAAGCTTTTAATTGTGTTTAATCCAGTTAACCCAATGAAGGAAGAAGAAACTATAACTTTACAGAGCACTCATTTGAAACAAAGTTTATGAGCCATTATAGCTGAAAAACCTTAGACTTGAAATGTAAAATTCATTGTGTTCTGGTTCATTAAATTGATGGTTGCATGGACTATCTGGATCTTTACGAGTCATACTCACTGTTTTCAGTAGATTACACTTTGGGGGAAGGTGGTGGAATTTGTTAGAAAGAACACAAACTTTATAGTTAGACATTTTGGGGTTTAAACCTTGTTTCTCCACACCCTTAGAGTATCATAACTGTCCATTACCACTGTAAGGACATACTGTCAATGTTTGAACTACATGGCATTGTGTGATGTCATTGCTCAGGAAACTCCATTGGAGTCTCAGATTCCAAAGTTGTTACACACAGCTAATCACATTTCTTCTATATGACCAAGCATGGTAAGAGCTCCAAGTAAGTTACTAGGTACCAAAGCCGTCCACTTGTTTGCTTGAAGCATGTTGGCAACTCATTGTGAAGTGCCACACATTGTACAGTCTCTTGTGAACATTCTGGTAGTTTAGTTCTCATTTTGACCAAGTGTCATCAGCACGACTCAATATTTAACTGGGAATGGTGACACTGAACTGCTGCATACCCTTTTGTCACACAGTGACAAGTGTGGAAGTAAAAAGAGAGCAAACCTGCAAGGTAGCTCAGCAGGTAAATGGGCTTGCGTGAGAGCCTGAGGATCCACTCTTCTTCCTTGGAACCCATGTGAAGGTAAAAGGAGAAGCCAACTCCAGAAAGTCATCCTCTGACTTCCACAAATGTGCGTGTGTGTACAGAGATACACAGGCACAGGCGATAAAATTCTTTAATGTTTTAAAGGGGCAGAATTCCCCTCAACTGTAGTACGTCTTTTCTATCCCAGTTGACCTACTGTCCCCAGTGCGAGTTGCATTGTGCTCTCTTTGGTACAGAAATAGTTCTCTGGGCCAGAGAGAAGTTCTCTGGTTCCAGGAAGAAGCTCCTGGAACTCAGCTGAGATTTGTGTTCACATACTTTTGGTTTTCTCCATCTGAGAGTGCTCTTTTCTGCCTTTCATTCCTGAAAGATAGGGTTTCCACTTGCAGTAACACTTAACTGATAGCTGTTTTGTTATTCTGGCACATGTTCTTCGTGCGTTTCCTTCTAAGCTGCCTGTGGAGGAGAACTCGTCACCTGATTAATGTTTTGTCACGGTAAAGCGCTATCCACGACTGCCTGCAAGACTTCGTGCTCCCTTTCTTGCACTTTAATTATTACCTATCTGGGAATTATCTGGCATTCTATCACCTCTTTGGTTTGTTGAGTGGCTTTCATGGAATTTGTCATTTATTATGTCATAATTTCATTATGTCTTTGGCTACTTTCCAGCTCTAGGCTTCCTCCGTCTTTAAGGGTTAGTGATTGGTTCTCTCATTGTAGTCCCTCAGTCCTTGATGACCTTAGTTTAACCCTCAGCCATTTCTTCTCTGTTGTTCAGCTGGGGAAATTATGGTTACTTGTCCTCAAGTGCAGGATTACTCTCTTCAGTCGTCTTCAATTTCCTGTGGAACCAAATCAATTGATTTTAAAAGTTTGTGTAATCTTACTGTTTTGTTCTTTTTTTTTTTTTTTTTTGTAATGACTTAAGTTCTCATTGTTTCCTTTTCAAATAACTTCTGTTTCCATTGTTAAGATAGTCTATATAACTTTATTTACCTCCATAGTCTCTTTTAATGACTGGATTTTAGTGATTGCTTTTGAGTACCTATCAGATAATATCCAGCATCTCATCCATGTCAGTATTGCTGTCAGGACTTTCTACTCATTTGGGTTTTTCTACTCATTTTGATTTTTTTTTTCTCAAAAATCTTAACCTAGGCAGTGGATCTGTCATGTAGGAAACCGGGAGTCCTTTGAAAGGTTTACAGAACAGCCAGCTTGTTGAGGTTTAGCACTCTCACTATGGCCTTGGTTTCTTTGACAGCTAATTTTTCGAGCCTTTGTGGTGGGACTATGCTCAGCTGATTTATTTGGAGCCACCTGGCTTCCAGCTTATTCTTAGTAGGGCTGCCTCAGGCTTGGAGTTGCCTCTGGCTGGGGTGCCAGGTGTTTCTTCCTGAGGGAAAGGATTGGGCCTGTGACTTATTTGGTAGGCATAGAGCTCTTCCTAAACTATTGTGTTTGGGTTATCTCTCAATACTCTCCAGTTGCTCTTGTCTCTTCCACGTGGTGGGAATCTCAGGTCCTTGGAGAAAAAGCCTTTCCAGGCTGGGCTACATTTATAGTGGTGTTTCCCCTGCCAGAGCAGGGAACTACTTGTGTGGGCTGATTTCATGTTAACTTGACACAGCTAGAGTCATCTGAGAGGAGGTAGCCTCAATTGAGAGCATGCCTCCGTAAGATCAGGCTGTAGGCAACCCATAGGGCATTTCCTTAGCTAGTGATTGATGAGGCTGGGCCCAGCCCATTTTGGGTGGTGGAATCCCTGGGCTGGTGGTCCTGTGTTCTTTAAGAAAGCTGAGAAAGCCATGAAGAGTAAGCCAGTAAGCAGTACCCCTCCAAGGCCTTTGTATCAGCTCCTGTCTCTGGGTTCCTGCCCTGCTGTCCTTTGATGATGTGGAAGTGTTAGCCACATAAACTCTTACCTCCCGACATGCTTTTGGTCATGCTGTTTCACCATAGCAGTGGTGACCCTAACTAAGAAGTACTCTTTGGTGAAAAGATTCCAGGCTGCAGAGACAAAGGCTTCAGGACGCTGGTTGCTTGTTGGGCTGCTCCCCCTCCCTTTTTAGCCTGGGCCATTCTCTTACTTTTGGGTAAGGCCAGGCCTATTTGTATATTTCCAAAGACCTTCCCATAGTGCCCTGTTAGCTGCCAGTGTCTCCGTGAGTTAGGCTCACTCGCCAAGCTGGCATTGAGGACTCCTTGTGACTCAGGAGAGGGATAACCCCTACCTGGTCTGCCTTGTATTGCCCAGGGGTGGGGGTGGGGGTGGCAGTGGACTGCAGGTTTTCTTCCATGCTGTGGTAGGATATAAGTCAGCTTGCTGCTGTGGTGGTCCCTGATTTCCCTTTTTCTTTTTTTATTACAATTTATTCACTTTGTATCCCCGCTGTAGCCACCTCCCTGTTGCCTCCCATTCCTACCCACCACCCTCCCTCTTCTCCTGCTAGGCCCTTTCCCTAGTCCCTTGATAAGGAAGGACCTCCTCCCCTTCTATCTGACTCTAGCTTATCAGGATTCATCAGGACTGGCTGCATCATATTCCTCTGTGGACCAGCAAGGCTGCACTACCCAGGGGAAGGTGATCAAAGAGCTGGCCACTGAGTTCATGTCAGAGACAGCCCCTGTTCTCCTTACTAGGGAACCTACTTGGCAACTGAGCTGACTGAGCTGCCATGGGCTTCCTTTGAACAAGGGGGTCTAGGGCCTCTCCATGAGTAGTCCTTAGTTGGAGTATCGGACTCTGCAGGGCCCCCTGGTCCAGGTATTTTGGCTCTGTTGTTCTCCTTGTGGAGCTCTCCCCTCCAGGTCTTTCTATCTGCTTTTCAAAGTACCTTGGTCTCCTGATGTGCATTTTCTCCAGAGTTTTTGATGTTCTGTGCATTGGATAACTGAGCGTTATGGTCAGGTTAAAAAGTACATTCCTAGTGTTTTCATACCTCTTTTGAAAGCATTTTAGCTTCTGCCATATTTGTATCTTTACTTAGAATATTTATATATATTTATAAAAAACATTTTAAAATTTTATTTTTAAATGTATATTTTTATTTACATCTGTGTATACGTGTGAGTATGTGTGTGAGTATATGACGTGTGTGGGGGTGGGGAGGGCATCAGATCCCTTGGAGCTGGAGTTGCAGGTTTTTATTTTGTTTTCCATCCATTATCTTGTGCCTCATTTTCTAAGCCCACATTGTCCATTCACCTTTTTCCTTTCTAGACTCCAGGGAATGGCATAGCAGGGCTTTTTCCAAGGATACTGTGTAGTATTGCGAATTGTTTCAACCCAGACAACATACTTGTCCTTACTCTAGTAGCTTCCAGAGAAGTAGAGGGCATTCTGCTCTAAGAATTCCGAGCAGCTGTCATGGTCTCCCGTACCCTCTTGAAGCAATGCTGCCGCAGTGCCGGCAGCTGTGACCGGTGCCAGGCTCAGCCCTTCACACGGTCTTCGTCCCTGGAATGAGTATGTGAAAGCCTTGCGGCAGCTGCCGTGCTAACCTGTCTTTGAGTTCAGATGTGTTGAGTTTGCAGCACACAATATTTCTACTCTTATGTCCTTGTAGTTGGCATTTAGGAATACGATTTTATTCTTTTACTTTCTGAATAAACAAAAAGGATCTGAAATACTCTAAATTGCTTTGTCTCTCTTTTACATTAACTTGTCTTACTAAAAAGTTAGTCGAAAAATATTTTTCTGTTATTTTCTTTGGTCCAGTGGCTCCCAACCTTCCTAATTCTGTGACCCTTTAATACATTTCTTCATGTTGTGGTGACCCCAACCATAAAATTACTTTCGTTGCTACTTCATAACTTTATTTTTGCTGTTATTATGAATTATAATATAACTGTGTTTTCCAGTAGTCATAGGTGATCCCCATGAAAGGGCTGTTTGACCCCAAAGGGCTCATGACCGACAGGTTGAGAATCTCTCTTGTTCTAGGGTCCACTGACACATTGCCATGGCTAGACCCAGCCTCTCACTGAGGTCTTTAGGGGTAGAGACTTAAGTTCATTGTCTTAACTGCTTCAGTAGAAGAGCTGCATCTCAACGGTGTGTTTCTGTTTCACTTTTCTATTCAAGGGAGCCTTCTCATTCTTCATCCCCATCCTAGGCTTTAAAGACACACTACCAAATCTCAACTAGCATGGAAGGACTTTGAAGTTGTAATTTATAATGAATCTTTTGAATAAAATTTCAAGTTTTTTTAAACCAATTTCTTTGTGTGTAAGTGAGAGAATCTACGTGAGAGAGAATGTGTGTGGATGTGTGAGAATGTGTGTGTGTGAGAGAGAGTGTGTGTGTGTGTGTGATATGTTAAACTACTAAAAAGATTGATAGGCAAAATTTCCCTCTTAAGAATTAATATAGAAATAACCTGCTCTCTTAGTTACCCATTGTAGCACCAGGTGTATGTGGAAACTTTTCCTTTATTTTACAAAACATTGTATTGATGCTTTATTTTTCTTCATCTTTTGTTTGTACTAACTAGTGATTTACTAAAACCCTAAAAGTTTTAAGAAACAAGGTTTGAGTTGGCAAGTGGCATTTGCATGGTGTTTTGTTCTGGACTCTAGAGTGAACTTAGCTTACCTATAAACTTCTAATTCGGTGTTGCTTTCTTAAAGTTTTCTTCCTTTTTTTTAACTGAGAAATTTTTATGTGAAACAAGAAAAATGAATATTACTAGTTGATTTATATTTCTTGCCTGTAAATTTGAGGCAAAATTTTCATATTTTCTTATTTAATTACCATTTTTTCTAAAAGTATATGTATTATAAAGATTTATCACAGTCACAAATTTAATTTTGTACTTTGACTCCTAAATTCTGTTTGTAAGTGAATGAAAATGATGAGAATACTGATTTTTATCTGAGAGATTTCACTTTGTCAGCAGCTTCTCAGTGTCCTAAATATTCAAATAACTCACTGTTGAAAATACATTGTCAGGCCAGACATGGTAACACACTCCTTTAACCCCAATTCTTGGGAGACAGAAGCAGGCAGATCTCTGAGAGCTTGAGGCCTGCCTGATCTGCATGGCTAGTCCCAGGCCAGACAAAGCTACATACTGAAACCCCATCTCAAAGAAATGGGGTAAAAAATAGCCAGGCAGTGATGGCACACACCTTTAATCCCAGCACTCAGAGGCAGAGGCAGGCAGATCTCTGTGAGTTCAAGTCCAGCTTGGTCTATAGAGCAAGTTCTAGGACAGCCAGGGCTACACAGAAAAACTGTGTCTTTAAAAACCAATAAATAAATAAAAATAAATGGATAAACTTGAGAGGTGTGTGTCTGTGGCAGCGCACCTTTGGATGGATTTTGTGGAAGTGAAACAGTTTCTAGCAGAATTGCAATTTTGGTTTTTACTTCACATATACTCAGATTTGCGTTATTTGTTTAGAAATTATCAGGTACATTTCAATGGATTTTAAAATACTAAGAGTCATTTTATGTAGAAGTCTGTTTAATTAAATAATCTGAATGGCAGCTATAAAGAGTTTCTCTTTTAGAGCCCATTGGAGTACTTGGCATCTTCCAATGCTGAGCCTGTTGAAATGATCCCAGGTACAAGCCTGGGTGCCAGAAACTTTGGGGGAGACAGTGGGCTCATAGTCGTACACTACAGAATAGCACACCTGAAATTTAGCACAACGTCAGTGTAAGAAAGCGCATATTAAATGTTTCGTGAAGGTGCTTTTAAAGTGAGATGTTATTACCTGTGAGTGGAATGTTTAGCTCACCTGACTCCTGTGGTTATTGATCAGTATATTTTATTATTAGAATTGGCCATTACTTTTCTCCTATTTAAAAGTATATGTAAATGGTGTTGCCCTTGAATTTAAAATAAGAATCTTTAAGTGAGTAGTTTGACTCTGGATTCACAAATGTGTATGTGGAAGGCTTGGGATAAGGGAGTAACCACGGGCAACCTGCACTTCTGGAGAAATGCAATGATAAAGGTAGGTGGGACAGGAGGTCTGCGAAGAGGGGTCCATGAGAACCGAAGGCTTCAACAGAGATGTCTGTCTTGGTGGCAGAGGACTCACTGGATGGCAGTCAGCACCCTGTTGGCTGCCCCAGCCACTCTGAACTTCATCTTTGACTTTTTCTCTGCACCTACTTTAGGTTTCTGTGCTCAAACCTGTCATAAGCACTACCGAGAGGTAGCATTCCGTTCCCTCTACCCCTCCACTGAGCCTCGGGAATTCCTGCATAAACCTTTGCCTGAGCTGAATCCTGAGGCGCATGGCTCTCACTTTGCAAAGTCTGTTCTATGCAGGTTGCTAGATTGTGATGCTTTGAATGAGAATGGTCCTACAGGGTCGTATGTTTGAATACTTGCTTCCTGATTAGTGGAACTGTTTGGGAACGATTAGGAGGTGTGGGCTTGTTAGTGGAAGTGTGTCACTGGGGGTTGAAGTTTCTAAAACACCAGGCCTAGTATCTCCCATGGCCTGCTGGCACTTGTCAGGATGTAAAGCTCTCAACTCTTGCTTCAGCACCATGCTCGTCTACTTCCTGCCAAAAGACTAAGACAAAAGATTAAGCCTCTAGAACTGTAAGCAAGTCCCCAGTTATTTGCTTTCTTTTATAACAGTTGCCTTGATCAGGGTGTTTCTTCACAACAATAGAAAATAACTAAGACTTGGATTAATAGCTAACTACCCAATTATTTGTATTCTTATATATTTTATGTATATTATATATTTATACTTAAATATTTTACTTATAAACACTTATTTTGCTATTAATTGTCCACTTGGGCTTCTCTATATTAAGCCATTATCATTATACAATAGTTATTGTGTAATGCAGAATTAAGCCATTATACAATATTTATAAACTAAATTTAATTTAATAAGTTTATATTATACATATTAAATTAATAGCTTACATTTGGATTCCTGTCTGTGTCCACTTCTGGAAGAATCCAAGCAAAGGCAGAATCATGTCTTCTTCTTAGCCAAGTTAATAGAGCTGTATTCAGTGGTCTTAACTTGTCAAGAAGAGGGGTATTTCTGAGCTGACCCTTCCGTTCTCCATCTCACTCACAGTGAGCTGTGCAAGCATACACTAGTTACTACTCGGACTATGAGAAGTGACACCGTAAATTCATGTGTTCAGATCACCACTGCAGTCTTCAATATTCAGCTCACATCTTTCAAGTCAGTATTACTGAAACATATTTTTAATTCCCAAGTATTTCTACGATAAATATATTCCTGACACTTTTATTAACTCTGCAACATATTATTTCATCATTATCAGTCAATTTGAATTTTAGATAGTGTAGTCACCTTCACCTCAAGGATGTGAAAAATTAGTAGTCTCTAAAACATTAAATACACAGCAATAGAAATATTAACCAACCCAATTTAGGAGCACTTTTAAAAATTCTTCCAATGTCTGATTGGAATTTTTTCATCACACAGTTGAAAAGTTTGATAATCATGATAAGAAGAAGAAACCTGAAAAGTCACATTTACTTTTTTATTTCTTCTTTTGTTTTTAAACTCTCAAAATATGATTCATTGAATCATTTTCATGTAATATTGACACATATGTCACTAAAATAATAATCACAATTTCCTGCTTATTGTCAGCTCTGCCTCACTTAATGGTCTTTGTTATGATCAGCACCACAGTATTTTCATTTTGTCAGGATGGGAAAGTGGTCTTTCTACTTTAATTTTTTGCTGTTCTATTCCAGTAGAGTAAGGAGGTTACCCTCAGTAGCAAGAATGTTATAGTGCTGGCATCAAGACAGAGACAGTGGCCTGGCAGAGGCAAAAGAAGAGTAGATAAGGTGTTACACGTGCTTCCGGGAGCTACCGGGGTCAGACCCCTGACATTCACTCACTGGCATACTGTTTAAAATCGGAAACACTTAAAATCATACCCCTTTAGTGGATTGAGCATAGCTCAATGTTTGACATAGCTTTTGACTTTGAATTTTCTGATGTTTCTTTTCTTTATGGAAGTAGGTATAGGTAAGTTTACCTACTATTTAAATTACTATTTCTCTACATTAAATGGAGATAGTATGGGCTCAGCAGTTATTTTCCTTACACATTTATAAAAAAAATCACAAAATTTTAAGAGATTTAATACAAATAAGTAATATATCTTAAAGTCTATACTGAGGACTATTTCCATGGCAACCATGTCTTGTAATAAAAGGGTACATGACAGTAATCTGTAACCTTAGGGACTATTGTATTTGGGACTTGAAAGCTACTCACAGTGTAGTTGGAGAACAGGCTGAAAGCCTAGATATAATGCAGCTGAAATCAAGCCTGCTGCTACTGAGTTGCTTGAGGGGATTACTGAAGATTATACAAGGTGTGCTTCAGACAGGATTTCTCTATCTCCCAGCCAGAACTGACCTAAAACCTTCTGTTCTTGGCTCAGTATGATTTGATTCTCAGGGATGCTTCTTGACCTTCCAGTTCCTTAATAAAATGAAGGGCGTTTTGAACTCAATTTTACACTAGATATAACGGTCATGGGTCTAAGTGAAACTTTAGACCTGCGTCATTCACCTCTAAAGTAATTTTATTGGTTGGCATGAATTGATCTCCTCTAAGTGACACCCATTTGTAATATGTTGTGATGGGCACCCGGGGTGGGACAAGTGGCATGGCATTATTCCGGCCACACATGCAGGCCATTGTCTGATCTTCCCGTTCAGCTTAGGAATATGGTTGGACTCCGCAGTGTGCCTGTCTGCAGGGCTGTACTCCTTGACTCACCTCTGTAGCACAGCGGTGGGGTGCTCACATGTTGGTGTACTAGGAGAGGGGGATAAGCTTCGTCATCTGTCACTCAGTACCTTGCACCCTGGACAAGCACTAACCTCTCAAGCCTCAGCTTCCTCATGTACTGAATGGAGCAATAGTGTCTTTCCAGGCATTTGCCAATATAGTAGGGGCATTCTTCTGAGACACAGCAAGATAGTCTATGTGGAAACATATCTAAGTGAAGTTGATGAAAGCTTTGCTTTAGACAAACAAAAGAGATGTCCTTTATCTCTACTGTAGGCTAACCTTACATCTTTTAGCACTTCTTAAAATTCCTTTGATGATTTGTGGATACTGTGAAGTGCATGGTATATTTTAGAGATACCCTCCATTGGGTCTTTAAAGAATTTCTCAAAGAATAAACAAAAAAAAAAAAAAAAAATCAAAAAACAAAAGCTCCAATTTAAATCAAAAGAATCCTATGTTTCAAAGTAGTGTAACTTTTGGTGTTGAGATAGAATTAATAGAGAAAATGGATATTGAGTTCCTTTGCCATAATAATAAGACATTAATATTCATGAACTCACAAAGAGGATGGGATCCTAATATTAAAAACACATTAAATGTTTTAGCCAGTTCTCTTGATGCTTCAACATCAGACAAACTTAATCATTAGAATTTGAACATAGGTCTATGGATTTTTTAAATATGGTCACAAATCACCAGCAAACAGATGAATCATTAAATAAAACTTTGTTGGTGTGTGCAGCACTATTGGGCGCCTTCTGTGTTTGTATCTTTTTAATGGCGTAGTTTATTGTAATCTTTTACAAAGATTTATTCTTAAGTGTTTTGGCTGTTTGCCTACATGTCTAGGCATTGCACATTCAGTGTTGCAGGGGCCAGAGAAGGTGTTGGGTCCTCTGGGCCTAGAGACGGTTGTGAGCTGCCCTTGTGTAGTAGACTTCAAACCCGGGTCCTCTGCAAGTGCTCTTAGCTGCTGAGCCCTGTCTCAAGCCCTGCTTTATCCCTGTCTTCCTTTGTTATTAATGCACATGGGAAGGGTGAGGAAAAGGAACCACCCCTGTGTATGAAAGCAGACCGCATGCACTGCTTCTGTTCTGTCTAGATCCCTTCAGAGAGAGTAGCAAGGTAAGAAAGCAGAAATGCAGGGTAAACTGGAGTGAACTACAAATACTTTTTAACCATAATTTCAGAGTGTGACTTTGTTTAGAAAGAGATGGCTAGAAGAAGTTGGTAGAAGTAAAGGAAAAGTTGGAGATTCCCACTCTGCTAGAAACACGCCATTCTCTATCCAGCCTAGCTTCCTGTTCCCTAATTTTACTTTTGAATTTCATGATGCACTCTGAGGGGTTTGGGAGACATTTTAGTATCTTCTGTAACCAGGTTCCTTGCCTTTCTCGCACATTCTGCAGCACTTGTAGGAATATCCCATCCACTACCCAAGGTCAATGTTAGGTAATTCCCCATTTTGGGTATGTGGTAAGAGCCCTTCTCTTCATCCAATCAAATAGACAGAGAGCTTGCCTCTCGCTCCCCATTTTAACAAAATAGTAGCTACCAAATTCCAATAAAAACAGGCAATTACTTAATTCCAGGAGTGCACTTTGCCCTTCTTAAAAACTGAGTCTCTTGTTTTTCTTCTTAAGTCTCAGTGGGTTTAAAAGAAGGTAGACACCAAGAAAGGGAAGCATTGAGGTGCTTTGATGCAGTGCACCGTGGGCGCCTGTGTCAAGCTAACCAGTGTGTTTGCCATCTTTTCCACTTACCTTAAAAAAGCTGGAGGGAAAATTCATTAGAGTCTAAAATAAAAACATCCCAGGATAGGCAAACTACAACTCTCCAAAACTTCCTAGAGAAGGAGGACGATGAAGAGGAAAAAAAAAAAATTGGCATGCTAGAAAAATAGGTTTAAGACAGCGTGGGGGCCAGATGCATGGCAGACTCACAGAGGGGAACTTTAGAGAAAGTAAGGAAGCCCAAAGTGTCAGCAAGAGCTGGCTTAGGTTTTGGTCAGCATCTAAAGAAAGAAAACCAAACAGACAGAGAAAACCAACAGAAGAGTTACACCTTTCTTAGGATTCAGAAGGGCAGGCAACTGTAGCTGAAACTTCGTGGCTGCTCAGCTTGTCGGGACTTCACTCAAGTGAGGGTTGTAACACAGGGTAAATTATCCTACCAGTCTTAGTATGGGTTAAGGTGTGTCCACCTTCCAAGGGGTGACCCATCGACCAAGTGACTCACCCTACACTGGAACAGTAAGTCTCCACCAGGCCAGAGATTGTATGGATCTGTATGGGCGCTCTCACATTCCCCTACTCTGAAGGGCTAGGTCTAAAACCATTTAGGATCCAGATCAGGAATCTGAGCCCCAAACATTTGTGACATCTTTGACCTCTGCCAAGCTGAGGCTGTCAAAAGTTTCTTGCTTTTAGCCAAGAAAGAAAGTGGTAACATTTTTGTAGTAACATTATTTAAATTCATTTTTAAGTGACTTTGAAACTATCGTTCTATAGTTATCTTTCCATGAAATCAGTCTGAAAAAATCACTCCTAGTTTCTAACAGAGACTTTGTATTTGGGTCAGGTTCTGTCTTCAGTAAGAGCCTTGACAGAACCAGTGAGCTGTTAAGTCAGTTCTTTCCAACATGGAGCTCTCTGTTGCTGTGGAACCTTTAGTGATGATTACACATTTCTGTTGCACTGGTATTGCTTCTACTAGCATTGGATCTACTTTATTTTTCCTTGTCATTCCTTCCTTTATTCTTTATTCTAGTCTTTATTCTTAGCTCTTTAAGGAAAATGTCTTAGTCATCGACTTGAGCTCTCTTGTTTTCTAATAAGCCTGTGAAATAGAAGCTTCCCTTTAAATACTGTTTTAGCAGTACCCCACAATTTCTGATAAATTTTTGTGTTTGTTTCAGTCTTTACCCAATTTTCATGACCTTAATAATTTTATAGATTGCTTAGATACATACTAGTTAGTTACAGGGTGTATTAGTAATTGTTAGATGTGTTGTACCTTGTATTCTATTGCTGGGAGGAGACAGCATGACCAAGGCAATTATGAAGTAAAGCATTTAACTGGAGTCTTGCTTAAGGGTTTCAGAGGGTTAGACCACGATCACCATCGTGGGATCATGGCAGCAGGCAGGGAGGCATGGCACTGGAGCAGTAGCTGAGAGCTTACATCTCACCTGCAAGATGGGGTAGAGAGAGAGCAAGCCTGGGCATAGCATGGGCTTTTGAAACTGACCCTCAGTGGTACATCTCCTCCAACAAAAGGCACACAACTCCTAATTCCTAATTCCTTTTTCTAAATAGTCCACCAATAGTGGACCGATCATTCAAATGTATGAGCTTGTGGGAGTCATTCTTATTTGTTACTCTTAACCCCCTTGTTACTCTTTAACCCTCATAGTCTTGTAGCAATACCATAACGTGAAATGTATGTAATACAGCGTCAAAAGTCCCCAGAGTTCTTTACAGTCTCCATACTGTTTAAAACTACCAAGTCCCTTCTGAGGCTCAAACAGTCTCCTAACTGTAACCTCCCATATAATCAAAAACCAAATTACATACTCACAGTTTACAATGACACAGGATATACATTACCATTCTAAAAGGAGGAAAAGGGGATATAGTGAAGAAATACTGGACCAAAGCACAAAACACTCTCTCTCTCTCTCTCTCTCTCTCTCTCTCTCTCTCTCTCTCTCTGGTTCTTCCTGTATGTAGTTTTGTTTGGTAGGTATCTCATGGCTCTGGTACCTCCAGCATTTGGGGGCTATCTGGAGCAATGTAGTCTTCACCTTCACATTCTCATACAGAGGCTTCTCAGGGCCTCCATGCAGTCACATGGGACTCTGTCGTCACACATCTGGCTGCAGAAGCTTTCCTTAACCATGGAAGAAGGTTCCACAACTCCTTTACTTCTTATCCTTGCATTTAAGCCAGAACCACGTGGCTGGAGCCAGGCCCCTCCACACCTTCCATCTGCCTAAGCTTTGACTTACTGGGGGCTTTCTTTGTTGAATAAGCTTTTCTTTTCAGAAATTGGGAGCTTAGTTGGGTGGGGTCTTGCCCTGAGGATACCATTCGCTTTACTCCATTTAGCATCAGGCCTTTCTTTAAACATCTCATCTCCTTGGAACACAGGACTGGCTCTAACATTGTTTCCTGGCACTCTTTCTTTGCACAAACTGTACATTTTATATTTCTTTTTGCCCCATTTGCTCATTTTCATTGTAGATCTGTATAAGAGTCGTCAGTAGTAACCACATGTCTTGAAATCTCTCTGTCAATGGCACTAGTCAAAACTTCTTTAATTTGGCTTACAGCATATTTTTTTGGACAAGAATAAAATGTAGCTACATTCTTTGCCAAAATAGCATAGCTGTCTGTAGCTCAGCCAGTAATATCTTTCCACTCTGAAACCTCATGTGCTGTGCCTCCATAGTCTACGCTGTTCTCAGCAGTACTGACTACCAAGTCTGTATTAAACCTACAGAGTCTTTGTAACCCCTGCTTAGAGCATTCAACCACTTTCCTGATCCAAAGTCCCGAAGTCCACATGCTGCAAACAAGCACCCAGCCCTTTCTTAGTCCTGTTCTATTGCTATGCGAAGACACATGATCAAGGCAATGTATAAACAGAAACATTTAATTAGACACTTGCTCACAGTTTCAGAGGGTTAGTCCGTGATTATTACGCCAGGGAGCATGGCAGCAGGAAGGCAGGCATGGTGCTGGTGCAGGAGCCAAGAACTTTTTTCTCATCCGGAAAACGGAGGCAGGGAAAGATCAAGACCCAGCTTTTCTCATCCGGAAAACGGAGGCAGGGAAAGATCAAGACCCAGCTTGGAGTGGGCTTTTGAGCCATCAGAGCCTACCCCCACTGACACTCCTCCTCCAACAAGGCCACACCTCCTAGTCCTTCCTTTTGAACGTCTTCCAGCCTTGTTGGGAGGTGACTCCCTTGGCACAGTACCTACCATCCAAGCTTGAGGGATTAATGTGTTATCTCAGAGCACAGAAAAGCAGTCCATGTCAGCATCTGCTTACAGCTCCGGCACTGCAGACAGGCAGGTCCTGCCTGTCTCAGACCAGCCAATCTGGCAAGTCTAACCAGTGGGCTCCAGGTCAGTTGAGAGCCTCTCAGAGCAGCAAGTCAGAGAATGGTTGCAGAAAACACTAGAGGTCAACCTCTAACCTCTACATTCATGATATACAACTGTATGTACGCATGCATGGACATGTACTGACACACACTACACGTGTACTACACTACACATATTTTTTCCAGAAGGTTTAAATGTGTAAATCAATGAAGTAATCAAAAAATGCAGAGCATAAGAAAAGTCTTAACTTTCTAAGACACTTCCAAATTATTCAGAAATGGCCACGCCGTCCTCAGTTTCATCAACAACATATTAGTCTCTGCATTCTCATAGTCTTGTAAGATTGTTGCCCTTTTTAACAATTGGTGCCCTTTTTAACCCTCTAGTGCCCAGTGATCAACACTTACATAACAAATTTCTAGAAATTGGATTATTAATGTGATGTGAATCCTGTATCTGTTCTTCATACAGACTTCTTTTTTGGATAGAAATATTGCAAAAATTTACTCCCAGATTGCAGTTTGCTTTTGTAGTGTTTTCATTCTGCCTTTGGAAGAATGGATGTTTGTAAGTTTGGGGAAATACGGTTTTATTTCATCTTCTAATGTTATACTTTGTGCTTAGGAAAGCTTTGCTTACTCAGGCCCACGCTGTCTTTTAAGCTCCATCTCTTTAGCTTAACATTTAGATTGAAATATTATTTCAGTTGCACTTTAAAAACAAAGGAGGCCTCTAGTTAACTTGCCTGTCAGAGGCTGACAGGTGAGTGTTGGTCACATGATATTTCTAAAGATGGGGTCCTTCAGATGACCGTCAGGACGTTTACAGTGTTCCCTCAATATATCTGATTACCTACTGTGGTAGTCGTAGTTGTACCCTATAGAGTGGGTCATAATTATGTTTCTATCTACTCCAATGTGGTTTTGAAAAACCTAAATAATGAATAAAATGTTGAAGTCTACTCCTGCCTCCTCCTCCTCACCCAGCTCCATTTTCCTCTTCTTTACTTTCTTTACACTCCAACCTATTTCTTGCTCTACTTGTTTTTCCTTCCTTCCTTTTAAAGTGGATGTGTTTGCCATTCCAGCATCACAGTTTTGTGAGGTTTTGTAGGCTGTGTTTTTACACTTTCGTGTACTCCGTTTGTGGTGGCTGGTTCCTGAACTCAGACAGAGAGGTGCCACTTTACCATAGGTTTCTGCATCACCTGTCCTGTACATCCTAATGACATCATCCTTGATGCTCTTTCCAGAGAATGCTGGAAAAGTGCGAGAGTATGGGCCATGCCACAGAAAGCTAAGTCATAATGTGTGTGCAGAAAAACTAACTTAGGAAGAGAATGTTTTCCAAGATAAGTGAGAATCTGACATTTTCACGCTGCGTGAAACCCTGTGATGTACTGTAACACAACTTTTTAAAAGTGAGAGTCGCATCGGCCTTCTGGGTGCTGGGTCACAAGCACACCTTGTGAGTTACTCGCAGGTTAGTGTAGCATCATTTTGAAGCTGCAATTTCTCAACGAATTTTGCCACAGTAATGATTCTAATATCTGACAGCGTTGTAATCACCTCAAGGTCTATTTTATATCATGTTGAAATTACAGCTTCTTACTTTGCTGGTGACTGCAAAGGAATGTATTGTAACTGTAGTTTTGCATGGATTAACAACATGCCTTTTTCCTTTTTGCTGTAGGATAAGAAATGGAATCTCAATCATGAAGATGTTACATTGGGAGCACTACTCGGCAAGGTATGCAATCAGCTGAGCTAAATAAGAAATTTTATATTAACCATGAGTACATCATATTGCTGTTCAAAGCACTTTTTATATTCCATTACAATCAGGGTACATATACATTAATTAATCTAGAAGAGGATAGTATCATCATATCTTATAGAAATCTCCTGACTTTTACTGAGATAGACATGTGATAATCTTACAAAAGTTTATGTTGATCCCTGTTTTTAAAAACAGTGTGTGGTACATGCCTGTAATCCCAGTATTTGGGAGGCAGAGGCATGCAGATCGCTGTGAGTTCAAGGCCATCCTGGTCTACAAAGCAAGTCTAGAACAGCCAAGGCCACACAGAGAAACCCTGTCTTGAAAAACAAAACAAAAATAGTGTATATTTTCCCTGGATCAAAGCCATAATGAATCTATATTAAAACCAAAACTAGCTGTGTGGAGGCATGCACTTATAACCTAGCACTTGGGAGGCAGAGGCAGGTGGATCTCTGTGAGTGAGAGGCCAGCCTGTTCTACAGAGTGAGTGCCAGCACAGCCGGCTACACAGAGAAACCTTGTCTCAAAAAAACCAAACCCAAACAAAAAACCCACAGCTATTGAAGGAAGGAGAGAAGTGAATGTACAAATGGGCATCCAGCCGACACTGTGCTTCCAGCTGTATTTGGTGATTTAGAAAAAAGTAAAGTGTTGCTTCTTAAAGTCTCAGGAAAGGCTGTAACACTACCTCATCATAAAATATCATGTGAGCAAAGGCAGGGGATAGAGGTACCTGCCTCTAAGCCTGGCTACCTGAGTTCAATACCCGAGATCCACATGGTAGGAGAGCACCGCACCCAAACATATGACAGATGGGAGAGGTGGGGAGGGAAGGCAGAGAAAAGAAAAGTAAGTTTATTTAGGTACTGTGAACAAGATGTGTTTCATTTCAAGTAACCATTTTGTAACCAGCTCTGCTAGTGGTGTGAGGAAAAATCTTAAGAGAAGTGAGGGTTTCTTTTCCTGCAGTCCAGTTGGAGGTTTTCTCCAAGTCTTACTCCACACTAAAACACATTCTTTCCAATGCATTTGGAATGTCCAATAGAGAAGAACATTTGATAATTAATCAAATAGACTCTTCACAGATCTGCCAGTCATCTTTACTCAGGTCATGGTGAATAAATATTACTTTGTCAGTGACTTAATTGTGGGTGTTTCTTTATGAAATCTTGAGTGGAATCTAGCTTCGTGATGCACTGTAAAAATAATGTAAAATTCAAATATTATTATAGGAAAGCTTTTATATAATTTATGAGTGATCAATGCTAGATTCACCTGAGGTTCAGCATTTTAAGTAATAAATGATAATCCATTTGTATTCAAAAGTGAACTTGACCACTTCTTCTAATGCTCCAAAGCCCTGCAGTTTAAGACAGGAAGTCCTTTCTGAAGTTCTGTCGTTGTAGGACTATCTTAAATGCCTTTTCAGATGGAAGCATCTTGTTGCTGTTGGAAAGAGGCTGTATTTGCTAATGTGTTTTTAGTAAGTTAATGCTAAAGAGCCTAAGCTAAAAGAAGCACTCGTTCTGAGGAGCTCTCCTAATCTCAAGGAAACAGTCCTAAACATTATAACAGTGTTGCTTAGGTTAACAGCCCAAAGCAGCAGTTTGGTGAAAAGTTACCACAAAGAAACTGATTTTCTTGAAAATACAATTAAATGATAAATTTCAAAAATAAAATACTGAAACAGACTATATTTACAAAAACAGATTTTTTTCAGTACTAAACAAAAAATATTTGTAATTAAAGAATATGTTCTAATTTTATATTTGTTTGTTTTGAGACAGGGTCTCACGTATAGCCCTGGCTGTCCTGGAACTTGCTGTGTAACCAGGCTGGCCTCAAACTCAAGAGTTTCTTATGCCCCAGCCTCCCAAGTGTAGGGCATAAAGGCATGCAAGAGCATAGCTGGTGTGTGCGTCCATGCATGTGTGTGTTTCTAGTAATTTTTTATGTTTACTGTATGATCATTCAGTAAGAATTAAGTTTCTTAGTAAAGATACTTGATAGAATAATTACTTTTTTAATGACTAGGCATGATGGTCTCAATAAATTTAAATATTTTAAGGAAAATACTTTTAAAGAACTCTTATTTAGCTTAATTTTATTTAGTATTTTAAAATACTGGCATATAATTGTTATTATATTATTGCCTTTTCTGAATATTTATGGTATATTAAGAATGTATGAGTAGTTAAGAGACCTAAACTTTTTAATAGTAATTACTAAGTAATGTCAGAAACTAACCTCTTAATTCAGTGCCATAGCCTTCAGCTGCAGCTTCTCTATAGTTGGCATTAAGTCATCCCGTGCTTACAGTATGCCTGTGGTGTGGTGCACACTCTCCTGGGGCTGAGGGCTAACTTCTTAATTTGGTATCATAGCCTTATGAGTTGCTCTGTAGCTGGTATTGAGTCATCTAACATTTACGGATGCCTGTGGTATGGCATGTGCTTTCCTGGGTGCTGGGTGTGTGTCCATGAGCAAGCAGAGAGAACCTCTTGTGCGCAGACTGCCTCTGCTGAGCATGGGGGAAGACAGGTAACTTGAGTGCTGAAATGGATGCCATTTATGTTAGAGGGCACTGAGTCCTGAGAAAAGCATACAGGGCCTAGTATACTTGTTAGTCAGTGCTACAGTTCTTAAACGGAAAGGCAGGCAGACCTTATTCAAATGGTTACCTTTAAGTGAGAACTTGTCAGAAACACCAGTGAGACATGAGGACAGCTTTGGGTTAGGCAAAGGCTAGTCAATGCAGAGCCCGTCTGCCAGGCACCAGACAGTTTTGATGACAGGTAAAGGGGAGGTGGGAGTCAGCAAGATGATGAGGGTGCAGATCAGATAGGGCCTGACTGGACACTGGAAGCCTTAACTTTGATCATGAAGGAAATGTTGAGCAGGTGGGTGGTTTCCAGTAGAGCAGGATAATGCTCTGGGCATTGTGAGTTGACAGCTTAGGGGAGAAGTGCTTAGGTGAGTGAGGTCTGTACAGGGTTGGGCTGGGACAAGTAAATTTAGATACCTTTTGAAGTTGAAGCACTTGTATATCATGATGGATATAGTAGGGATTGAGAGAAAGATGGAAGTCAGCTCTAAGGGCAGCAGACTTCTGGGAAGAAAATTAAAGGTATGTGCTGCATCAAATTTATCTGTTAGATTTTTGTATAATGGCAAGGAAAGGGAGTTGAATAGCAAGTGCTGAGGTTAAACCAGATATTATTGCAGAATATAAATAGGGGAGTTAGGAGTTGGCCTAGATTAAGAAGAGGGGTGAGAACTGAACCCTGGTCATTTCAACATCAAGAAACTAGGGGAAGAAAAAGCAGTCCTCAAGGAAGTAGAAAAAGACAAAAACCAGGAACTGTTACTATGCCTTAGAAGCTAAGAGGAGATGCTAAACCACGGAGGGGAGAAGGCTGCCTGGGACCAGGTCCTGTGAGTGAAATGCCAGGGGTGATAAGGCTGCACCACTTTGTTGTAGCCCAGGCAGGATGGTTTAGAGGGGCCTGAGGTCGCAAGGCTGTAACTCCGCTGCAAAAGGGGTAGTGACATGGTGAGTACATCTAGAGTTATTCTGTGACGTGTGACTTTAGAGCAGTAATGGCACCTTAGTCCAGCTAGAATTGACTGAATTGAAGGCTCTAGGGCTTGAGCATGTTATGAATTGCAAAGGGCAGCATGAGATTCTTCACAGTGGAATAGAAGCAATGACAGGAATACCATGTCTTAGTTGTAACCCAGGGATATGAGAGTCCAGTAACATCACATAGATTACTTTAGGATTTATTAGGTTTTGTTTTTGTTTTAGAAAAGTAGGAAGCAATATCATTAGCTATGAAATGATGGGAGTATTGAAAGGAGAGTAGAGAGCAAACCAGTTATTCAAAAGATTGGGAGTGTAAATGATCTAGAGAAAATAGCCAACCCACTAGAAGGGCCCTGTAGCGGGTTTTGTTTGTGAATTTACAGTTAATTCAGTCAGCAGGTTAAGGTCTCTAGCTGTATTTGAGTAGAGTCAGTTGAGTGACAGTGATACTTGTCCGGAGTGACAGTGAACAAAGGGAAGTATTTCCAGTAGGTGACAGCCGTGATGAGGGACAGTAGAAACAGCTGCATGAGTCTTGAAGCTGGGAGTTGGAAGAACAGAGAGTTTCAGTTTAAAGCCAGTAATAAGAATCTAAGGGAATACTCAAAAACGAGCCCTTTGAAAAGGTGTTAGTCATATTGATCTGTGCTGTGCTGTGGGTTTCTTTTCTTCCTACATGCATTGAATATAAGGAGTATAAGCCAAAGCTGATGCTAGCTAGGGGAAATCCCACCCTTCCCCCTATAGTGTCTATACACTCGATCAATATTAGTTCACCACAATAATATCAGTGCCTGAGTAAGCCCCCTTTCCACCCTGAACCTTCAGACATCAGCAGCCTGTTTCTGCAGCAGATATGGTTTTCTGGATCAGTGCCAATGGGTCTCTCTCAGAATCTTTGCTTTACATTTAATCAGTGTTTTTTAACTTAAGAAAACATAGAGCTTAAATCATAAAAAAAGAGTCAGTGGAAGGAGATCCACATACTTAAATTAAAGCAGTCGTGATAGAGTTCTCCTTTTGTTGAACCCAACCATTAGAATAACCAGTTTTCTCTAGCAAAGACTAACCTGGAGGCATCGTGGAGGAGCGATGCCCATATTTATTGCAACCTTTATTGCTGTTTATTGGTATAAATAAACAGCATAGTGCTTTGGTTGACTCAAAATGCTTTATTTTATGCTTTCTTGAAATTTTAGAAAAGATTCAAATGTTGTCAGACATGCCAAACAATGATTATATTCTTATTTTCAGGGGAATTTTGGTGAAGTGTATAAGGGCACACTAAAAGATAAAACTCCTGTTGCTGTTAAGACATGCAAGGCAGATCTTCCTCAGGAATTAAAGATAAAGTTTTTACAAGAAGCCAAGTGAGTTCTTTAAAATTATATGAAATGTGTGTCCATAGTTAATTATATTTATTATTCTGCTGTGTGGAATCCCCTGAGGTAAGTTTCAAGACCTCTGAGCTGTGATTGCTGACGCAGAAGTCATTTCTTTCGAGCCTTCCTGAGTGACACTTGATGGCGTGGGAACCCTTTCTGGTTGAGCTGGCCTGGAGGCCAGTTAAGCAGGCCTGGTAGCAATGAGTATCAAGAGTGTAATTATTCCCCAAGCCCTTAAAGATACTGCAGCACTTTTTATTTTTCTATCATCTGTGTTTATACACAGTGCTGTAGTTATATTTGTAATAAAACTGAAGTAGCATCTTATATATACCTTTAGCTGTATTTATATATCTTGTACTCTTATTGGATATTATAACTCTGATTCCTTTCCCGAGAATCAAAGTTTCTTCTTGTTTTGTATCTGGCATTTGTTCAGGAATCTTGCATACCCTTTCTTTCCTAAGGTGGCTTCTATATATTGTATTCCTAGCTAAAATTAAATGGACCACTTAACTATCGCTGCACTGCAGATAGTTAACACACTCTGTCATGTAGAAAATCAAGTATACCATTTACATATTTAAAACATGAAAATATAATTTGAGCAGAGTATGCTAGAGAGAAATGTGGGAGGAGAGGAGAGAAATGAGGAGTGGGTGGTGAAGACAGAAAGAAGTGACAGCAAGGGGACCAAGCTTTTAGCACACATCTCCACTTATCCTCTAAAAATATCTGTCTCCATAGATTCAAGTTAAGTATTAAGTACTTAAATGCTGTCTGACGATGAAGCTGTAGGCTTTGCATGTACATTGTTGGAAATTCAGTGATAAGAGCTGTGCTATTATCACTGAATTTACAGTCAGGCTGGTAGACAGTCTTACATATTCTTAGGGTGAAAGGCTGTGTTTAACATTACTTAAAACATTATTCCTACTTTGAAACTTGTCATTATTTTATTGTAAACTTAAAAGTTTAATTTCTTTTTAACTGAAATTACGAAGTTTGATATTAGAAAAGTAAATTCTGTCCATTCAAGCTTCTGAGTATTCCTTCATAGATACCAGTTAGATAGCTAGCTGTTCTATGCAGTTTCTTTATTACCATCTTCTGGCCTTACAGATGACATTTTGTATTAAAGCCAAATATTCTTGAAACTTGAATTTTAATTTCTATAAAATTTTTTCTAAGTCATTGACAGTATTTTTGTCTAAAATATTTCCTAGTTTCTTTTCAATTTATAAGTCATTATGTATTTTAAATCTAAAATGTTTTTCTTAGAGTTTGTCCTTTCTTATTTGTGTATACATAAAACATTGTTTTTTCTCTAGGTTTTTTTTCCATTTTTATAGGAAAGATTGCAGCAATTTTTCCATAGGAGTGAATTTATAATATCAGGGTAAAAGGGGGTCTAAGGGATTTATTCTATATTCAGCTCATACTTGAAGTCCTGCTAATGACTGTTTCTTATTCTATAACCTCAACCAAAATAATGTATTTATCCAAACTAATTCCTTACTGACTGAGCTCAGCTTATGTTAAAACATTTTCACTTGATCGCTTTTATTATCCCAGTATTAAAAACTGTTTTTGCCATCTGAAACTGATTATGTAGTAAGTGATGTCTGTTACATTTACCAGTGTGGGTGATTTGAAGATGATAGGTGATAGATGTTTTGAAGTGAGTTCCATGTGTCATTCTTAACTGGCCTGATTATTAGTTATTCCCAGTAGGTACAAATTTTAAATAAATGAGGTGATCCACTCACTTGCACTTGTGCTTTGCTGGCCATATTTACCAGTACTTGTCGATATTCATCCCACTTATCAGAATTTGAAGTCATACTGATATTTTAAAAATTAAATATATTAAAGTATATTTTAATTACATACATTGTTAATCATAAATTAAAGCTTTGTTTTATTCCATTGATTAACTCATTTTTTTTCTCGTCTAGAATTCTCAAGCAATATGATCACCCCAATATTGTCAAACTTATAGGCGTGTGCACACAAAGACAGCCTGTCTACATCATTATGGAACTGGTCCCAGGTAATACTATTTGAGAGCTTTACTTGATGACATTTTAATGTCATGTTTTATTGCCTTTTTACATTCAGTCTCTTTGATATTTCCTTGTAAAGTTTCCAAGGAGTATTGCATAACATTTTCCTGATAACAAAGCCTGCATATATACTCAATATTTTTATATTGAGTATAAAACATGTTTCTATTTCCTAGAAAATGTCAGCCAACACTTTTTGAGACAGATTTATTAGAGTGTAGTTATATATGGAGTTCAGTTAGTTATATATAATGTTTATATGTAAGGCTGCTTAGGAAAATGGCATTAGTGTGACTTGAGACATTGTAAGTACCATTTTATATTTTCTTCTTGTCTGTTATTTCAAAGTCCAGCTCCACACATCCTCTTTTTGATGAAAAAAAAAAAAAAACCTCCTGGTGCTTTGTGGTCACTTAGAATTACGTGCTTTTTTCATGTGTGGCTAACAAAGGGTGTGCTATCCTGGAATCTTCTCTGGATACTTTGATGCCTCTTAGTCTTTAACAACTTGTAGCAGCAAGCATGGAACCACAATCATAGTATGAAATAGTATGTTTAAAGTTTTTGTTGCTATCTGTCTTCTTGGGGAAAAACACAAAGTGAAACTTGATCTCAATACAATTCACAGTGCTTCATAACCAAAAGGGTTTGCTTTTTACCCTTTCAGTGTCTACCTCACTTAACTTCTTTAAAAAAGAAAAATTAAAGGAATATGAAAATCATGTGTGACTGCAATTAAAATACTGCACGTAAACCCAGTCTTGTAGACTCCCTTATAAACATGGGCTATAGAATGTTTCTACTATTTAGGGTTAGCTTTTTTTTCTTTTTCTTTTTTTTTTTTATACAGGTTTTCTCTGTGTAGTCTTGGCTGTCCTGGCCTCACTTTGTAAACTAGCCTGGCCTCGAACTCACAGAGATCTGCCTGCCTCTGCATCCCCGAGTGCTGGATTACAGGCGTGTGCCACCATGCCCAGCTAGCATCCTTTCTTACCATACTACTTTGCTTGCTACTGAAATACTCTATGTATTAACTTAACTGCAGCACATATAGATTATCATTAATTTCATCAAAATGACACTGTCTGTGTTAGGTGCATCATATTTTGGCATGATCTGTGCATAAAAGAGCACAGCCTAAAGTCTTAGCAATGAATAGCATATAGTTATATATTCTATTCTATGTAACTTAAAGAGTATAGAATATATTTACTATATAGATTAGGATGTTTAAAATAACTACATGCTGACATTTGCGTAGGTGCAAGTGATGGTTTAAGTTCATAAAAAAATGTACTAAACAGCTTATATTTGGGAGGTGAGCCAAACTTGAAGAAAATCGACTGTCCTTGGCATGATTGAAAGGTTTAGATGGCAAGCGTAGCTGAGTAAAACCAAAGACAGTTGTAGACAGTAACCAGGCAAGTGTACAGTGATTCAGTAGTCACAAAGTCTGCTGTTTGCACATATAATGAAAGAATGCCTTCTAGTCAACAATCTGATGGGCTTTCCATGCCAAAGCGCTTGCTTGGGCCTTAGCTTTTTCTGCTAATATTACTTGTGATGTTTTTGTCTCGTGATCACCAACCACTTCTACCTGTCCCCTGACATGACTGTAAAGCACTCCTTTTTGTAAAATTCATGTGGTTTGTCTGATCAGTATTTTAGTTTACTTTTTCCTTTTTTTCTCTTTGTTAGTTTGTTTTGCAAACAGTCTCACACACACTTTCCACGCAGTGTGCACTTACTTAGAAATATGATTAAAAACTCAGTAGTGTGATTCATTTCAACTTGATGCCCACTCTGAAGATGTGTGAGGTATGACAAACTTCAGTAGCTAGGAACTTGAAAGAACTCATTTGTTACCCCCATAGTGTCCATCAGAAGTTAAACTTTGACTGGATTTTCTCAAGCCAATGCCAAAATGTCAGGCTGAGCTTTTAACCTGGAGATTTTTGGGGCTAATCTATTGAGGACTGCTTAGGTATTGGCAGAATCCTGATCTGTCTGTACTGTTGGAGGTTCTCAGTTCTGTGTGGTTTGCCAGCTCTACCTCAGCTCCTTCTCACATGGTCTGTGCATCTTCATAGCACATAGTTGACATGCCAAATACTTCAATTTCTCAGATTTGCACTTTTCTTACCAGCTGTAGAATTAATGTGCTAAGATCAGTTCCACTTGGATGCTATCCCTACATGAAGGTCAACTCTGTCATGTGACTGAACATATTTATGAGACCATCCAATAACGGTGACATATCCAGGGATTAGGGTGGGGAAAGCCTAGCACACCATCTTTCAGTCCTGTGTACCACAGTAGCTTTCTCAGTATTTTCTTAATGACTAGTTGCATTGTGGATTCTAAAACTCTATTAGTGAACTTTCCATACAAGGTTACATTAAGTCCATTGGTTGACATGCAATTGAACTGTATCTTTTGCCCATGCATGATTCTGTAGCATGATGCTTGAGTCATTTGGAAAACATCAGGTCATTATAGTCTGCAGATCTTTCAAATAGTGACACAATTCACTATACAGTGTTCAAAGAGCACCTTCATTAATGTTACAAGCTAATCTCATTAGAACAGTAATGGGACACTCCCAGGCTTGTAGTAGCAAAAACATGTTTTTAAAATTTTTTATTTTAATTTGAAAGACTCTTTTATCCCTTTCCATAAAACTTTACAGCCTTTTTCTTTAAAAGGTGCAGCTCACTTCATTTTTGAAAAAAAAAAAATAACTGCCAACCATCTTCAGTTCTAATAATCATGAGTTTTTCCCCTTTGAAATCTTTATCATAAGACAATAAACACACACATCACCCTCCTATTCTCTCTTGCCTCTCTGTGGTTCTTCCCCGGCCTTCCTGTGCCATCTCCGTCAACCACGGATCCACCACCCATCTTGCTAGTTAGGATGTCTTAGACCATTGTGTACGTGCCATTATATGGTGCATGCTTATTCTTTTTTTCTAAAGTCTTCTTAAAATTTTTTTATTAATTACACTTTATTTACTTTGTATCCCCCAGAAGCCCCTCCCTTCTCCCCTCCCGGTCCTACCCTCCTTCCCCCTTCTTCACTCATGCCCCTCCCCAAGTCCACTGATAGGGGAGGTCCTCTTCTCCTTCCTTCTGATCTTAGTCTATCAGATCACATCAGGAGTGGCTGCATTGTCATCTTCTGTGGCCTGGTAAGGCTGCTCCCCCTCAGGGGGAGGTGATCAAAGAGCAGGCCAGTCAGTTCATGTCAGAGGCAGTCCCTCTTCCCATTACTATGTAACCCACTTGGACACTGAACTGTCATGTGCTACATCTGTGCTGGGGTTCTAGGTTATCTCCACGAATAGTCCTTGGTTAGAGTATGGGTCTCTGGGAAGTTCCCTGTGTTCAAATTTTCTGGTTCTGTTGCTCTCCTTGTGGGGTTCCCATCCTCTCCAGCTCTTACTATTTCCCATTTCTTACATAAGATTTCATGCACTCTGCCCAACAGTTGGCCATAAGTCTCAGTGTCTGCTTTGATAGTCTGCAGGGCAGAGCCTTTCAGAGGCCCTCTGGCAGGTTCCTAGCTTGTTTCCTGTTTTCTTCTTCTTCTGATGTTCTCTTTGCCTTTCAGGATAAAGTCTTGTGATTAGTATAATTGTATGAAATTAATCTACTTTTGTGTTGTTGTTGTTGTTGTTGTTTTTTTTTTGAGCATACAAAGTGATGGGTCTTCTGACATTTTCATACATCTATATTGTTGCCCCTTGCTTACATTCACCTCCTGCTCTTTCCTGCCCTTCTCCATCTTTGATGGTCCCCTTCATTTTTCTCCTGCTTTCATGGTGTGTGTGCATGCATGTGTATATCTATATTGCTAAATCTAAATTCTGCATGTGAAAGAAAAGCATGTGATACTTCGTCTTTGTTCCTTGTATTATGCTATATTCCCTTTCTTTCCTTTTCTGCTTCCTTGTCATCTGCCTTTTGAAAACATCCTAGTCCATTCCTTTTTAGTACTGAGTAGAGTTTTCTTTTGTGAGTACGCCGTAATTTATCCATTTTGCTTATGATAGAGTTTTGGGTTGTTTCATTTTGAGGCTGATTACAAATTAATTTGATCCATGTACATGTTTTTACATTAAAGTGTACTTTTTTTTTCTTTAGTAAACCACAAGTGAATTGAATGGATCATAGGAAATTTATGCTCAAAATTTTAAGAAGTTACCGAAGTGTTTTCTAAAGTGGCCATACTGTTCTATGTTCCATACAACATCTATGAGACTTCTATTTCCACTGTACCCTCCTCAATGCCTGCTTTCTTTTCCTAAGCCTTCCTAATGTTTATAAAGAAGTACTTTGTTATGTGTCTTATTTGTTAGTTAGTTTGTTTGTTTGTTTGTTTGTTTGTTTGTTTGTTTGGACAGGATCTCATTATGTGGACCAGGCTATCCTTGAACTCTGACATCAGTCTGTCTTGGAATGCTGAGAAAGGTGGTCACCACCACACTTGGCTTTGTTATGGTTTTAACTATCTTTCTTAGCTGCATAAAACCGCAGAGCATCTTTTATGTCTTAGGGTGGAGCATCTCTAGAACTTACTTGGTCTAGTATATTTTCAGTTATTGACTACTTTTTAATTGGGTCACTTGCCTTTAGGTTCTTTAGTATTTTAAGTGCACGTCCATACTTTTTCCCTCTCTTAACCAAGCCTTTTTATTTTCTTAAGTGTTCTTTGAAGAGTAGTTATGTGTAATTTTGATGAAATTTTTATATCTTTTTTAGGGATCATGCTTTTGATGGTATTTCTAAGAACTTTGAGCACAAGGCCACAGAGGTCTTTCCATTTATTAAAAAAGTTTCAGGTTTTTATAACTTGTATTTGATTCTATGATCAGTTTCTATTTTTTCTGTCTTTTGCGTTTCTTCATGCCAGTATAATACCATATTGATAACAATCATTTTCCAAGTCCCCAGAATATGTGCAGGCAATATATGCTGAATTTATTTCTGGCAAGGGAAGCAAGAGGACATAGTAAAGGAATGGTGGTTTCTTTCAGAAATGGTACAGGGAAAACTCGGGATTTCCATCTGGAAAATAATGAAGTCCTACACAAAAACCAGTTGAAAATAGACTAAAATCCTCAGTGTCAGCCCACATGCAGCATAGAAGAGAGCCTAGAGGGAAACCCAGGAAACTGGCCTTGTCAAGGAGTTTAATGGACATCACACTAGGAGTTCAGACCACAAAAACAAAAACAAAAAAACCCCCACCAAATCAACTAAATTTCTCACTGAAAAGGAAATATTCAACAAAATGAAATAGTCAGCTTATCAGCTGAGAAAAATATAGATAAACCATATATGATAAGTGGTTTATAAAGAATTCATAGAATCGTAGAGGGGAACAACTTTAATCAAAGTGGACAAAATAGACATTTATCTAATAAAAGCATAAAAATAGCTAACAAGTAGATAAAAACGATGCTTAAGATAATCGCCATCCTGTATCAAAATCACTTTAAGCATACATTAGTATAGATAGTCTCAAAGAAATCAAAGGGTAACTGATGTCAGCAGGACTATAAAGATGAGATAACTACATAGTATGAGTATTATGTCAACCCTGTGGAGATTCCCAAAGAAATGACAAAGAGGACTGCCATTAGGCCCAGCAGTCTGTCTCAAAGCATAACACAAAGGAAAGGAATCCCCCACATGCTACCCTCTCTCTAGTGTCAGCATAGCAAACTCACAATGGCAAAGAAACCAAGAGAGCAGAGCCTGATTACAGGTGAGGGACAGACAGAATGGACGTGAATGACTCCCTCTTGGCAAGAGCCCAGCATCAAGTAAACTGTTCAACTCATGGCTAGGAAGCAAGGCAGAGAAAGACAGAACTCAGAACTCCTGGTGTCCTTTTCTAGGCTCATCCCCAGCCCCATGACCTACCTTATTGGACAAGCTCCTTCACCTGTTGAGCCTTCCGTAACCTCCCAGTTCTATCCCAGTCTGGGATAGAACCCAGACCGTTAACACAGGGCCTTTGGAGGACAGTTCTGCTCCTTAGTAGAGGAAATATAATTGTTACCTTTTTTGCTTGAGTATTTTAAATTTCTTATACTCATACTACGGCAAAATAACATTGCTGTCTCTTTTTATAAAAGCCACAATAAAGAAATAATCCAGTAATATTTGTCCTTGTATTTCATACTTTGACCCAATATCTTACAGTTGTCAGCATTGCCATTTGTTCTACCCATGTTATTGTTATCTGCATTTCATACAAGGTTAGTAGCTGCTTAGTGTCCAGTGTGTTTCTAGAATGTGTTCTGCAAAGATGAAAAGCACCCCTGCCCTTGTTCAGAGAGGTAAGCCCTCTGGGATCATAAACCCAGAATATGTTTTGTACCAAACTGATGTTTGAAGAGTGTATGTGAGACTTTCAGTTTCAAGTGAATATTCCAAGATTAACCTGTCTTCATTTACATCGTCTCTCGGGTTATAAATTCTTCACTTCTTTGCTTCCTGCCTGTTGGGAAAATAAAACCAAAAGTCAGTTCTAAATGACAGTGGGAAATGGAAAAGCTTTAGAACAAGATGACTCCTTATTTCGCAAATGAAGACAGGCTTTTTGTTTTGTTTCATTTTGTTTTTTAACAAAAGGCAGATTTACAGGAATGCCTAGAGTCCAGGTAACTGTTACTTGTTTGGAGGTCTGTTGTTAGATTAGAAAGTACAGTGGACAACTGCCTATATGTCTGAACCACCAAGTCCAAAAATTTTAGACCACCTTCAAGGCTGTCAGTACTAACTCTTTGTTTTTGCTAGTTTGGTGACGGTGTCTTCTTTTGAAGTCATACCTTGCTAGATGTGGTTTAATACTGGTTTTCAGATGGCTCTTGAAAAACCCAGAGTTAACTGAATTTAAAATGAGTTGTAGCTTTGGACCTCTTAGGATTATTGTTGAGTTTCATGTGAGTTTTAGACATTGTAAAAATATATATCACCTGACACAGTTATAATATCCATCTCATGAGCGCCTTTGAGCTTCCAGGAGAAATCTTGCAGTTACCAGATTTTTTTTTTAATTAATTTCTGCAGTCAGGTAAACAGTAAGTTATTCTAAAAAGTAAGCATTTACACTTCTTCGTTTTGAAATATGTTTTTATTTGATTTTAACATTATCAATTTCAGTCTTGTGCCTGCACCTCTATGAATTTACCTGAGAAATCACAGGCAATGACAGCTTGGGTGACTTTGGTAACTAAGTCCCTCCATTTTGGCCCTGGATGCTTGCTTGCCATTTGTTTCTTCAGAGAGAAAGAGCAAAGGCAGCTGACAAAGGACTGAAGATTGTGGCCCCTGGCTCCCTCCAAGAGAGCTTAAAGTATGACCTGGCATCTTTTCCTTATATAAGGTTAACCTGTTGCCAGTTGACTGTCACCCCACAGTAGTCAGGGTTGAAGTCAAGGAAAGTAGCAATTTCTTTGTTTACTTGTTCTTGTTTTCTGTTTTTCGAGATAGGGTTTCTCTGTGTAGCCCTGGCCATCCTGGAACTCACTTCACTCTGTAGACCAGGCTGGCCTGGAACTCACAGAGATCTACCTGCCTGTGCTTCCCAGTTGCTGGGATTAAAGGTGTATGCCACCACCTGGCAATTTTTTAGTTGTTTTAGTTGAGATAGGGTTTTCCAGGTAACTTGACATATCTTGAACTCCCTTTATAAACTAGACTGGTCTCATACTTACTAACATATGCCTACCTCTGCCTCTACAGTGCTAGGATTACAGGCATGAGTTACCATATCTGCCTGAAGTTTGTAATATTAACAATAAACAGAAACCCTAAATCTATGGAAATAAAATATTTGTATGTGGTAGAAAAAAATTGATATGATCTAAATTAATATAGCTATAAACTGGCACACTGAAGATTTCAACTTGAGAGACTAAATGGTTCTTTTGCTTGTTAGCTAATACTGTAAATTACCTATTTACCTGAATTTTATAATCTGAGTAGGAGTGTGCATAGTTGCCATTATTAATCTCACAGTTGATACTTTTGATAGAACATGAGATGTTGGCCAGTCACCTTCAGGTAGACGCCATCCTTTAGCTTGTGTCTCTTTTGCAGCCTTGTTGCTGCTTAGTGCCCAACACAAACAGGAATGGAAAGCTGGCCGTGGCCAGCGTTGAAGGACAGCGGCACTCTCACACTGCTGGCATGTCAGTGGCCTGCTGGCGGCTCACCCCGCCTTGTTCCGTGTTTGTTCTGGGTCCGCCGCTTCTTCCCAGTGACTGTGCACTTCTTTAGTGGGTGTTATTTTCCAGAGGTTGAGTTAAATGCCAGAGACACCGATCCTAAATAAGAAAATGTCGCACATCTGGAAAAGGTTTTAAAGAGGCAGGTGCTGGCGTGTCGCGGTGAATGCTGAGCTCATGAGGATGAGGACGCAGAGCCCCTGTGCCTCTGCAGTCCTCATGTGCTTTGGGCCCTGCTGGTGGGTGTGCTATAAGAAGCGCCCTGTGGAGGCAGCTGGCAGTGAGGGGCAGGATGTGTTCTCTGTGCGCTCTTGCTCTCAGCTCCTCTTTGCAAAATGCCTTAATGTGCTTGAAGATCCTTGATTGAAAGGACAGCGTGGGGCTATGACTACATACATGTCCTTGTACACAAATAAGCACTCCTCACTTTGTAGTGAGTTTTAGCATTCTGGAGGCATCATTTTTATGTGTTCTTGGGAAAGTCTGAGACTTGTCAGATAATATTTCAAATGATAAGAAAAAAATGCTTTATTATTGAGAATCTACTATACAAATAGAACAAATAAATTTTGGTGAAAATAGCCAAAGGTATCAATAATACTGTTCTTCCTTACATCTTTAAGATGTAATTTCTTTTTAAAATTAAAAATTCAAACACATGTGAATAGGGAAAACTTTTTGTCCATCTGGCCTCAGCCCCTACCCAAGAGAATGGGGTAATGACCCTTAAAAAAATAACAATAGTATGTGCATCCTGATGGGAAAGAGTTCATAAAGCTAGGAGGGAGACATATGAGGTCAGCTCTCAGCAGGCTGCATGTGAGCAGCCACTGCCTTTCTTCCTGATCAGCCCTCCTAGAAACACCCACTTTACCTGTCGGCAGAATAGCCTCCTGGCAGTGACATTAAAAGGATGGTCTTGGCAGCAAAGAGCAAGGTGTGACTGTTTTGGTCACTATGTCTTAGGCTGTTTATGAAGAAATGACTAGCCTCTGCTGGTGTAATGCTGATGCAGGGGGAAACTCAGAGAGAGGCAGGCTTCAGAGCTTATGATGGATGCTCTGACCCACGTGCATAAAGGTTTCAGCATGCCTTCTTTCCAGACTCAATGGTTTTGCTGGTGTGTTTAGGCCTTGGGCTGGGCATGGGCCGGCAAGCGGAGGAAGTGCCTGCCCTTACTGTGTCTGTAATTGTATCCCTTTTGTAAGGTAGTATCTATATTCAGAAACCACATCCTCGAAAAAGCTAATCTTCCCAATTTTGTCAAAGTCACAGACCTTACATATTAATATTTATGGTGGTAAGTCACTGAACTCAAAAATACCAGTATTCTTTTAGTTGGGTATTATTGCTATGCTCTAGAACTAGGGGCTTTGTTGGTCCATGTCAGTCATCTGTACAGGAAGCTACTGAAAGTCTGTGGTATGGCAAATGCAGAAGGTTCATCAGCCAGAAGAGAACTGACCAAAAAGACATGTACGAAAAGGAGAAGGAAAACCCAGCCCGTGGGACAGGAGATAATTACCATGTGCATGAAAGTGAGCGGGAAGCTCAGGTGGGAAGTGGAGAACTCTTGTCAAGGTTGCAGAAACAGAAGCCTTAATGAGGGTGAGGGGCGGGGGGGGGTAAAAGGTTCTGAGCATGAGGGATGGAAGCACATGGGCCTCAGCAGCTAAGCATCCCTGGCTACTGGAACATCAGCGGGGGAAGAGAGGTGAAGAGAAAAGTCAGGAAAAAGGAATGCGAAAGGAGTGGGTATCACAAGCAGAACCTAGAAAATGAGAATGAGGAATACCTCAGTTTGAGTTATGTGTGACATTTACTTTGAAATGAGTAGGCGCCTGCTTTTCTTTTCAGCTAAGGGGTGAAATGCAAATAGGACTTAATCCATGTCAAGTTTAATGAATACTGTGGATGACACTTAGGTCCCCAGGCCTGCTTGATTGTGTCAGGTAGACAGGCGTGTGTATATTCTTGTGGGGTTTTGTTTGTTTTGTTTGTCCTCTTTCATAACATTAAGAAACCTTGATGGATGTTATTGGTATTCTAGTTGCCCCCTGCTTAGTTTGTCTCAAGCAAGATTAATTACTTGTAAAAATCCATTTGGTGTTTCCTTCTCTCATTTCTTCAGAAGTTTCTGGTCATAAGTAGTCTCTCCTCGTTTGATTGCTTTTTATTTTACCTTATAGATTTTCAGATACTGTGTAACATGAAAGTATCAATCTATAAATTCGTTGTGAGTGTTGCACTTTATGTTAACTGCTGTTTAGACTCTTGTCGTTGGATATAATACTAGAAACCGTCACTGTAATAACACTTGCACATGTGGAAATGTCACTGTTTTATTGTTCTTCATTTGCCCTTCCTGTACAACTGAAGTGGATTGTCAGTGCTACTATTTATAGATGTGCATGTCAATTCCTGACACAGCTGTGCCTGAGACTGAGCGCCTAACAAACTTGTTAGAAAACGAAGTCATTACCTGAGCGATTACATATCTCCCTGTTTTTTTCTGTGTCAGATTTGGAAAACAGCAGTGTGTGCCTTCAAAGTAGTGATGAAAGAAATCTCTTGTAACACAAGAGCTACATGCCTAAGACAGTCTGGCCTAGGACCTGCTGCGGGAGCCTTTCCTCTTCTCCACATGCTCAGACAGTGCTTTTCAGATTGTTGACGATGACCGCTAAGTGGCTTTGTCTTTAAAATGCTATTTGCTGTTAACAAGTGTGTGAATCTCTATTTTTCTGTTGACTACTATAGACTGAGGAAGAATTCTTCCGGCCTTCCTACAGTTAGTGACTTTAATGTCCTTATGCATTCTATGATAGGATAAGCACCCTAATGCCTAGCTTTGTGAAGCTTTTCTTGCATCTCCAAAAGTGCTTTTAAAAAAATTGTATAGATAATACCACGTGACAGTAGTTCATACGATGTTTAAATTGTTTACTTCTGTCAAAGTCATATTTCTCTTTCTTTGTAACTAGTGAGGAAATAATACAGTGGAGCTTATTGTCTTTTTTATAATATTTTATGTTTATAGTTCAATATTTAATCAAAACCAGTCATTTTTAATTAAAAACAACTCCAGGAAATACAGTGACAGTTTTTATTTGAAATACTTAATACCATCTTGTATTTAAATGACTTTTATATCCAGTAATGCAGTCTTTTCAAAAAGACTTTCCACCCTTTATAAACCTATTATTCTCAGATTTGAGCTAGTTAAATGATAAACACTCAGTGAGCAGTGGCCACATTCCATGCAAAATGTCTGCATGTTTCCCTCAAAGTGCTGTACTGTGGTGAGAGACATATCTTTAACAATTACACACTTATTACCTAAATTTTACTTTAACAAAAATAAGTCAAACGTGCTGCTCAGAGAGCTGGTGATGGCTGGCACCTTGTTTCAGGGCTGTAGAAGATTGCATTTACCTTGGGACCAGGAGGGTAAAGGCTGTCTAGCTCTGACAGAGCCAGGAAAGCACGTGGCTGGGTGTGCTAAATATGTGTGCACAGAGTGCCTTTGTATTGAAGAAGAGGAGGATCAGGGTGGCTAAGCAGAGTAAGGCTGCAGAGACCTGCTGGGGTAAGATTGGAAGAGCAGACAGCATGAGAAGACCTGCAGCCCGCAAGTCTGAGGAAGCAGTTGCCTTCTCTGTCCGATGCAGAGTGTTTTAGGTAGTGGAGTGCTGACTGCCTTTAACATTCCAGCTACTTAGGGGCGCACTGAAAGCCCATTTTCAGTCACTGACGCCATTCCCTCCTGGTCAGGTCTCTCTTCCTGGAGACTGCTGTTCTCAAAGGGTTTTAGTGGGATTTTATATTGTCACTGTTACTGTGTTTCTGTATAAATGGAAACATAAGATTCTTTCTACTTTTTTAATATCAACTTACCTTACAGTCTTTCCTGCCTTTGGTATTTTGTTTTCTTGGAAAAATATCATGAAATTTTTATTTTTATGTAAAAGAAAGCCCATCCTTTAGGGCTTATAGTTCCAAAGGCTGGTAGGCATGGTGCTAGAGCAGTACTTGAGAGCTTTCAGTGGTTCAAAGCATGAGGCAGAGAGAGAGCTAACTGGGAATGTTACAAGTCTTTGAAACCTCAAAGCCCTCCCCCAGTGACTTACCTCCTATAATGAGACCAGCTTCCTAATCCTGCCCAAACAATTCCACTATCTGAGAACCAAGCATTCAAATATATTAGTGTATGAGGGTCATTCTCATTCACACCTCCACATAGGCCATAGGCTTGAGAACGTATCACAATGCAAATTGCATTTAGTCCAACTTCAAATGTTCTCATAGTCTGTCACAGTCTCAACATTGTTTAAAAGACTAAAGTCTCGTCTGAGATGAAATCTCTTAATTGTAATCAGCCGTAAGATCAAAAAACAAACTACATACTTCTAACACACAATGGCACAGAATATACATTACCATTCTAAAAAGGAAAGGGGGCGGTGGTGAAGAAATACTGGATCCAAAGCAGAATCAAAACTCAGCAGGGGCAACTTGGAACCTCTAGCTACATGTCTGATGTCAAAAGGGCTTAGATAATTCCAGTGTCTCAGCTTTGCTGACTGTAGCATACTTCTGTTGCAGGACATTTAATCCCATTGTGAACTGTATAAACCTGGCTTTTGTTTGTTCTGGTTCAGCCCTAACACATAACTTTAATCCAAGGACTTACTGTTTATTGCAAACAGGTAATTGTGATGTTGTTCAGCCTTAACATACATCTTTAATCCTAGAGCTTTCTGTTCACAGGATTTAGAGGCAAAGCAAGAAACCAGCTGATAGGGATGAAGTAGTAGACTTCATGCCTAGTAGATGAACCCAGGTGGTGTCCTGGGTTCTATAAGAAAGCAGACTGAGCAAGCCATGGGGAACAAGCCAGTTCCCCATGACTTAAGAGTTGTTGGGTATTCAAGACATTGTGGAGAAGAAGAAGGAGCTCTAGCTCTTGAGCTCTTCAGCTCCTTGGCCTCAGCTCTCTAGCTCTTGGGCTCTTTAGCTCTTTGGCTTGAGCTTTTGGCTTTCTCCTCTTGGGCTGTTGGGAGAGCTAGCAGGCCTTTTCCTCCTGGGTTGTCAGCCGAGCTAGCAAGCTTTTAGCCTTGTGCATTTGGCCTTTTCCTTCTGGGATGTGAGCTGAGTAGGAAGATCATCTGGGTGCTTTCTCTGCCTCTCCGAGCTTTTAGGTTTTTAACTCAGCATCCTCAGCATCTGGCTCCTGCGTCTTCCTTGGTAAAATAGAACGGTTGGGGTTTTCTTCTTTATAACAACATACTTCTCTCTAAAAGATAATTTATTATATGTGTATTACAATACATATATAAAGAAGAGAGTTTTCTTTTATTCTCAACAATTACAAAGTGTCTGTGTATGCACTACTTGATGATGAAAATTGTTTCAGTAAAAATTTTATATATTTATATTTCCTTTCATAATATTTGAGACTAAATTTTACTCTTGAATATCTACATAGATATTATATAGGAAAGATTTATAAATTTAAAAAATTTGCCCTTAGAAGAAAAGTATCGATAATAATTACATTCTAACTTTAAAGGTTTCTAGAATAGATTATGGCAACCTATGATGCTTGTGTTTCTCAAATCCTTGAAGATATTTTGAGTAAAGCCTAGGTACTTCTAAGATATGAGTTAGTAAGTGGCCAGGGAAGCCTCATAGGGAGTCATGAGCTAAATGGAGATTCACTCTATTAATGAACAGACTTATTTGGGTGGCATGGTGGTAGACAAGGGCATTTCACTTTATGAATAAGAATATCAGAAACTATGTTTTTCTTATCTCTGGGGAGTTTTTCCTTTGATCAAATGTGTTTCATCCCAGGTTATATGTTTAGGGAGTCAGGACTTCTTTAGAAAACTGCCGTCCATTGTGGAACAATCCCTCCCAAAACATTTGAGCGTCCTCTGCTGTCACTGATGACACCCTGAAATGCTCAGCACACTTCAGACACACTCACAGTAGCACTTAGAAAGCGGTATACTTATGGGTCATCTTTGCCAGTGGAAACACAACTACTGTGACTTGGGAGCCACATACTGGTTTTAGTTCCCATTTTGCTGCTCACAGCTGTACAACTTATAATTAAATGAGATAACATGCACAAGCTGTGTGGCATCACAGCTGTAGACTCTTACTACAATAGTTACTGTTGCTAAAGTAATCTCTCCCGGGGCATAATAGTTTTATGTCAACCCTGCACAGGGTAGAATCGTTGAGAGGAGGAACCTCAGTTGAGAACATGCCTCCAAAATTTCAGACTGCAGGCGAGCCTGTAGGACATTTTCTTAATTAGTGATTGATGGAGGAGGGCCCAGCCTATTGTGGGTGGGGCCATCCCTGGGCTGGTGGTGTCCTGGGTTCTATAAGAAAGCAGACTGAGCAAGCCATGGGGAACAAGCCAGTAAGCAGCACCTCTCCATGGCCTCTGCATCAGCTCCTTCCTCCAGGTTGAGGCCCAGTTTGAGTTCCTGCCTTGGTTTCTCTCAGTGGACCATGATTCGGGATATGTAAGCCAAATAAACCCTTTCCTCCCATGTTACTTTTGGTCATGGTGTTTCATCACTGTAGAAAAGTAACTAAAGCAGGTAACCTGAAATATGTATTATTTTTTCAGTTCACTGGGCTATTAGATTCCTTTGTGCCCAGATAGATGATAGATGATCCATTCTCCTTTGAAGTCTGTCAGTGTTTACAAGGCATTTGAGGTTAGATTGTTGAGACGAGATTTTAAATAGCTATAAATTATCCGAGGACTCTTCATTTCTTCTCACTTTCACATGTCCAACCAGGGCCTGCCCTACACGTGCAGTCAAGGAGTTCTCGGGACATGGCACTGCACAAAGTTGTAAACATTAATTCAAACACTGTGAGAATTTTGTGATATTTTATCACTGGGTTTCACAGTTCTGTAGCCTGAACTTTGTTGATGATAATGTCATATCACAGTGTCAAAAGGTTGGATACTACTGTCACACTGTTAATGACATTAATTAAATTTTTATTTAACAGGATGCTGCTAATTCAAAAATTAGTATATTTGCAAATATGAACATTTTAAATTCTCTGGGAAAAATTACATATACATAAACACAGCATAATTGCAAGAACAGCTTTCATGGATTATATCAGCAAATTCAGCTAGAAATATTAAAGATAATGTGTTTCTGAAATGCAATATTTAAAAAAGAGGTATGGAATGGGGAGGCAGATGGTCCAATAAGAATCACACATGATATACTCAGTTGACAGTAGGAAGTGGTGAAATCAAGGTTAGAAGACAAGTAGGTAGGAGGTAGTTTGAAGCAAACTCAAAAGTTCTTAGAGTAAGGAGGGGTGAATTGAATAGCAGTTCCTGAAATGCATTGGGACTAAAGCAAACCAGAGCATGCAAGACAAGGTTAAACAATAAGCTATTTGGCTGAACTCTCTCAACCCCTGTTACTGATGATAAATTTATAAATAATTTTGTTTTAGTAGTTGAGGTAGGAATTATTAAGCTATGAAGATTAGTGTCTGAGTCCTGATTAGTGTTCTGGCAGCATTACAGAGAAGATAAGAAGGTAATACTGTCACAGAAGGAGAAGATGTCAATGTCAGTGTCCTTACACAATATCCTTGTATTCCAAGACACGGTTGATGGAGCCGTGCGAGGTATGTTTTTAACAAAGTCAACTGAATCCCTGAATTCCAGGACTTAGGGAGGCAGAGGCAGGTGATCTCTGAGTTCCAGGACAGCCAGGGCTACACAGAGAAACCCTGTCTCCAAAAAACCAAAAACTAAAAAACAGAGAGAAGAGAAAGGAAAGAAAGAGACACAAAGGAAAGAAAGATCAACCATAAGAGGTATTTTTTCTCTATTTGAATATTGCTTTACTAGGCAAAGAAATAAAATAAAATTGAATGCAGTTTGCGAAAGTTTTCATGTTTTAAGCTACCTGTAATTTTGAATGTAGAGCAGACGTAAGTTGTTTTATCCACCTGATCTTTAGGTATGTATACGGCTATTGAACAATTCTAAGAAAGCATCTCAGTAATGCTTTGGGAGAGCTGGTGTTGGGTAAAATAAACCATTTGTGCAGTGTAAGGCAGGGCCTTTGGCAGTCAGTCTACATTCTTTTTGTAATGCCCAGTGAGCAGCGATGGAAATACCTCCAGACAAGCTGTTGTTATCCAGGGCTATTTTGGCAATTCTGGATGTTTTTATTTTTACATATGAAATTGAGAATCTGAAAACAACCCAGAGGACCCTCAACTGAGGAATGATAGAGAAATTGTGGTACATTTACACAATGGAACACTACTCAACAGTTAAAAACAAGGAGATCATGAAATTTGCAGGCAAATGGTGGAGACTAGAAAAGATCATCATGAGTGAGGTAGCCCAGAAACAGAAAGACACACAGGGTGTGTGTATATATATATATATATACTCACTTATAAGTGGATATTTGACATACAGTATAGGATAAACATACTTTTAATAAACCACAAGAGCTTTCGTCTCCCTTTGTAGCTTATTGAGGACTTGTATCAAGTGTCTTGGGGGTTGAGCATGTATATTTTCCCTTACAAGAGATTTAGCCCTGGAATAACTAGTCCAGAAAACTTAAGAACTTTGAGAGTCCCCATGAGGACCAAAATAATAGCTTCAAAATACAGCGTTATATGAGACAGGTGTTTTTCTGATAAGGAACTAGCTGCTAGGAAAACAAGGTAGAAAAAGGCCTGTCTCTAGCTTTCAGTCACTGTGACTTAGAATCGGTATTTGGGAGGCTGCTGTGCTCACCGCTGCACCACCAGGACTAGAGTTTGGAATGAGACAGGGAGTAGAGAAAAAGTAAGTTATTTAAAATACAGATACTCGTTTTTATATGGTCTAGAAAACAAAGAAAACTTAAAAATATACATTAAAGTCAGTTAGTTTCCAGCATTTTCAATGGAGAAAGATGTTTTGCCGATTAGTAAAGAATTCCTTTATAGTACAAGTATGGTCCCAATTCTCCCTGGATACCTGCAAACAGTTTGTTCCAGGGTCCATGTGCATCGCGTATCCACAGATGCCTAAGTCTTATGCTAAAAAGGTGCCATATTTGCATATCACATGTTGCCATCGTCGTAATTAAATATTAAGATTACTTACAGCACCTTAATATAATGTTAAGACATAATAGGTATGTAGTGTCTTTTAGCTAATATCAAAGAAAAATCTACACATGCTTAGTACAAATGTATATTGTTAAATATGTTTTCAGTTCACTGAACCATAGACAGGAAAGCTAGAGTGTAGTTTGTTCATTTACTTTTAGTATGGTTCAGAATATACATTATAATTTTATATAACATTGAAAAGTCAATAATTATCAGACATTCTGTTAATGGCTGCTTTGCTTGTGGTTATGTTTACCATGAATTTTAAAGTATATTCTATATAAATTATAATGTATTAAATTTGTGTGATTGTATTGCATTAATACGTTTAATATCAGTAAAGTTCACTTTCTAACTTCACACTTATCTTTGCACCAGTGCCTTCTCTCTGTTGCAGGAAACACTATTCTATTTAGTTGCTTTTTTTTTTTTTTTTTTACTCTCCTGTAAGTGGAGTTCCTCATCTTATTTTTCATGATCGTGACAGATTGAAGAAAAGGCACTTACCTGAGTGTCCGGAACTGTTTTCCCAGCCAGAGTTTGTTCCATTTTATTTACTCCCCAAGATTCACCTGATCTTACTAGGTATGGAAAAGTACCACAGAGGCTGAACTCACATTGCATCACATTCTGTTAGGCAGCAGTTGGTGGTAGCGGCAGGATAGCCCTGGTAATGCTACACTTGAATAACCTTTTTTGTGTCAGATGCATCTGACTTTCTCTATACAAGTCACATTTTTTTCACTTACCACCCCTATTGTACTTCAGAATGTATTAAAAGCCTAGAAGAGGAATTATTTTTAAATATACCTTGTCCTTGGGGCTGGAGAGATGACTTGGTTGTTAAGAACAGTTCTTGCTCTTGCAGAGAACTTTGGTACAGTTCCGAGCACCAGTGTGATGATTCACAACCATATGTAACTCCAATTTTAGGGTGTCCAACACCCTCTTCTAACCTGTTCAGACAGCAGGCACTTAGAGGGATGCAGGCAAAACATATGTAGACATAAAATAAAACAAATCAAGCATACTTTAAAATACGCCATGCCTCATTTTAGAGTTTGTAATAATGAGTAGACTTATCTTTTTAAAGCTTTTTGGACAGTTGGATTTCTTTTTCATTACTCTGATTAAAAAACAGAAAGTATATAAGGAAGAGAATTAGGTTTTTAAATTATATTTCATGAATAACACAGAATAATTACAGAAGGCATATACAATAAAAATAACATAGACATTGTATGTGCAGAGGTGTTAGGTAATATGGTCCTGGTGTGGAGAGTTAACTTTAGAATTGGAAACATAGAAAATAGAGCCTACCTATGGAGACCTTCATATAATATGTCTGTATGAGTCTGTCTACATGAATGGCGAGTCCCTTGTGTCACCTGGCCTCCTTTTAGCATCTAAAGTGTCAGTTTGGAATGTGTCACTTGTATTACAAACCAAATTCTTCATGAATGATATTAATGATAAAGAGGCTCACATCACATCTTGTATAATTAAGTATAGGATTATAAAAAGATTTACCTGATGCTAACAATTAAACAGCCTGTCTTGGTAGCATAGGCCTTTAATTCCAGCACTCAGGGAGGAGGAGGCAGAGGATCTCTGTGCATTTGAGGCCAGCCTGGTCTACAAAGTGGAAAAAAAAAGAAAAAAAACCCGAAAAATCCTAACTAAATAAATAAATTTAATTAATGTTTAATTGTTGTTAATAATTTAAACGTCACAGTATATTGGGAAACATGTTTATACTCACAGAATTTTCTGCTTCTGACAGGCTTGCTTTGTATTCTACTACACAGGTGTGATAAGCAAAACTTTTCTGTTTTGTGCTGGAGAAAGGAAACTGTACAATGGTTTGCAGGTTGCCCTGTGTTTCAGAGGACACTGTGAAGTATTACTCAGAGAAATTTGTTCTTCTGGCTTGTTCCTAGGACTTTAAACCGTCATATTTTGTCGTGTCTTCTTGTTGTTGTTATTGTTGTTAAAACAAATTCACATAAATGAAATCTCTGGGGAAGGGGGCGTTTTAAGGCAGGGTTTCTCTGTGTAGCCTTGGCGTGTTCTGGATTCACTTTGTAGACCATGATGGTCTCGAATTCATAGCGATCTGCCTGCCTCTGCCTCCCTGAGTACTGTGATAACAGGCCTGTGCCGCAGCCCCAGCTCAAAGATTTATTTATTTACTATGTATTCAGTGTTCTGCCTGCACGTACACCTGCATCCCAGCAGAGGGCACCAGATCTCACTATAAATGCTTGTAAGCCATCATTTGCTTTCTAGGCATTTAACTCAAGACCTTTGGAAGAGCAGCCAGTACTCTTAACATCTGAACCATCTCTCCCGCTCCATAAATGAAATCTTTCATTTCTCAAATTAGCACAGAGGAGTAAGTAAGGCCAGGGTATTGCCTTCGGGTTCAGAGTGGCAGTAAGTACTGCTCTGTTCTGCCTTCACAAACTGCCTTCTGGCTCAGAAACAGTCTGTATGGGAATCCTGCAGAAGGTGGGTTGGAAATCTCTGCCTTAACTTTCTAGGTTTCTATAACAAGCACCACAGACTACATAACTTAAGTTAGCACAAAGGCATCCTCTCAGTTCTAGGAGCAAACCTATAATATAGTCAAGGGTGATCTCTTCAAGAGCTCCACAGAGGACCCCTTTTTTTTTGCCTCTACCTGGCTTTTGTTCCCAGCCAGGACATTTCTTAATCTGCTGCCATGTCATTTACCCTTTGCCTCTGTGGTCACATTAATTTCTTTCCTGAATCTCTGTCTCTCAATTCTGTTCTTCTCCCTGTAAATCAAAATAGTCATTGATAATAGGATTCATCCTAATCCTTTATGACTATATGGTAATTACACCTGCAAAAGTAATGTTCCCAAGTAAGATAATTTTCTGAAACCTGAGATAGAGTAGATAGTTTGGGGATAGTATTCAACCTAGTAGACACCTAGAGTTTAAACTGACTGACCTATGAGTTTGTGATCATTTGCAATAAAATGTATATTTTAATCTACACTGAAAATTAATTACAAAAGGAGACAATATATTTTCTGAGTTTTTGATACTTTGAAGTTATTTAGGGATAAGAATGTGAGCAGTAAGCAAAGGAAACAGCAGACCGGGTGAAAACGTGTCAAATAGATATATTTGTGAATTGATCAACATACTATCCAGAATTGATTTTGAACTCACAGAGCACAGTATCACAAAACCAAGAAATCTCCTTTAAAATTAGCACATGGATCTGTTATTTCTGAAAGATCATATGTAAATGGCCAACTAATCGACAAAAAATGATCAACATTACAAAGTGCAAATCAAAGCTCGATAAGATACTATCTCAGCCTGTAAGTTAGAACTAGTCATTATCTATGAAGCTTCTCAATACTGAAGGGAAAAAAGAACTACCGTATGGCTCAGCCATCTTACCACTGGGTATGTGTCCAGGGGAATGAAGTATCTGTTCTGGGAGATGTCTCCACTCTCTTGTTTATTGAAGCAAAGTTCATAGAAGCCAAGAGATGTACTCAACTAAGGTGTTGTTCATTAATACACATTTAATATGTGTATTCTCTGTATTAAGTTATAAAAAAAAGATGAAATCATGGCATTTGTGGGGAAAACTAGGACAGAACAATAGGACATTATGGCAAGTGACATAAGCTGGACCCAGAGGACATAGAAGTAAAGAATAGTAGAGTGGTCAAATTGTTAATCTCTTAGAAATAAAAATGTATTATAATTTAGTGGTTACATAGGTAAGTAAGCACTGAGCAAAATAGTCACTTCATAAAAAATTCTTTGAGTATTTTATGAGCACTGTGTGTTGGATAGTCAGCTTCACACAAGCTCAAGTCCTCTGAGAGGAGGGATCTCACTTAAGAAAATGTTTCTATAACTGTGCTAGAGACAAACCTATAGGGCATTTTAATTAGCCATTAATTGCGGAGGGCCCAGAGCGGTGCCAACCCTGGATTGGTGGTTCTTAGACACTATAAAAAAGCAGGCTGAGTATACCATGTTGAGGAAGCCAGTAAGCAGCACCCCTCCACGCCCATCAGCTCCTGCCTCCAGGTTCCTGCCCTGCTTGAGTGCCTGTCCTGTCTTCCTTTGATGATGAACATTGCTGTAGAAGTGGAGGGCAAATGAACCCTTTCTTCCCAAGTTGCATTTGGTCATGGTGTTTCATCACAGCAGTAACAATCCTAAGATGCAGTGTCTCAGAACTATATTGAAACTTAAACTTAATGTGAACAGGAAGAGAGGTCAGAGTAAAGGAAAAGCAATAAATTATCATGGTGTTCTAATGTCTGGAATCTAGAGTTGCTGGGTGCTAAATGCTGTATTAAGTGTCATTTGTTGATAACTTGATAATTATTTTGATAATTAATTTAATTACATTCATCCCTTCCCTTTCCTCTCTCCAGTCCTTCTGTATACACCTCCCCACTATCCTTCACATTCATAGCCTTTTTTAAAAACTAATTGCTGTTGCGTGTGTGTGTGTGTGTGTGTGTGTGTGTGTGTGTGTGTTTTCTAAATATCTCTTGTTCCCACTTTCCGTAGTTGCCCATAGTACCTGTATAGGCTTGAGGCCTTATGGGCTTTTCTCTCTCCAGTTTTACATGTGCTTGTTCAGCTCATATCCTTGTTAAGTCATGCGGGTGAGACTTTGTGGGTGTAGCTTCTGATAGTGCTTGCACACACCATCTTACAGCAAACTCTTTGATTTTTTTTCCTCTATTCCACCATGTTCCCTGAGCCTCAAGTGAAGAAATGTTTTATAGATATATCCACAGAGCTCCACAGCTCTGCATTTGATTGGTAGTAGATTTCTGTAGTGGTCTCCATCTGTTACAAAGAAGTTTTCATTATGAGATGTGATGCTATACTTCTCTGTAGGTATAAGGACAAATGTCTGTAGATTTTTGTTAGGGATTATGATGATTTATAAATCAGTGATTGTAGATTCTCCTGTAGTAGCCACAACTTGACTGGCAGGTGTTCAGTAGCAGGCATGGCCTCCCTCTTGTTGATTAGGTCTAAAGTCCAATTAGTGTTTGTTACTGGCAAGAAACTCATGCCACTAAGGCACCCTTAGGGTTATCTTACCACGTGTCATTGATGTGGTTCATAGGCCTCATAGCTGGGTAAGACTCCCTCCTTTGGAAGCTTCTGGTACCTCGAAAGCTAGTCCTCAGGAAGGGGCCACGTGGGTCCGTTTCAGCTCAGAGGTCTCCGGGCCCTGTCTGAAGGGTTTGGTGTCTTCACCTCTAGAGAGTAGCCAAGGGTAACTCCAGTTACTTGGTTTGGTGGTGATATTTGTATTCTCAGTGGTACTTTGTGCTCTTATAATTATGGCTTCATATTTTTCCATTGTCTTTCTGTCATGCTTATTCCTCTCTTCAGCCTGAAATTTGTTTCCTGTGTTTTCTTTAGGTTTGGATTGTTGGCTATAGTTTTTTAGGCTGTTTATATCACAGAATGCTTTTCTTTCTTCTTCATTTCTGACAGATAGATTTCCTGGGTTTATTAGTCTAGGCTGGCCATCATAGTGTCTTAGGACTTGGAATGCATTGCTGCAGGCTCTTCTGGCTTTCAAAGTTTCACTCAAGAAATCAGCTGTTATTCTGATTGGTTTTTCTTTGTATGTGACTTGAGTTTTTTTCTGTTCAGCTTTCAATATGTTTTCTTTGTTTTATATACTTAGTGTTTTAACTGTACAATGCCATAGGGTTTTTCATTTTTGGTCTTGTCTATTTGGTATTCTTGTGTACTTGTATCTGTATCATTCTGTCTTTCTGTAGTTCAGGGAAGTATTCTTCTATGATCTCATTGAAGACCTGGTTTGTGACATTGACTTGGGATTCTTCTCCCTCATCTATACCTATAATTTGAAGGATTTGGGTTTGTTTTTTTTTTTTCATGGTGTCCACATTTTCTATGTTTTTCTTTCCTCTGTTTTTGTATTTTTTATGTTCCTTGCTTACTTGGTCTAGATCCTCTGTTTTTATCATTCAGTCCTCCTCATATCTTCTCCTTGATTCATTCTACTTGTAAATTTTTCCTTTGAGTCTTCTAGTTGGGCTCTAGGGTTTTTCGATTTCATCTTCATTTCAACTTGAGTTTCATTCTACGTTTCTATGTTGGTAAAATTCAGTTCTCCAGTCTTGTATTGTCTTCATATTTCTGTCAGCCTTATGTTTTTGTTTTCTTGTTCATCACTCATTTTATTCACCTTAAACTATTTCTCCTTGATTTAGCTTTGCTATTCCTTTCTGTCTGTTTTTAATTACTTGAATTCTTTATGGGGGTTTTTGATGCTCTTTTAAATCCTTTTTTTTTTTTTTTTTTTTTGGAGTTCGTCTCTGTTACATGACTGATATGCATTTTGACAGGAGTAGTCAGTTTTGGTGAGAAGATACTGGCTTGATCTTTCATGTTGTTGGCATCACTGCAATGAGCTCTGGGCATGTGGACTTCTTTTGTTAGTTTTGAATTTATTCTGGATAAAACAGGTTGGGGAAGAACAGAAGATTGGGAGCCAGTTGTATCTAGAGTTTGGGAAAGTCTTTGGTGGAATGAAGTCAGGTGGGCAGAGAGGTCTGGACTGGTATTCTACAGGCTGTGCTTTCTGTCCAGGTTAGAGTGCAGGGGCAGATGGTTCTGAACGGAGAAGCCTGATATGACTGAGGATTGTTCTGTGGCTTCATGGATAGGTGAGAGGGTTAGATGTGTGTCCCTAACCCTAGTGCCCCTCTGCACGAGGAAAGGGAAGACCAGACTGTGTGATGCTCTGCTTGTGAGACCCAGCCTAAATCCCTGGAGGCAGGCCTGCGAACTCTGGGTGTGAAGCAGGTTGGTGGGTGCAGGGCCTGGTGGACGCCTAGAGATGACTTTGGTGCAACAGGAGGTTGCCGGAGTAGGCTGGGTCACAAGCTGTGGGAGAATTGGGTTGTAGGGGGTTACTCACCAGGCTAGACCCTGGAGGAGGATGTGGGGGTCTGAATATAGAATGGACTATGTGAACCTCTTGATGTTGCTATGTTGCTAAACTCATATATCTTCATCCTACAGATAGAATACTAAAGCACACAGAGACAAACCAAGTTGCTACCCAGTATGCCACACTTTGTAATCAGAAGTATACTCAATTTAAATCTAACTGTCTTCTAAAGCCAATTTTCTTAATTAAAACACTGCTTTAAACCAAGAGTGTGGTTGGCTTGTCAGAGACACTCTTAAATATATTCCACAGGGTCGCCAAAGTTGAGATACAGAAGAATTTCTGAGGTTGGTGAGTCAAAGAGAAATCTAATCAGCTTAACCAAATTCACAAGTAAGCACAGATTTAAAACCCCACAACCTGGGATGTACAGTTATGCGCAGCCCTAACCCTGGGCAGCCATTCACTGTGCATGCGGAGTTCTGTGTAGTGCAGTGAATATAATTAGTTTTACATCCTTTCACTGAAGTGAGATTGGAGGTCATGAAAAGCCCCAAAATACTATTTAGAATTTCTATAGAAGTAGAAGTTGCATAGGCAGCCTTTCAGAACCAGTTTATTTCCAGTTGTGAGGGCGGGTTGGAGTCTCTGGCATGGATTACTTTCCAGGTATAGTGTGTTGTAGATTATGTGACAAGAGCTGCGAGCAGATACTAGTTTTTCCACTTAGCTTTCACTGATGCTAACACATACAACTTGATTAAACACTATGGACGATTTTCAGGAAGTTGAAACAGAAATAAGATTCAGTTGGAGATTTACTTAACAGTATATATATATACTTGTATCACACAGCTAAATAATGCCTGAACCAGGTATTGCTAATTTAACCAAAGTAAGTTTTAGAATTTTATGTTTATAAATAATCCTCCATATGCCACCTTCCCAGATTCTTTAGCTGATCTCTGATCTTTAACCTACTGTCATTTGTCTTTTCTTGAAGATTAACTTTAAAGATTATGACTATGTGAGACTTAAGAAAATTCAAATGCAAGAACATACAGCTATTCCACTATTCTGCCTGCTTGCCACCTTTGTATTTAATGAAAGTATAATATGTTAGAGCTCACTTAAACCTTATCCATCCATCAGTCAATATTATGTAGAAAACCATGTAACTTTGGAATGTAGTTTCTACATCATTCTTGGGCTAAAAATACTTTTAGCAATGGCATTTGCTTGTGGGTTTTTTTTATCTTTTTGACATTTTCTTTTACCCCACCTAAAAACATATCTAATTAAACACGATTATAAATAATTTTAATTAGAGATTACTATAAAAATATTTGTAACAAGGAAGAATATTAGTTCCTTTCAGTTTGTAGTATTGTTTTCTTTTCATATAATTATTTTGGATTCTCCACATTAGAAGGAGAGAGTGTGTGTGTAAAATCAAGTACATAAATACATTAATTATTTTAGCCTGTGTTTTCAGAACAGAAATATGGAAAACAAATTGGAAGCTATGTTAGAGAGGTCTACTGACTTACTTAATTTTTTCACTTGAAACTTCACCAAGCTCCTGTTCAGACTTGTGGAGGAAAGATGTATAGCACTAATTTTATGCCAGTTTTTCTAAGCATTTATTTTATCGTAAAGTCAGGCACATATCAGGAGGATTGTAGCCAAAGAAAACAGCAGGGAATAGAGCTCAAAACAGGAAACCATTACCATTTCAGAAACTACACAAAGTTCCTTGTGTGGTGTAGCTCAATAAGGACAGATCCTTTCTGTGATACTGCCAGCACTGAGTCAACTTTACTTGTCCTTTCTTAGTCTCATAACATCAGCTTTCTGTGGCAATGTTAATGCTCATTCTGAATGAGGATAATCTGTCTACTTGTAAACAAAGCTACTAGCAGTCCTGTAGCTTTGTTTTCAAAGTAGAAATCCAGCTTAAGTTCATAAAATAGCACTAACAATGTCAACACCAGTAGCACCAGGAGAGCAAATATTTGTGTAGTTCTTACTGTCAGGTACCAGTAAACACAGATAGTGCTGAGCTTCTCTGAGGAAAAGTTAAGCTCAAAACTTGGATTCTAAGTTATTCTAAGTTATTTCAGAGAGTGTCTGATTGGGACAACCAGCCTTGTTCACATCTCGCACACTGGCCACTTTTCACACTCTTTCCCCTTTCCTGCCTTACGCTATCTCTAGCATCACTGGAGTGTTGTTACCAGCAGCCGCTCTCAGACAGTGGGAGGGAACTTGTCTAAGGGAATCATTTAGAGATGGAGGTCACAGTGTTGAAGTGTGCTTAGATTGTTAGACCACCTTGCTTTCTTGCTATGTAAACTCCCCACATCCTTCCTCACTACTTAACCAAATACCCTCTTATAATGTCTTAACATAAAATAAGAAAATACTGTATTCAGAATAATTTCCTAAAATGATGATCATATCTTAGTGGAAATTACTTACTGAACGTAGACAGTGGATTGACTATCTATTTATTAACTTGTAGACATCCTAGCTGGCCTAGAACTTACTGCATAGACCATTCTGGCAGCATACTCTCAGAGATCCACCTGTCTCTTCTTCTGGAGTGCTATACTATAGGCAGGTACCACCTGCTAATTTTCAGGGGGTTTTTTCATTCAAATTAATTTAAAAGATGGTGGTTTGTTATGGGTGTGTTGCCATTGCAGAGCCTGCTGTTAACCTGATAGAAGCAGCCCATGCTGTGAAGTAGCTCCCTCTATACTGCCCTAGAGCCTGTTGCCATTGTGTGCATTCCTGCCCTCTCAGTAAGCTCCTTCAGCTTGTCTTTGATAAAGCATTTGACTGCATTTCTTCCTGCACCCTCCCCCACAGAGCCGTTAACTACTGTGCATATGTGTGGGTCAAACAGTGTATCTGTAGCAAAAAAAAAGGACCACAAAACTAAACTTCTTCATATTTACAGAAAGGGACTTTAAACACATATGACTTTCTTCATTCCATGGAGTAGTGAAGTATTTCTATAATTTCCATTTTATGAAAGAAGAAATTATCAATCAGATGGCTTGAGCTCAAACCTCAAATGGACCAGCCTTCACCCAGCATCAGCTAACATGTTAATTAAAAGCCCACAGGTGGCCCCAAAAACTATAGTGCGCCACAGTGCTCCAGCAGCTGTATGAAAGTCACCTGAAGTGTAACACTGCAAAATGAGGAGTAGTAAAGACTACCGTCTCTTCCCGCGCTATGAGCAGTAATGAAGGTCTTAAGAGTATGGGCTTAGAATCTAAAAACTGTCAAGGTATTGGGAATCTGAAAATGTTATTTATAGACAATAAGTGTTTTATTAGTTCAACATTAATAAGATTTTTTGCCTTTCATGGGGAAGAAAGCTATTATCCATCTAACTCATTTAATATTATATTACTTATACATTCCAGTCTCACGGTAGTTTTTCTGTATTGTCTCAAAATGAATAGATATTTTATTTTCTTTATAGTCTTTTGACCAGATAGATTCAGAGAAGCGACCTGGCTCACTACTGTCCTTTTCCTCGAAGCTCTTTTTCAGTAAGAGGAGCGGCCTCTGGCTGCATCTGCTCACTGGTTCTTTCTGCAGACCCTCTTGGCAGTGCAAAAGAGAAGCTGAACCCTGCCTCAGCATAGATGCTGTGTGGAGCTGCTGACATGCCTGAGGGTTTACTGCCCACATGGTGTAGACAGTCACAAGCTGGGGGCAGGAAGGAGCGCCAGGAGTTGCTTTCTCAGGCTTCACTCTCCTACAAACCCAGGAAACCTAAACAGGGGTCGCAATCAGATATCCTGCATATCAGATGTTTGCATTTTTATTCATAACAGTAACAAAGTTACAGTTACAAAGGAGCAGCAAAAATAATTTTATGTTGGGGTCACCATGCCGTGAGGACCTGTATTAAAGGGTCACAGCGTTAGGAAGGGTGAGAACCACCAGTCTAGAAGTTTATGTTCCCAGCACATTTGTATAAGAGATCCGCAGTGCCTTGTTGATTTGCTTATTGATGTGCACTGAATTTTCTCATATTTAAACATTATTAATATTATCACCCTGTGACTTATCAAATCTATAAGAGAAGATCATTTTTAAACATAATTCTTATTAGCTAACCTTTTTTTTTTTTTTGACAAAAAAAATGTATCTAAAAGAGAAAGAACATAGACAACTTCATTTGTTTTCTTAACTTGTTCTTATACATTTCCAGGCCATATTTTGTATCGTGTGTGTGTGTGTGTGTGTGTGTGTGTGTGTGTGTGTGTGTGTGTGTGTTTGATGTGTATGTGTTCATTCACACTTCCAGGCCATATTTTGTATTGTATATATGTGTGTGTGTGTGTGTGTGTGTGTTTGGTGTGTGTGTGTTCATTCACACTTCCAGGCCATATTTCCATATTTTATATCGTGTGTGTGTGTGTGTGTGTGTGTGTGTGTGTGTGTGTGTCATGTGTGTGTCCACTTCCCCACTGGCTTTTGAGACAAGAGTCTCTCTCCACCTGGAGCTTACTGTTTCACTGGCTGGCTGGCCAGCAAGCCTGATACCTGCCTGTCTCTGCCTCCCGGTGCTGGGAGGGTGTAGCCATGAGTCGTGTCCAGCTCATCCCTGTGTGCTGGGGACCCAGACTCAGATCTCCGTGCTTGCACAGCGAGCACTTTATCCAGGGAGCTCTTTCTCAGCCCTAACTCTAATTATCCCACTGAATGGCAGATTCAGTGATGGGAATTCCTTAAAGATAAATTTTATGCTTCCCCTGTCTGGCTCTCCATCAGTAGTAGGTTCCAGGACCAAGAACAGAATTCAGAATGTACTAGGTCTGTTTTATCTCATTATTTGAATAGCAAAGACAAAGTCAAAATTTAGAAGATACTGTTAAGTGGCTCTGGAAGTCTCCTGCTGTGCTGTACCTGGAGAGGAATGAGGAGGGAAGAAACTGCTCTAAGAGAGAAAGAAGACTTCACAGCTCTACCAGAATCAGCAGGAACAAACCAACCACAAGCCACCCACCTCAGTCTAGGGACCATCCAAGATGGCTGGTGAAACTTTTTCAATTTTTCCCCAGTCTGACTATCTTATGGTGCAGTGTTCTATTGTGCAGCAGCCAGCACGGCCAAGGGTATCACAAGGGCCTGGAAAGGAGGGTAAAGGTAATGGTGGACAGAAGCACAGCTCTCTTTCCTGTCAAGAATGAACAGTTTTTATTCTTCCCACTGCTGTTTATATATTGTTTAGATAGCTACTCGAGATAGTATTGCAAGCAGAGCTTGAACAAACAGTTTCTTTGACCCCCCCCCCATCTGATTTTTTTTCTTCCTGCTTTCCTGCCCTTGTGGCCTTGTTTTGCCCTAGGGAACAGTCCTCCTAGGCTTTATCTGGAGTGTGCAGTTTTCCTGCAGTCTTGGGGCCACATCTGGGTCAGGGTTTGTGCTTGAAAAAAGAACTGTACACCATCTGGACCAACTGTACCCTAGCTATTTAATGAACTGAAGAACATAGCAATTATCATTGTAGTTTTTCGTAATTGTTCCTGGCAGTAACAAAATATTATCCACTGTTAGCATAGTTGGAAGTCATATAAATGGTCCTGTGGCCATGTCAGTGCAGATGCCATGGTCCAGTTCCAGATTGAAGGCATGGTAGTGAGACAGGGAGATGGTACCCAAGAAAAGTTCATTATATGAAAGAAACCTACTGAAAGCAAAAGATACTGTGTCACAGTAGACTCTGCAGAGTTCTAGATTAGCCTTTCGCCTGTAGAACTGCCCTGAAGCATGGCTGTCAGGAGGTGTAGCAGACCCCCTGCAACTGTAGTCTCTCCCAATCCTGACCTCTGTCTCTCCATTGCTCTGGGAGCTTATGAACACTCAGAGCACACGTGCTTTTGCCAGCATGTGCATGTAATCAAGTTTACCTTGCCTCCCATGCTCTGTGTTCAGAGAGTTGTAGGTTAGTCCATGAATAGAGTAAGTTTCAAAAACAATGAGTTATTTTTACTCTCCAGCAAATTAAGAAAGGCCTGCTTATACATCATTTTCATCTGATGTCTAATCAGACATGTCATTACTTGGAAAATAGTGAACACTCAATAAGAGCAGATCTGCAGCAACTTGAAAGGTCTAATCTCATAGCTTTTCATGGTCTCGCTGTGGCATTTAACCTAGCACTTTAGTGAAAACAGTTTCAGATGCTTATTTGCATATGATGTTGTACAAAGTGGCTCACCAGTCTGCACTTTCTAAGATGAAAGAAGAATAAAATGCACTGTGGGTGTGAGTGTGAGAAGGTCACAGAGATTATAAATTAGTAAAAAAGTAATAAATTAATAAAAAATTATGTAAAGGATTAATGAAATATGTACCATGTGAAAACGGAGTTCTGTAGGTGAGGAAGGGGTGAGTTATGCATTATTCATTTTAGAGTTGAGAGTATTGGTGTAAGTTACCTTTGCTGAATGAGAAAGGAAGTGAGGCTTAAAGAATCGAAGCCTGATAAGCCAGAGAGTTAGCTCAGAAAGTAAAGGCGCTTTCGACCAAACCTGATGACCTGAGATCAATCCCTGGGACCCAGAAAAAGAGGACCAGTTCCCGTAAATTGTCCTCTCACCTTCACATATGTGTCATGACATATGTATAGCCCCTCACGTACACACACAATAAAAAAAATGAGTAAATTTTTAAAGAAAAGAATGAAACCTGAATAAGAGGAATAAGGTAACTGTCAATCTGTAAAGCAAGATTAGTCCATTTGTCTACTAGTGCCCATGACTTACAAAGAAAGCTCCTACCGATCTCAAAGTATATGGTTAAGAGAAACGGTGCAACATCACAGTACAGGCCCAGTGGCAGAGGCAAAGAGTTGAGTGTACAGAATAAAATGTGCACCATCAGTGGAGACAGACGACGGAGGGCGTGCACCGTCAGTGAGATGGGACTTTATGCAAAGAGCTCAGCATAGAACTGGGAATGCAGAGACCTGTTAAATCTCCTGCTTTCAGTTGAACTTAGTGTCTGCCTAGAGAATGGACCTGCGAGCTCAGTCATTCTAGCCTAATGTCATTAGGTAATGCATGAACTCCAGAGAAACTGGACAGTTTGCCCAAGCTCCCAGAACTTATTACTGGCAAAACTGGAGTGAGGATTTACATGGTAAAATTTATATAGTAAAATCCTATTTAAAAGCACATAGAGTTATTTTTATTTAATTTGAATATTAGTACATTAACAAGTCTTTAAGTATTTGTTCTGAGAAAAACATCAGAATAAATTAATCTTTGCACACTGCACCTAGGCTCCCTGAGACCTGCATTCTCAGTGGGCAAGAGTGCAATGTGGTCTGTGAGAGCTGCCTTTATGAAATGTATAAACTTTAAACCTTGGTGGTAAACATGTCATATTTATTACACAGACAGAGTGCATTGTTGTTTTTAACAAAATCTCAATCTCAGTAGTTTGTTTTTATCAATAAAGACTCAGGAGCCAGATGCTGGGGTGAAAGCCTACTAGCTGAGAGAGGCAGAGAAAGAACCCAACTGACTCTCCTCCTTAGTCAACATCCCAAAAGGCATCAACTCCTTCCCCATGCTGTCTCAAAAAACCCTTCAAACTGAAAGTCCCTCCCGTCTACTTCCTGTACATCTCTCTATCCATCCTCCTGACTTCCTCTTACTCTCTATGGTTTTATCCTATGTTCACTCCCTGTCAACTGACTGCTTGCTCCACCTCTTGACTATGGTTGACTTTATTTAATCCTGTTTAGCTAAGCAGAAAGCTTGTGGAGCTGAGCCATACCACAACTAGAAACAGGTTTTTTCCCCAGTAAATAACATAGTCCTTGGGTTCACCATGTGATATCCTGCATCAGTACATGTGCCAGGTAGGCACGGCTGCCTTTAGACAACTGTCCCAAGAAGAGAGCCACCCCAGAACCCCACACTATAGCACTGTCAGAAGAGCCACGGGTCCACGGCCACCTTCAAAATTGTAGCCCCACTAACATGCTGTGGCAGCCTGTGAGAACCTTCAGCAGGTTCCGGATATGCGTCAAGATATGAGAACTGATTAGCACAGGCTGACTGGGTCCTTAGCAGCCAGACCCACCACAGTGTCCAGAGTCAAAGAAGCTTCTCGGTCCTAATGGTGCAAGTCTGGTTGGACCTGTTGAGTTGTGAACTTGCTGGATTGGCACAGTTTCCCTTTCTTCTTGGCTTGTCTCCCTTTGGGATGGCTTGACTCACCAGCATATTGTAGAATCACCTCACTGAAGTCAGTCTCACACCCAGCAGTCTGCCTGCTGTGAATTGGACCTTGACTTTGACTCACATGATTGACATGGTAATCCAGGTGTGATTTGGGGCCTTTTCAGACTGATAACTCAGGCAAGTTAAAAATTCAGTGGTAGCCAAGCGATGGTGGTGCACACTTGTAATCTCTGTTCTTGAGAGGCAGAGACAGGGGGATCTCTGTGAGTTCGAGGCCATCCTGGTCTGCAGAGTGAGCTCCAGAACAGCCAAGACTACACAAAGAAATCACGTTTAAAAAAAAAAAAAAGTGACTAATTTGGAGTGCTGTATTTTATATCTGAGAAGGATGGAGTTTTAGAGGCCACGAACAGAGTACTGTTATTTTTGTGTTGTCGATGGCATGCCAGCTCTTCAGGAGGCAAGTGATTGGTGAGAAGGTGACACTCTGTTGATCAGTGTTGGTGAGCAGATAATAGGCTTAGAAAAAACCTTCTTTGGTCCCTTCTTTCCCTCTGTTGTTCCTGTTCTGAGGGGCCACTGTGTTAGGAGCAGGCCGTGCCTGCCCTCTCCAGATGCTGAGCTTCTGAGTGCTTTGATCCTAGACTTCAGCCTCTAGACCAGAAAAATAAACTTACACTCTTTATAAGTTACCAGGTCTCAGAAATGGTGTGATAGCAGCACACACAGAGTAAATATAATTAAGAAATTATTCCTGAAATTATAAAACTTGTCAAAAATGTAATTTTTCATGGCTTTTGAGTAGACAGTGGTTTCTCAATATGACACCAACATCCTAAGCATTCTAAAACAGACAACTGAGACAGCATCAGACTGAATGTTCTGCTCAGCAAAGGACACAATTAAGACAGGAAAAGCATCTTGGGAAATGGGGCAAAAGGTTGAAAAACATACCAGATAAGTGATTTATATTTTCAAGAAAGACACCTTCAATAACCAAAATGACAACAGATTGTTTTAAATGTACCTAGAATTTGAATAATCATTTATTCAAAGAAGATGAACATGTGAGTATGCATATGTGCCACTCAACATAGCAGTTCACCTGGGAAATGCAAATGAAAATCACAATGACATGCTATTCACACCTGTTAGCAGAGCTGCCATCAGAAGGCAGCAGGTGTTGGAGGGGACTTGGGAGGGAGGACCACATGCACTGTTAGTGGGATGCTTAAAAAAATTTTTTTTAATGGGAAAAATGAAGCTTTTTTTAATTAAATTTTTATATTAGTTACAGTTTATTTACTTTGTACCCCCTCCTCAATCCTACCCTCTCTCCCTCATCTCCTCTCTGCCCCTCTCTAAGTTCACTGATAGGGGAGGTTCTCCTTCCCTTCCATCTGACCCTAGCTTATCAGGTCTCTTCAGAACTGGCTGCAATGTCCTCCTCTGTGGCCTAGCAAGGCGGGCGGGAGGGGGGAGGGTCAAAGAGCCAGCCACTGAGTTCATGTCAGAAACAGTCCCTGTTCCCCTTACTAGGGTACCCATTTGGAGACTGAGCTGCCATGGGCTACATCCAAGCAGGGGTTCTAGGTTATATCTATGCATGGTCCTTGGTTAGAAATATAGTCTCAGAAAAGACCCCTGTGCCCAGATGTATTTGGTCCTTGTGGAGCTCCTGTTCTCTCCAGGTCATACTAACTCCCCAGACACACTGAATCGGTTAGAAGAAAAAGTGGGGAAGAGCTTAGAACTCATTGGCACAGGAGACAACTTCCTGAACAGAACACCAACAGCACAGGCTCAAAGTGGGACCTCATGAAACTGAAAAGCTTCTGTAAAGCAAAAGACACTGTCATTAGAACAAAATGACAGCCTACAGACTGGGAAAGGATCTTCACCAACCCTATATAAAGAACTAAAGAATTTAAAAAGCAACAAATCAAGTAATCCAATTAAAAAATGGGGTACGGAGCTAAACAGAATTCTCTGTAGAGGAATATAGAATGGCAGAGAAACACTTAAAGAAATGCTCAACGTCCTTAGCCATCAGGGAGATGCAAATCAAAACGACCCTGAGATTTCACCTTACACCCATCAAATGGCTAAGATCAAAAACTCAACTGACAACACATGCTGGAGAGGATATGAAGAAAGAGGAGCCCTCTTCCATTGCTGGTGGGAATGTAAACTTGTACAACCACTATGGAAATAAATCTGGCACTTTCTCAGACAATTAGGAATAGTGATTCCTCAAGATCCAGCTATACCACTCCTAGGCATATATCCAAAAGATGCTCAAGTACACAACAAGGACATTTGCTCAACCATGTTTGTAGCAGCTTTATTCATAATAGCCAGAACCTGGAAACAACCCAGATGTCCCTCAATGGAGGACTTTTACACAATTGTGGTACTTTTACACAATGAAATACTACTCAGCAATCAAAAAAGAGAGGAATTCATGAAATTTGCAGGCAAATGGTGGAATCTAGAAAAGATCATCCTGAGTGAGGTATCCCAGAAGCAGAAAGACACACGGTGTATATACTTACTTATAACTGGATGCTAGACCTATAAGATAGGATAAACATACTAAAATCTGTACACCTAAAGAAGCTAAGCAAGGAGGACCCGGGGTAAGATGATCAGTCCTCACTTAGAAAGACAAATGGGATGGACATTGGATGTAGGAGAAAACAAGTAACAAGACAGGAACCTACCAGAGAGGGCCTCTGAAAGACTCTACCTAGCATTGTACCAAAGCAGATGCTGAGACTCATAACCAAACCTTGGGCAGAGTGCAGGGAATCCTATGAAAAAATGGAGCTGTTATCTGAAATAAATTACTGAAAAACTCGAGGACAGCGCCTTCATGTGACCTAGTCATCCCTTCTGGGTAGAGGCTAAAAACAAGAATTGGGAAAGAGTTTTCTAAGTGGGTATATCAGCATTATACACATTAGTATAAGCATTACTCAGAATAGTAATTTAACCTAATGCCCATGAACAGATAAACAGGTGAAGGAAATGTGACATGTACATTAAGTTGGATATTACTCAGCCTTCTGAAAGGAGATGCACAGCATGAGGGCATCGTGATAAGTGGAAAAAGCTAACCATGGAAAGATGGTGTGCTCTGCTTATATGAGGGGGGTATTGCAAATCATTAGCATCACAGAACCGGGAAGTTAGATGGTATTCCAAGGCCACCCGAAGGGGAGCAGGGCTCTCAGTAATGGAAAAATGAACAGAGTGATGGAATTTGTGGTATTGAACTGTATGCTTAAAAAGTAAGAGAATAAATTTATTATGTGAATTTTACCACAGTAAAAACAAAAACTGAAAAAAGACATTTATGTTTTGTTTTTTCTTTAACACAGACATTCCCAGCTCTTGGCTGAAAAATACTTTAACCTTTGCAAGTATATTAGTGTAATATTTTAGCAGACTGTTTATATTTTATCATAAATCAGTTTGATAATTGAATATATTTCTGATTGTATAAACTATAACAACTAGTGAAATTGCATAGAGGAAAATTAACTAGTTTCCTAATTTTTCAAAATTACAGTTCTAGGAATGTTTTGTAAAATGGTCATTGATGTCACTCATTTGAAAACCTTGATGTTTCTGAAATATCCACCTAGTGACAAATTCATTGAAGACATCTTGAGAATATCATTAGCTTTTCTAAATTAATATTTTACTAATTTTACTCTTAATACTTTTAAATGTAATTTTGGCTGTCTTTTCATCCCATATCTCTTTAAAAACTGATGGAAGGGTCTGAAGAGATGGCTCAGCAGTTAAGAGCACTGGCTGCTCTTCCAGAGGTCCTGAGTTCAATTCCGAGCAACCATGTGGTGGCTCATGACCATCTATAATGGAAACTGGTTCCCTGTTTTTGTGTACATGAAAACAGAGCACTCTTATGTACATTAAATAAATAAACAGATAAATAGATGTTTTTAAATTTTGATGGAAGTTTAAATTTGTACAATTTTTCCTTTTTATTATCAGAAGACTTGAAGGAAGATAAGAAGTTATAGGACCAAAAAGTTAGTAGTTTGGCATCAAAGTAAAGAAAGAATTGTATGCCACAAACAAATGGAGAGGGTGGCAGGGGACTTACGGGCTTGGTGTGTGTTCACCGGGACATGAACTGGTCAATCCATCTTTCTAAGCTTCTGTTTAAGGTTGAAGAAAACAACAGCTTTCTTAGAATGGTGAGACACTCACCTGTTAAAGGTGCCTGCTACCAGGCATGAGGGCCGGATTCCATCCCTAGAGCTGCATGGTGGAAGGGAGAGCCAACTCCTGCAAGTTGTCCTCTGACTTCCAAGTGGAAGCTTGGCTGTGCCTGTGCACAATGCACCAGGCAAAAGGTGACTTTTAGTAGTGCAGATGGAATATGGCGTGCCCATGCACATATGCGTAAGTAGTGATTTTTAATGGTCCACATGATGGCATGAGTATGTCCATTCACATATACCCTAGTCAGTAAGTGATTTTTAACTGCAGTATTTTTTTGTGAAAAAGAAAAGTGCTATATATGTCGAAAGTAGATAACTTGAGACCTCAATCGGCCAATTTTTTTCATATATAGTAAATTTTGAGGCATAGCATCCACAGCACCTCTGATGTAACTGCCACGTATCAGAAAATCATCCATTTACAGAATATACAGGGACAAACTTGACCATTCTCTGAAAAAACGTTACTAACAAAAACAGTCAAAGATCTGAGTTTTGTAATATCAAAATCACTATCCTGAAAATACCAGACAAGTAAATTCAATGTCCTTCTCAAGAGCATAAATAGGCTGCAGGGGATTGCTCCCAAAGGCCTGAGAGATCTTCCACCCTGGGGGCTTGTGACAGGTGACTAAAGTTTCTCTCCTAGCTGTTGACATCATGCCTGCCGGAATTGTAGCTGTCCCTTGAGTAGGAGCTTAACAGTACTGTGAAGTGTGCCATTATTTCACAGACTCAGAATCTAATACTGTCAGTGTATGTTCTCAGAGCTAATCTGCAAATGAGAGAATGGAAAGGATTCTGCTATTCTACAGTCCTAATAAGGCAGCCCTTTAGCAACTTCATCTGAGCAGGCTGGTGCTCACAGGGGAAGCCCACACACTCAGGGCCGCCTTTCAGAGCTGACCTCCATCATCTGTAATGAGCTGCTCAGTAAATCCTTTAAAAGAAGAAAATGCAACCAGGAAATCTGCTAGACTCAGGAACCCACCTTTTGGTTTTTCAGTGTTTGATCTTTGCTTTCCACACCTTTTTGTACTGAGCGTTTGTAGAGGCCACGTTCTAATCCACTCCTGTGGACAGTTCATAGTGTGACCTGTGGTCACCACACTCAGCAGTCAGCACCCACTTCCAGCTAAGCCCACTGTGCTTAAGCCGCCTCCTGAGTCACGCCCGCATGCCTCTGTGTTCACTGGGGCCATCCTCCTGCTCAGTGTAACACCCATTCATTCTGTGATTCGTGAGCCAGCATTCACAGTTGATGCTTATTGGTAAGTGTGGATTTTCCTTATTGTTGATAAAACTCGGGATTCTCATCAGTGATGGCTAAAGAAAAAAAATTCTTAAAAACAAGAGTTCTAGGTAATAGGAGACAGATACCTGACACCCATGCAAAAAGCTGGACATGGTTGTGCATGCCATAACCTCAGAACACTGGGGACCATGGACACAGGCAGATCACTGGAACTCACTGGCCAGGCAGTCTTATCTGAACCAGTGAGCTCCAGGCATAGTAAGAGAATGTCTCAAAAAATAAGGTCGGAAGCAGTAGCAAAAAGTACCCCTTGTCAATCTCGAACCTGCACATACATGCATACACAAATAAAAATTCTAAACAATTACTTAAATATGCCTCAGTAATTTAATATTTGCCTTGAATATGAGTTTATTTTTTAAATAAATAACTGAGTACAACTAAACCAAGCAAACTTTTCAGAGAGCAAGTTAACATTCTAGCAAGAAGGATGCTCAATTATGTGTTTTCAATATCACTTGGAACTGGTACCTCTTAGTAATCTTTGAAGTTATTTGCAGATAATAATTAAGATTTCTCTTTGACTCACTGACAAGTCATTAGTAATATTGGTACTCCTTTTTCTTCAATTACAAATTAATGTTATTTTTGTTCACATGATCTGAGTTTAGGTTAAGTAGGCTCAGTTTCTGAGAGCTCCACCAGCAACAGAAAAACAGTAAGAGCCATGTTTCATGTCATGGAGTTTTAGAAATACTTGTGAATGCTGCTGAAAATGCTAGCTTTGTATTCTGTGTGTGCAGATGTTAAGCTATTACATTGTTAACGTCTCAATTAAGTGTTCTACTTACCCAAAGCATTGGCTATGCTATCCATAATTAATCCTCAAATTACCCTTTAAATATGATGTTTAAATATTGTACCTATTAGACCCCTTTAAGTTAATACTACAGAAGATATATACAAAACTTTTTTTTGAATTTTATTTTTTTCTTATTAGTTACATTTTATTAACTCTGTATCCCAGCCATGTCCCGATCCCTCATTCCCTCCCAGTCCCTCCCTCCCTCATCTCCACCGTGCCCCTTGCCAAGTCCACTGATAGGGGGGACCTCCTCCCCATTCATCTGATCCTGTTTTATCAGGTATCTTCAGGACTGGCTGCAAAGCTCACAAAACTTTTTTAAAGTTCACTTTATTTGCAAAATCTGTGAGCTTGGGGCAGAGGGATTTCCTCAGGCAGGATGTGACCAGCGACTCCTATTGTCAGGAGTTCTTTCTTCATTGCACTCTGTAATTGCCTGTGTGGTTGATTGGTTGGATGGTCTTTTATTTGTTTTGCTTCTTTCCTTTCCTTTTTTTTTCTTTCCTTTTTCTATTTTCTTTCCCTTTCCCTTCTCTTGTCCCTTTTCCTTTTTTTTCATCTTCCTCCTTTTCCTTCCCCTCTTTCCTTCACTGTTCTTTTCTCCTTTCCTTTCCTCCCTTTCATTTTTCTTTCCTCTTTCCTTTCTTTTCTTCCCCCTTTTCTTTCCTCTTTCTTTTCTTCTGTCTTTTTTTCCTTTCCCCTTTCCTTTTCTTCCCTCTTTACTTTCCTTTCTTCTTTCTTTTCATTGACAGGCTTTCACTGTGTGTCCCAAGTTGGTCTCAAACTTGTGGTTTTTATCCTTTGTCTCCTAACTGCTAGAATCACATGAGTGTGCATTGGTGAGTGCCAATGTAACTGGCTCCTGTGACACTTTTTAGATGCCAAAGGTTTTGTCCTAAGATATTTTTTGTTTGTTTATCCGCTGGTGTATTTATCAAAACAAATATTTCCAATATTTCTCTAGTGATGAAACAAAATAAAACGCGGTTTCTGTCTTCTTCCAAGCACACTCTGGATTTTCAGTGGGCTGGATGTATTCCTGGGACTAATATCTCTGGACTAGTCACTTTGGCAGATGCAGGGACATCATTGTTTGGGCTACAACAACCTAAGACTGCCATCCTGTCAAAGGATGGAGTAATCCCATCTAAAGCAGGGCGGTGGCACAGTCCATGAGAGGAAATGGCAGTCCATGAGAACAAAACAGGTGGTACACAACCAGCAGCTGTGGCTGCTGTGGCTCCTTCCTCTTTTATGATAATAACTTCAGCCAGAATAACTGTGCTCTATATCCTAGGGCGTGCCTGGTGCTGTAAGTACATGTTTAGTAATAGATGGTGTTAGAGACACCATTTGTAGAACTTTAGGGAAATTATAGGAAGGACTCAAGGTTGTATGGGTTAATGAAGCCTAGATAGTATGATTTGTGTATCCATACACTTATTCATGCCAGGGTTTCTCCATAGTAAAACAGCAGTTGCTATTGAAAATTCATTAAACACTGTCTTGTAAATCCATTATCACTGTATAATCCTATCTGCTTTAATGTGCAGTACAGTCACAAACAGGCCTTCCTGTGACAGAACTATAAAAGGGAAGTTACTTACCTTCTTTTGCCCACTTCAAGCACAAACTATTCACTGTAACATATGGGACTCTATGCCATGTGCATTCAGATACAAATGTATAGACACATGTACATATTGTATATACATATATGCCACATAGTGTATATTACATATAATGTATGAATATTGTATTATCACAAAGTCTGAAAGGTTTTTGGAACTTGGCACTCAATGGAATAATTGAGTGATGATAATGATAATAATTAAGTTGAGAGGAAACAACTCCACCCACTGTACTAAGCTCGCACTAAAAGCTAACACTCTAAGATGTCCAGTTCCTTAGTTACTGGTATTAAGAAGTGTGTAAGAGGAGAATTTTACTGGCCTGAGGCTAAATTATGCTCTGGTCATCCTAACTTCAATACCATGCTCTACTCCATGGGACATTTATCACTTACTTTGTGATTCTGTTTTCTTTTGGCTTTTTTAAGTTAACATATCAACTAATGGGTCTCCTTGTAGGATTTTTGTACATTGTTTTATTTCATTGTAATTCATGACCCTCCCCAATCCTTACTATTTCTCTCTTGTTGGTTCCATCTCTACCCCTTAAACATTCCCGTCTCTTATCCACAGTTACTACATTACCTCCCCCTTCTTCTCCCATCCCTTAAGACCTCATCTTCCTCGTTGTGGGCACCTCTCTCCGTTAATGGCCTATAAACATGGGCTGTTCATTTGTAAGCCTCTGGTGTCTAGTATGTACATTGTCCCCAGTTAAACGATAACTACATTTTCACCACTTCTTTCACGTTTATATAGAGATTTATTTTAGGAAGCTTTTACAGCAGTAAGCATTCATATGACCTTGTCAAGAAATCCTTGTGCTATTTACCCCTCTCTGTTACTTTCAAAGCTTGAAGTACACTGTGTTATGCAATTCTGGGTTGTTAGAGTGCAGGTGAGAGATGTGATGTTACTCTGATAGATTTTTGTTTATGGGTGAGAGCTGTCCGTCCCTTACAGCTCCTACTATTGGTTCTTTGCTGTGGAGTGCTGCCATCTCCACTATAAATGGCATATGGAGATATTCCCTTGCCATGTCTACCTAGGGTTCTTTCTGAATGCTCTTGTATTTCTTTGTTTACAGGGGTGACTTTTTATCTCTTAAGTTTGGGGAATTTTCTGCTGTAATTTCACTGTGTAGGCTCTTTATACCTTTAGTTTTTATCTCACTCTTTATGTTAGCCACTACATTTGTTTAGGTTGACCATGTTGATCACATGATGTGAAGACCTTGGGTGGTATAGAAATGTTTGGTTTTCCTTCCCCATTGCTGAAGTTTAAGTACAGAATTCCCTTGACCTTGTCTTCTATTCCTGATATTTCTTCTAGTTAGTCAAGTCTATTTATAATATTGTCTTTTTAAATTTGGTTCATTGAGTTTTCATTTCATTTTTTCCTGTAAAATCTGGAATCGTGATTAAATTTTTCTTTCATGTTGCTGATTTTTTCATTTTTACTGATTTTCTCATCCCCCCTCCAACTTTTTTCTCTCTCTAGTCAGTGTTTCTCACCACACTTAAAATTGAATTAATCTGCTTGTTTATATCCTCTTTCAGGTCTTTGATCAATTTTATTAGTAAATTTTCATAACTTTTACCTGGCATTATATCTATTTCCATATCTATGAATCAATAGCAGAGGAGATAAATTCTTCTGGAGGAGTCATGTTGTCTTGCTTTTTTTTTTCAATGTCTTATATCTGTTGTTTGGACATCCTCAGTGGGTTGTGTTGAGGATCACCTTGTTGGGCAGCCTTCTCGTGGGAGCCCAGTCTGTAGTACTGCCCTATCAGGAGAAAGCAGACTGATAGAACAGCATGGCCAGCTTGCACTGTCTGAGGTAGATAGTTTTTGAGCTGAAGGCATCTCCCAAGTATGTGGTACTGTGAGAAGCAGCCACAGCATGAGGTCTGTCATTTCAAGGTCATTTCAAGGTATGCCTCACCCTGCTGAAGGGCTGCAGCTGTGGAGATGGAGAGTTTGGGGCTCTGAGACAGTAAATGGCAGCCTCAGAGCTGATCCACTCACCTGCCCAAGCCTCAAAGCTGTCAAACTCTAAAGCGTATTCTCGGTGGATGAGATTTATTCTTGGCAGCTATAGCCAGGCCACCTTTGTCTTACTTCATGGCCTGAGTAGCGCCTCCTGTGGCCTGTACTCGCAGCTTGTTGATGCCTGCTCCTCCAACACTACTCAGCTTCTTCCTAGGAGTGTCTCTTGCTCAGGCTGAGGCAGAGTACAGTGGTGCTCCTGTTTTGTGGTTGTTCACAGTTCACAGGCCTCCATGATAGCTCAGTTTAAAACAGTAGATTCTCTCTAGATAGTCCCCAGCTCCTACCCCCATCGCAGCCTTAACCCTAACCGGGTGACGAAATGGGGTGCCTCTCCAGTGCTGATCCCAAAATCACTGCCTCACCGTAGCCTGCATGATGTCTGTGAAATCTGTGAACACACACACACATATACATATCATGTGTTAATACTTAAAATAATAAAAACAAATCTTCAAAATGAAGAGAAAAGCTGAATTGTCTGCCTCTTAAGTTTATTTTTAAAATGTAAAAAGTCTATTGATTTTTCTAAGTGGCCGACAAAACATGTGTAACATGTAATTTGTGCCTAAGAAGTAAGAAAGGGGGAATGTAAGTAGATTTAGGTGGGTGTTTATTTTCTAGTTGTTAAGAAAAAGCTACTAACTCTTCTCTTGTAGAGTTTTTCTATTTAAGGCAACCTAAATCTCCAGCAGAATGTGAGAGGGGTTCAGGGAATGGCAGCTGGTGGAATAATCCTTCTTTACAGTTTGCGCTATCATAAACAGGCCTGATAGAAATTGAATGGTTGTTTCTAGGGTCCTGTGTTCAAACATACTTTACCATCTGTTCGATGCCGTCAACTATAAACGATCTGCAAAAGGAAAGAGAAGCCATGGCTGTAGCAGTCTTTTGAGAGGGGTGGGGACAGAGGCGGAGCCTTGGCCTGGCACGTGCTGGGGGAGGGGCAGAGGAGAGGAGAGTGGCCTGACTGCTGCAGCAAGTGCCAGCGCAGCAGCTCTGACAGGGTAAGCTGTGCTAGCGCAGCGCGTTAGGGGCCCGTCACAGCTCCAGACAGTGCACAGAATGCACTCTGCTCGCCAGGGCCCAGGCACGCCTTTTGAATTGTAGACGCCTCAGTCAAGTGCTGGACTTCAGTTTCATTTCACTTCAGTTGAGCTACATTTAAAAAATTATGCTTGACTTAGCTGTCAAGAACTTTTGAGGATATTTGGGACAACTTAAGATATGAGTCTATTTTTCAGTTCTAAGTTTAATTAAATCTAAATGTCAATTAAATATTTAAAATGAAATTTGCTTATAAATTATCGTATTTTTCAAGATTTAAGATATTTTGAGATATGGAAACGATATTGTTAAAATCAATTTAACTTTTTTTTTAACTTCATAAAATGAGCCTAACTGTAAGTTTTAAATTACTGTTTGTATTGTAGTATGTCGTGGACTATGGCGGTTAAAAGGGCTTTTCTCAGACATCATTGGAGGATGGAAAGATGGCTAGGCTGTTAAGAAGTTGGGTTCACATCCAGAAAAGCATCAGGGGCTCTGCCTCATTCGCAAACAGGCAGAGTAGGTGAATAACACACTCATATCAGAATCATAGCCTGCATTTGTTTTCTCTGCCTATATTTACACACATGGTATAGTTTAAATAGTTTTACTTTTTAATAAGTCACTGAATCTAGAAATTCATACCTTTTAACTTTTTGTCTAAGCTATATTTATGTTATTTTATTTTATTAGAGAAAATAAAATTTCTTAGCCAATGCCAGTAAAATAAATGAATGCACATAGTGGCAAAGACATGTGTTTGTCTTTGAGTATATGTGACTGACAGGTCATGGCTTCTGATAGTAACATGCTTGACCTGTCTAGAACAGTGATGGCACTGCTTCCTGGGATGGACTATTTCCATGTTTCTTTCACCCTCAACATAGGAAACTGGGACAAAAGCACAGAGCGTATAGGGCTTCTAATAGTATAGAAATACAACCTATGACTCCCACCACAATTTTGTCTCATTTCTCTTCATCCATTCCTCTAGGAGGCGATTTCCTGTCCTTTCTGAGGAAGAGGAAGGATGAAATAAAGCTCAAGCAGTTGGTGAAATTTTCCTTGGATGTTGCTTCTGGCATGTTGTACCTTGAGAGCAGAAACTGTATACACAGGTGAGGAGAAACTGTTAAAAGCATTTTTGAGTACAATCCTAGAAAATGAACACATTTTCTGTAATGCTGTAGTGAATTCCTTTCATAAAGTTTACAGGTTGTTTTTTTATGAAATGGAAGCATTCTTGATAGCTTTACCTTACTAGAGGTAAGTACCTAATTAGAAAATGATTTAACCTCTTAGAGTTTGCTTTATTGTAATCATGAAGAGCTTGGCATGGCCTGCGTTGAAATCAGAAAATGGCTTTATGTGTTGCTGACTGTCATTTTCCGAAATGTACACACTTCTATAAGAATGATTCTCTGTTGTTGTGTTGTTTTCTTGTTCTTGTTTGTTTGAAAGAGGGTCTCTGTAGCCCTGGCTGCCCTGGAACTCACTCTGTAGACTAGGTTAGCCTCAACTCAAAGAGGTCCACCTGCTTCTGCTTCTGCTTCCTGATTGGTAGATTAAAGAGGTGTGCCACTATGCCCAGCTATAACAATAAATCTTAACTGTGAAGCTGCCTAAGGGTAAAGATGCCAAATGTTTAATTCAAAGGGAGTTTTGGAAAGCTTTCTCTGATTTTGCGTAGTGGCCTGGTCTTATTGCTTCACAGATTATGGTTTTATTTTCATTTTTTTAAGATTAAGTTTTTAATTTTATGTGTATAAAGATTGTGTCCAGTCCCCTGGGACTGAATTACAAATGGTTGTGAGCAGCTATGTCGCTGGGAATTGTATGAGAGCAGTAAGAGCTCTTCACCCCTGAGCCACCTCTCCAGCCCCGGGGTTGTGGCTTTAATTGTTGCAAGCTGAGAACGACCTTTAACATGGGATGTACTGCACCTTGATACCTGTTAAGTGCGCATGAGGAAAATGATGCAAGAGCTGGTGCAGCAGGTTTTGCTTACTGGAAGCAGAGCATCACCCTGCACACCCTGGAGAGTGTTCCTTGTCACGCCTGGGTACTGTAGCCCTGTCCTGCTTTCATGAGTGCTCTGCCTCTGACTGAGGCATCTCCTCACACAGCCTTTGACAGTGTGCTGAGACTATTGATTCAGGTTTGTGGGGAGGTTGTAAAATACAGTTACAGCAAAGCAGCATATCTTCACCTCTGCAGCACACTCTTTAATATTGCTCAGTAATTGCATTTGCTTTTTAAAAATGTCAGTTGGATACTGTCTTCAAGAACTTAAAATGACTGCAGCTAAGCCATACCACGCTACTTGTGCCTTACTTTGTGTGAAAAGCCTTAACAGACAGACAGGCTAGAGCAAACCAAGGTTAACGTATGAAAACATAAAAGGTCTTGCTCTTATATTTTGAGAAAAATTACAGTTTTTTTCTGAGATTTTAAGTTATTTTAGGTATCAAACATTTCACAAATTTTTATAGTAGCTACTCTTAGAATTTTTTTTTCTTATTGAGCCATCTTTGGCTATAACTCTTAAGTAATATATATCATCAAAATTACTTTAATAATTTGTGAACTATCTCTAATATGTCCTCCTTCCCCGAGCACAGTACTGACAGTTGAAGCTAGGCAAGTGCTCAATCTCAAACCCTCTTTTTATTACTTATTTTGAGACAGGGTCTGCCTGTTTTCTATGTTAGCCTTGAATTAACCCTGTAACTCAATCAGCTCATAATCATCTCTCATTTTGAGTGTGCTTCATTTGGGGAACTATTGCTTTATTTTCATATTATTTACAGTGATGGCTTACCCTGCAAGAGGATGACTTTTTAATCATTGGAATTAAAGCCTCTCTAGACTACAGGTGGCAATGGCATTGAATTTTGTTTCTCTGCCTAAATCACATTATTTCTTATAAATGTTGTTTGACATTTTCCTTTTTAATACTTTTCATATTTTTACATGTTTTTGGAAGCCGTTCTTTGCTTGACTAATCGTAGCAGTTATTTGTATTTCTGGCTGGCAAGATTTCTCTCTTGAGCATCTTTAACACTGTCACTGAGAGCAGGTGTATTAAATAGGTCTCAGTGTTAAAGCCAGCCTTCAGTGATTGATATTGGCTCTTTGGTATGTGTTCGGAAACCCCAGATCTATTACAAGATTCAGTAATTGATTAGTCATGACTGATAATCATTAGCATAAAAGCCTCAATTTTGTCATTCTTGGTATTCAGTAACCTTTTGTCTTTATTCTCATAAATATATTTCTAATGTTTGACATTTGATATGGTTTTACTAACCATAATATATGGCGGTACATTTTTTTGTGTGTGTGTGTGATCACATCCATTGAATTCTCCTAATGTTTCTCATATTTTTGTTGTTAATCACGAGACCTAGAGTAATTTCATATCTGCAGTAGTTTTTGTTCTTCTGTAAACTTAGATAAATTCTTTTTTGTTTCATTTTTCTCCAGCAATCTATGGCATTATATTGAGAGAATACATCATTCTTCGTATTGCATTTGTAATAGGCATGAATTGTGCTCTAGAGCCTTCTTCTTGTGCCAGCCTGGGGGGCTGTTAATCTCAGAGAAGCAGTGGAGTCAACTGCCTTTGTAGTCAAAAGCGCAGTCAGTGCATAATACTAAAGAAATACCCAAAATATGTGCTTAATTCAGTGAAGGGGCCTCTCTTTTTGTAATAATTTTTGATGGGGGTAGTATAAAAATTAATTTAAACAATAGAAACAATGATGAAATTTTATCATTATTATTTAGATAATTAGTAAATCACTGAGCCCCATTTTTTTATATCCCCTGACTGCAATTTTTCCCTCCCTCCTCTCCTGTCAATCCCTTCCCTGTACCTCTCCTCCTTCATATTTCTCTTTAAAAGAGGGCAGCTGCCCATGAATATTAACTAAGCTTGGCCTATCAAGTTGCAGTAAGACTAGGCACCTCCCCTCCTATCAAGGCTAGACAAGGGTCCCAAAGGCAGGCAACAGAGTTAGAGACAGGCCCTGATCCCACTGTTAGGAGTTCTGCAAGAAGACCAAGCTACAAAACTGAACGAACATGCAGAGGCCTGGGCCAGTCCTATACAGGCTCCCCATTTGGCACGCCAGTCTCTGCGAGCCCCTGCGAACCCAGGTTAGTTGATTCTGTGAGTTTGAGCCTCATTTTTAATATATTAAAAATTACTAAAATAGGCTGGAATGATGGCTCCATGGTTAGGAGCACAGCACTGACTTCTCTTCCAGAGGACCTGAGTTCAATTTCCAGCACCTACATGGCAGCTCACAACTGTCTGTAACTCCTGTTCCAGGGGCTCTGACACCCTCACATGCAATCAAACACCAATCTATATAAAATAAAAATTACTAAAATAAATGCATGTTAAAGATTGTGAATCAAAGTAACAATTTATAATATGCTTTAAATTTTATGACCTACAAACGTTTTTATGTTCACTGATTCATTAACTAAGTTAGAACTCAGAATGTGAAAATGTTTCTAATTGTCTCTCTGCCAAATAATACTCTTTAACATTTGAGTGACACATTTTCTTTCTGTGTATATGTGTGTGTTACTATAAGCAAACCAAAGTAATGTTTTATGAAGGAAAAAAAAATGTGTGAAAATTCAATGAAGAAAGTAAAGAAAGCATTCAGAAATGGCCTGTTTTAATTTAGTTAAGTTTCCATTAACTTCCAGGATAGCTCTCTTGGTAGTCTGGGGGTGTTTGTTTGTTTGTTTGTTTGTTTGTTTTTGCAGTATTATTTTTATTTTTATCTTTTTGTTTGAAGTTTTTTAAATTTTATTTTATTAATTGCAGTTTATTCACTTTGTATCCCAGATGTAGCCCCCTTCCCATCCCCTCCCTATCCCACCCTCCCTCCCTCTTCTTCTCCTATGCCCCTCCCCAGTCCAATGATAGGGGAGGTCTTCCTCCCCTTCCATCTGACTATAGTCTATCATGAAATTTGCAGGCAAATGGTGGGATCTAGAAAAGATCATCCTGAGTGAGGTATCCCAGAAGCAGAAAGACACACATGGTATATACTCACTTATAAGTGGTTATTAGACTTATAATATAGGATAATCATACTAAAATCTGTACACCTAAAGAAGCTAATCAAAGATGCTGGGTAAGATGCTCAATCCCCATTCAGAAAGGCAAATGAGATGGACATTGGAAGAGGGAGAAAAGAGGGAACAGGACAGGAGCCTGTCACAGAGGGCCTCTGAAAGACTCCACCCAGCAGGGTATCAAAACATATGCTGAGATTCATAGCCAAACTTTGGGCAGAGTGCAGAGAATCTTATGGAAGAAGTGGGAGATAGAAAGACCTGGAGGGAATAGGAACTCCACAAAGGGAGCAATAGAACCAAAAAATCTGGGCACAGATTTTTTTTTTTTCTGAGACTGATACCCCAAACAAGGACCACACATGGAGATGACTTAGAACCCTGCACAGAAGTAGCCCAAGGCAGCTCAGTATCCGAGAGGGTTCCCCAATAATAGGACCAGGGACCATCTCTGACATGAACTCATGGGCTTGCTCTTAGATTACCTCCACCTGAGGGGAAGCAGCCTTAGCAGTCCATAGAGGAAGACCAAGAAACCAGTCCTGATAATCTGTTTTTATATCACTTTCCACTCATAGATAGGGACTTGGACATTTTTGTTTGGACTTAATTTTAATTAACCGCATTTTCTTTATAACTACTTTATAAGCCAATGTGAAATTGTCTCTTCTACATGATTTAATCAGAAACACGCTGAGAAGCTATGCTGTGGTAGTCCTTACAGTGATGTGCTGTCAGGTCATTGTGCCATGCCAGGAAGGGTACTAAACCTGGCTTATTCTGAAATGAAATCATTTAATACATAAATGGCAGTGGATATATGGTTTTATTTTTATTTTATTATAAGATTTTATTTTGATTTATTTCTAAAAGTTGGCTATATGTTTGGCATTTATGAATAGATTTTTATTGTCATATGCTTTAGTTAAAAATCATAATCTCCAGAGAAGTACAGGATTAATAGATAATTCCATTTCATCATCAATAAAGGTGATGTGTTTTTAAAGCTAGAATATGTCTTTTCTAATTTTAAATTTTGTGCTGACTACTTCAATCCTCATTGCCCTGGCACATGATGCTTCTGATTGAAGAAACAGCTCTGTAAAATAAGGTCTGACAAGCCATGCTTATAAGCAATCAAAGGTTCACATGCCTTTATCTCTAGTCTATGTTAAGTGTTCCTGCTCTGGAGACCTGAGATCTGAAATGCCCCATCAGTAACTCCAGCTCCGGGGGTGGCATGCTCTCCTCCAGCCTCCACAGGCCCCACAATGCAGCCTTTGCCTGCCACTCTCAGTCACCCTTTCCCCTGCACTCAGGGCAGGCACTTTCAGACCTGCTCTAAGTACCTGAGCAGGACATCCTGATGTCATCTGATATGTCACTGAATGGGGAACGGCTGAACGTATGAAGCAGAGGAAGGTCACTGAATGGAGAACAGCCAAGACTTAACTCCAAACCAGATGTGTAGAAGAGCCATGTTGTCTCTGTTGCCTCCCGCCTGCACTGGTAGTGTGGCTTCAGCGCAGCCTTGATTCGAAGCCGACACACACACTTGGCACGACACACATCACAACACGCCAACAGTGTGTGAAGCACCTTGACTCAGATGAAAGACATGTGCCATGAGTACCCTGTTGTCACTGTGCATACATATGGAGACATAATGGTTTAATTACAGAAAACAAAGACGCTGCTTATTCTTACTGAGAATCTTAAAGATCAAATTAGTCCATCTTGGGATCGTATTGCATTAGAATGTTTGATTTGTTTAAAATTTCTATTTGTTGCTGGCTTGAGAAACATTTTACATTCACTAAGTGAAATTTTGTTTGGAGTTAAAACAGAACTTGTAGTAATTTATGAAATGGTTCTAAACATACTTCTGCTGTTTTGTATTTATTTGAAGCAGTATTCTCATTGTTGACAAAAATCAAAACATTGATGAACTCTGGAAAATACTGAAAATGTAGTATCCAACATTCAAACATGATTTAATTGTTAATGAATTTTAATTAAATTTAATTTTTAAAAATAAACAAGAATATCCATCTTCTCCTGTGCTGTATGGTTTAGAGGGCTTCCTTTGCTACCTGTTAGCTAACAACAGGTTAACATAGATGTGCGATAGAAAGGAGTTAAGTATGTATTTATGACTAACTTATTCTAACATTTGATTACAAATTTAAATATACCATGTCATTAGTTTTAGCTTTTAAAACAATCTTACCACAGTGTGAAGAGATAATTTTAAGTATATCAAAAGTTCATGGTCCTTCTTTAGTTCAAACTGTTTTTCCTAGTGCAGTATGATATTTGTACATACAATGTGCTTATCTTATAAAAGATGTCATGCCAACAGCATTCTAAAACGTTCACTCTGAAATCCATGACTTCCGCTTGTTTTAACTAAGAAGTTTCTACTGACAGACACATATGTTTATATAGATTTTTCTCAGGAATAAAAATGAGACCTTCACTTATACTATAATCAGTTAGTGTATTGTCATGGGTTAGTGTGGTTAATGACCACAAGACCTTCAGAGAAAACAGAAAAGGGGAATATACATAAAGGGTGCAAAGACATGGAATTTTTAAATTTATTATTACTGATAGGAAAGGTACAGTGCATATATTCTGTAGATGAGGAATGTGAGGCAGGCCAGAGGACACTCTGCAAGGTCTTGAGGGTAGGAGGAAGCAGTGGGGACGTACAGGAAGGAGTGGGACAAACAGCTGCTGCGCTGTTTCCTAGGGCTGCCCGTTTTTGTGTTAAGGGACTAATAGGAAAGAAATTTGGTGATGCCTCTGACTCTTTGCTGTTTCCGAGTCTCATTTAGTCAGTAATTAAGTACATTGGACTTAGGATGTCAAACAGATGTTCTTATGCATCAAAGTCTAAATAAATAAACAAACAAATAAAGCCTATAATAACTAGAGTTTCCGATTTTGTCTTAAGGCCTGTTAGGTACTAGGGAACAGAAACTGCGTAAACAATTGCAGGTTTACTATAAGAAAGCAGAGTGTTTTCCATAGCCCAAGCACAGAGAGTGCAGGCAGACACAGAAGAACACAAGACTGGCAACTGAGAAACAGCAGTGGACCCGGGGACCCTCAGCTGCCCCTGCGCTTTCACTTGGACTTCTGTTCTTCCTTCTTGCTGTCTCGTTGCTGCTGCTGCTTGCTCTAAAGATCATGTTCCTGTTCTCCATAGGCAAATTGCTCCGAAATGCTATTTAAGTCAAGATACTCTTGTAGGCTTAGCACACCTACAGGTGATGGTATGTGCTCAGATTTCACATTCTTGGCTGTCTTCTTCCTTTCTTTCTTTCTTCCTTCCTTCCTTCCTTCCTTCCTTCCTTCCTTCCTTCCTTCCTTCCTTTCTCTTCCTTCCTTCCTTCCTTCCTTCCTTTATTTATTTTTATTAGTTACATTTTATTAACTCTGTATCCCAGCTGTATCCCATTCCCTCCCAAACCCTTCCTCCCTCCCTCATCTCCTCCCTGCCCCTTTCCAAGTCCACTGATTGGAGAGGACCTCCTCACCTTTCATCTGACCCTGTTTTATCAGGTATCTTCAGGACTGGCTGCAAAGTCCTCCTCTGTAGCCTAGTAGGACTGCTCCACCCTTGGAGAATGGGGAGGTCAAAGAGCCTGCCATTGAGTTCCTATCAGAAATAGTCCCTGTTCCCCTTACTATGGGAAACCAATTGGTTACTGAGCTACCACGGGCTACATCCGAGCAGAGGTTCTAGTTTATATCCATACATGGTCCTTGGTGGAGTGTCAGTCTCAGAAAAGACCCCTGTGCCCAGATATATTTGGTCCTTGTGGAGCTCCTATCCTTTCCATGTCATACAAACTCCCCCTTATTTCATATGGTTCCCTGCACTCTGTCAAAGGTTTGGATATGAGTCTTAGTATCCGCTTTGATATGCTGCTAGGTAGAGTCTTTCAGGGGCCCTCTGTGGTAGGCTCCTGTCCTGTTATTTGTTTTCTCCTATGTCCAATGCCCATCCCATTTGTTTTTCTAAGTGAGAATTGATCATCTTACCCCGGGTCCTCTTTCTTATTTATCTTCTTTAGGTGTCTAGATTTCATTGTGTTTATCATATCTTATAGGACTATATGAGTGAGTATATACCATGTGTGTCTTTTTCCTTCTGGGATACCTCACTCAGAATGATCTTTTCTAGATTCCACCATTTGCCTGCAAATTTCATGATTTCCTCTTTTTTGATTGCTGAGTAGTATTCCATTGTGCAAAAATACCACAATTTTTGTATCCATTCCTCTGTTGAGGGACATCTGGGTTGTTTCCAGGTTCTGGCTATTACGAATAAAGCTGCTACAAACATGGTTGAGCAAATGTTCTTGCTGTGTACTTGAGCAAATTTTGGATATATGCCTAGGAGTTGTATAGCTGGATCTTGAGGAATTACTATTCCCAATTGTCTGACAAAGTGCCAGATTGACTTCCAAAGTGGTTGTACCAATTTACATTCCCACCAGCAATGGAGGAGGGCTCCCCTTTCTTCACAACCTCTCCAGCATGTGTTGTCACTTGAGTTATTCATCTTAGCCATTCTGATGGGTGTAAAGTGAAATCTCAGGGTCGTTTTAATTTGCATCTCACTGATGGCTAAGGACGTTGAGCATTTCTTTAAGTCTTTCTCTGCCATTCTATATTCCTCTACAGAGAATTCTGTTTAGCTCCGTACCCCATTTTTTAATGGGATTACTTGATTCATTGCTTTTCAATTTCTTTAGTTCTTTATATATGCGGGATATCAGCCCTCTGTCAGATATAGGGTTGGTGAAGATCCTTTCCCAGTCTATAGGCTGTCGTTTTGTTCTGACGACAGTGTCATTTGCTTTATAGAAGCTTTTCAGTTTCATGAGGTCCCATTTATTGATTGTTGCTCTTAGAGCCTGTGCTGTTGGTGTTCTGTTCAGGAAGTTGTCTCCTGTGCCAGTGAGTTCTAGGCTCTTCCCCACTTTTTCTTCTACCCGATTTAGAGTATCTGGTTTTATGTTGAGGTCTTTGATCCACTTGGACTTTAGCAGCACCATTTGTTGAAGATGCTATCTTTTTTCCACTGAATGGTTTTGGCTTCTTTGTCAAAAATCAAGTATTCATAGGTGTGTGGGTTTATTTCTGGGTCTTCTATTTGGTTCCATTGATCCTCCTTTCTGTTTCTATGCCAATACCATGCAGATTTTATTACTATTGCTCTGTAGTACAGCTTGAGAACAGGGATGGAGATACGTCCAGATGATCTGTTGTTGTACAGGATCATCTTGGAGATTCTGGGTTTTTTGTTACTCCATATGAAGCTGAGAATCTTTCTTTCGAGGTCTGTAAAGAACTGAGTTGGTATTTTGATAGGAATTGCATTAAATCTGTAGATTGCTTTTGGCAGGATGGCCATTTTCACAATTTTAATCCTACCAATACATGAACAGGGGAGATCTTTCTATCTTCTGATATTTTCTTCATGTCTTCCTGTTTTCATCAACAGTGTATTTAGGCATGGAACTGTCTATGGGATCACTCTTATGAAAGGTGGTAAAACCAATACTGGGTGTGAAGACATTGTTTTCAGAGGTTGGGGTACATGCTGGGTAGCTCAGCAAAGGGCTGCCACATACTGAGCATTCACTCTCACCACGTGTTCATTTTCTCATGCCTCTTGTTTTATTAGCTTAGTATCATTTGTCTCTACAGGAGAAACTGAGCCACAAAACAGGAATTTTATAGTTAGAGAGAGGGCTCAGTGCTTAAGAGTGTTGGCTGTGCAGTCTTGAGGGTGTGTCCCCACTCCAGCACCCCATAACCAGCACTCCCATGTGCACAAACATACACATGCACACATACATACAAAAAGTAAATAAAATCTTAGGCAATGCATTTTTGAAAAGAGTGATTTCAGGGTCAAGGAAGAATCAAGATTACAGAGGTCACAGTAAAGTCTGTGAAACAAAGAAATATTTAATTACGTATTTAGATAATTCCTTTTTCTTTTATGAGTCAGTCAGTCATATGGCTTTTAATAATAAAGTAAAACCATTTCAGAAAGCTGGCCAAGAACAGATCTTGTGGAGACACTGGATACTTTTCAGTACTTACCTTCCTGTATCTCTGCTCAGTCACATAGTGCAAGTAAGATGTTGGTCAGCAGGGTCGGTATTATAGTGGTTATATATGCTCTACTACTGGGGGACACATATTTTTGTAATTATGCAAAAATTTAGCTGTGTGGTATTTTTAAACTGACCTTTACTACTGAACTTCCTGTACAGTTTCATTTTTAGTTTTGAGGACAGAGTTTGTTTAACTTCTGAGAACATGTGTGTGTGTGTGTGTGAGAGAGAGAGAGAGAGAGAGCAGCCTGTCATGTCCCATCCCTCATTCCCTCCCAGTCCCTCCCTCCCTCCCTGATCTCCACCGTGCACCTTGCCAAGTCCACTAGATTTTTTCAATACAAGGTTTCTCTGTGTAGCCTTGGCTGTCCTGGACTCACTTTGTAGACCAGGTTGGTCTTGAACTCACAGAGATCCTCCTGCCTCTGTCTCCCTGAGTACTGGGATTACAAGCATGGACCACCGCGCACAGCCTCAGTGGAATTTTAAATGAGCACTTTTCATATAGCAGAATAGGAGTGAAATTTGACACATGATGGATGAATTGGTCAATAAAAAGTTCCACAGTATTGCTCTCAGGTGACTGGGACTTCCTATAAAACACTGTTGTTTACTCACAAATAACCTTTCAAATTGCATTTTTTCATTTCTTTACACTGTGTAGATGAAGAAAGAATTAATCTAATCTGATGGGTACCTGTATGGATTATACATACACAGTCCAAAGGAATATCTGGCTATTTTTTTTTCACATTTTGAGACACATATATTGATTTATCTAAAATAGAAATATTTTTCTTTTTTCTATAATAACAGAAAAAAATAAAAGCAAACTTCTCAGGAAACAGAAAAGTGTGTTTCTTGTTTCCATAGGCTTTTCTGTTTCTTATTTCCATAGTCATCTGTTGAGAGGATTACTAATGCCTACCTTCTGGTCAATGATTGTGATGTTTAATCATAATAAGAGGCATAAAAGCCTTTCCAAAATCTAATTGATTATAACAGTCAGCTACTATCCAAGGCATCTTAGGAGATGGAAAGTGAAAGCATTCTGATCAAGAAAGAAATTGGCCAAAGATGTTCTTGTTAAAACACACACACAGCGTACACATAGATGAAAATCATTCTTCAGTAACAAGCCTGCCGTCTCCTTTGTCTGCTCCTGAACCTACCCTGTTGGTCACTGAGGCGCTGAGGAAACTTGGGTTGACAGCCAGCACAGGCCAACAGCAGGCCTCTCAGGGCATCCTGGGTGCGGTCTCCCAGCAGGAACAAGCCCATCACACGGCAGAGCTTTTTGCACATAACTTTCACTCTTATATTTCCATATCTCCATTTGCAGGGCTTTATTTACTTAGAAAAAAAAGACTGTGGTGTTAAGAAAACCTTTCCAACATGTCTGTGCCTGTTTATTTATTTATTTACTTTACATCCTGATGGTAGCCTCCTTCCTTTCTCCTCCTGGTCCCCTCCTCCTCCCTTTTCTCCTTCCCCTTTTCTTCCCTATTCCTCAGAAAAGGGGAGCCCCCCAACCCACTCTAGGTCATCAGGGAAAGAGGACTTGCTCAGTCCTCTTTCCCTGTGGCTTGCCTCTCCAGGGGGATGTGATTAAAAAGCAGACAACAGAGACCATGTCAGAGACAGCCCCCACTCCACTTTCTAGGGGACACACATAAAGCTAGATTTCTTCATGGAAAGGGAGAATTCTCTTTTCCCCAGTGCTTCTTCGTTCAGTCTGTCACAGAGGTAAACTGAAGTCATGTGATATTCAAATACTGCTGTAAGAGGCATCTCAAAGGTAAGACGGCCTCTGTGATGTTCTGCAGTGATGCTGTCTGTATCTCACTGGGAAGAGGACACTCCAGGTTCCTAATCTGTATCAGGCACATCACCCCTCATAGCAGCATGAAGCCCTTCACATTCTCACAGACCTGTGCTCCTTTCCTGCTGTCTCTGCCGTGTAAGAAAATGTGCTCATGATCCAGAATTCCTAGATGTTGACGGGCTTGCTGGAGCCAGGATGAGACTGTCACCCTCCACAGTGAACAGCCACAGAGTTAACATGTGAGGCGGGCGGTGTTCCGCCTCTGCTAAAGAGCACTGCTCTTCCCCCGGACATCTCCATCAGTTCTGCTGCTGTCACGTGAGACTACCAGGAGACCTCCGTCAGGAGGAATGGAGTAGAAAAGGTGTGGGTTACCAAAACCTACCAGGATGTATCTTTTTCTCATTTTCTAACAAGAAAAAGCAAGAGAAGGAGAAGGTCTGGGTAGTTTAGGAAGTTTTTATAGTCTATCACAAAGGACCCTGAGAGCCACATCCAAATAGTGTTAAAGGAAATTCTCTTCTCACCTCTGGGTGCAGCACAGATGTGTCTAAGAATAGAACTCTTTTCTTTGGATGGCTTTGAAGTTGCTTCAACATTAGGTCTTATGAATCCACATGGGGACCCTCTTGAGAGGCAGAAGCATGTTGGGTTCATGTGGAAGCCATGCCTGTTGTCAGGTACACTCTCTGGCATGTGGTACACCAACGTACTCACACACAAGATAACTAAGTGTGCGCTAGGTGTAACACAATCTTAATTGTTTTACAACTCAGATTATTCTTGACCTTAATATTTATGCCTATGGTATATGTTAAGGGAAATAAGTCTTCCTAATTTGCTCTAGATAATATACTCAAATTATGATCGCTATTAATGCAATGGATGCTTTAATATGCAAGCATGAGAAGTAAATTAAACAAAATATAAATATATGTTTAACTATTCATCTATTGTATATTTACAATATAATAATACATATAACATTATGGTTATATATAATACATCATATATTATATTAATATGTTGATATTAATATATTGATATATTACATCCCATTATATATTATGGTGCTAATACTATAGCGTATACTATATTATATTTATAATATGTGAACATTGTGTTATGTTACGTGTTGTATATTGTATGCTGTATACTACATTACAGTAGAGTATAAATATATATACTATATGTTCTTACTCAGAGTCATAAGAACGGCCTGTGGCGGCTGTCACTCCTCTCTACTGTGCTCTGTACATGAGTCAGGACTAACATTCCCCACGCGTTGCCCCACCCCTCTCACACACGGAAGCTTGCTCTGCAGTGGGCCAGTATAAGCCTTGTCTTTTCAAACTCACCATCAGTGCAAACGGTAAGAAGCCATCTGGCAGGTTGGAGAGGCAGCTCAGCAGTGAAAGCACGGGCTGCTCTTGCAGAGGACCCTGCTTCAGTTCCAGCACCCACATGGCAGCTCGCGATCATCAGTAAACTCTGGGAGCGTGCGCGCACACACACACACACACACACACACACACACACACACAGGCAAACTGCTCATACACACGAAAATACATAGCAAATAAAAAATTCTGAGAAGCCATTTAACATATAGGAGACTTAAGATTGATGTGAGTCATTTTCTGGGTTTCCCAGTATTATCATTTACTGTTTTCCATTTAGGAGAACAAATATGTCAATATATAAAAGTAAACTTTATTAAAATAACAGTTAATAAACACATTTTAAATAATTAGAATATTTTATAACATTTAAATATTTATTTTAGTATTTAATAAAATATTGGATAAATTTTAAATTAAGTAAATAAATATTTAAAATAAAAATTAAAACATGTTTAAGATTTAAAAATAAAAAATTAATAAATCAGTAAATGATACTGTTTTCTTATTTTTCATATGGGAATATCAAGACTTAGTAGCTTCTGAAGACATACTCAGTAGTGAAGCTGGATCTCAGCTGGAAACCTTTGAGGATGGGGGATGGACATCAGATGGACATCCCTGTGTAGAATTTTATCTTCAGAGCCAGATTTTAGATATTCTAGCTCTGTAGTACACAAGGTCTTCATCTCTACCCCACCATTGTGGTGTGGGAAAAACCGCTAAAGAAACACGTGAGAACAGAAGCAGGTTGAATTCCCATAAAACGTTACCCACTGAAGAAATGAGGTGTTATCTGCTCTTATCTGCTCATGGACCATATGCTGTGCCCCATGCTGTAAAATATTTAAATACTTCAGAGAACAAGTGCTGAAGGAGAACTAGGAGTATGTAAGGGAAGATTGTTTCTGTCTCAGTCTAAGTTTTCTTTGAGATCTAATTTTCTTGAGCCCTTGCTCAAGTCCTGCTCCACCTCCACCATTTGCTTTGCTTTGTGTAGTTAATCTTTGGTGTATTAGTCGGCTTTCCGTAACTGTAACAGGAACTTGACATAGTGTACTTACAAAGAAGACAGTGAATTTAGCTCACAGCCTGAGGTTCTGACCCGGGACTGATGGTCACTGCTGCACTTAGGCCTGTGTGTGGCAAGGTGCAATTGGTCAGGCCACGTGTGTGGGAGGAAGCTGCTCACCTCATGGCTGCTCCATAGGGAAAAGACAGGAAGTGATGAGATCCTAGTCTCTTCTAAGGACATGCCCTAGAGCTCTAAAACCTCTTTCAGGCTCTTCAAGGTTCACTTCATGCCCGGTAATGCTTCCCTAAGGACCAAGCCTGTTTACCACATAGGCCTTTGTGAGACAGCCCAGATGTAAGCCAGCGTTTGTCTCAAGTGAGGATCATCCACTACATAATTAAATTTGGTTCAGTGTCCTTCTTCCTTCCTTCTTTGCTCCCTCCCTCCTTTATTTTTTTCCTTTTTTCTCTCCTTCCTTCCTACCTTCCTTCCTATCTTCCTACTTTCCTTCCTTCCTCCCTTCCTTCCTTATGGCTCCCTCTTTCCTTCTCTCCCCTCTCTTTGTTCACTTCTCTAATTCTTAGAGATGAATCAGGAGATACAATTTCAAATTTCAGATATATTTAACTCTAAACTATAATTATCAAAGATGCTGTGATGGAGATTATTTTAATTCATAGGTTCTAACACAGCATCTGTTGGAGATTATTAATGCTAATTAAGGTTTCACTTTTTTCTAACACATTATTGAAAAAAATCTCTGAAGATATGAGTCAGGAAAGAAAAGAGATGAAAATAAAGGTTGTTGGTGGAATCAGTTAGTTTCTAATGAGTTGTCCAAGGTGAGTGAGGCTGACACCTGGCTTCTGAGATCCAAACTGAACCATGAGGAGTGAAAGGACTTGTCTGGGCAGAGCAAAGCGAGTGGCATATGATTAACAAGTTATGTAGTAAATATGCTTAAGCCTTGAGCTTTTTGAGATTTTTAGAGTGGTGACTTTTTTTTTAATTATTCTTTGGGTTATTCAATTTAACATTGTCAGATTAAAGTTGAGGACATTTCTTTTTTCAATTTCTGCATTTTAATTATTAGTGTGTGTGTGTGTGTGTGTGTGTGTGTGTGTGTGTGTGTGTGTGTGTTCGCGCCTTTGCTGTGCCTGTGAGATGTATATGGGTACACTTGTGACACATTGGAGACTGTAGAGGTTCTCTCAAGAGTCAGTCCTCTCCAGCTCTGGAATGAGGGATTGAACTCAGGCTGTGCTGCCTGACCAGAGAGCTGCCAGGATCATTTTTACTGTGTTAATCTTGCCAAGCCATAAGCATGGGAGATCTTTCCATTTTCTGATATGTTCTTCTAATTCTTTCTTCAGAGACTTATTTTTTTTTTTTCATACAAGTCTTTGACTTGCTTGGTTAGGGTCCTACCAAAGTAATGTCTTGTGTGGCTATTGTGATCCACCATATTAACAAACTGAAAAAAAAAAAAAAAAACACATGATAATCTCCTTAGATGCTGAAAAAGCATTTGACAAAACCCAACATCTGTTTATGTTTAAAGTATTGGAGAGGTCAGGGATACAAGACACATACCTAAACATAGTAAAGGCAATATACAACAAGCCTATAGCCAACATCAAACTAAACGGAGAGAAACTTAAAGCAATCCCACTGAAATCAGGGACAAGGCAAGGCTGCCCACTCTCTCCATATTTCTTCAACATAGTACTTGAAGTCCTAACTAGAGCAATAAGACAATTGAAGGAGATCAAGGGGATACAAATCAGAAAGGAAGAAGTCAAAGTATCACTATTTGCAGATGATATGATAGTATACCTGAGTGACCCCAAAAATTCTACCAGGGAACTCCTACAGCTAATTAACACCTTCAGCAAAGTGGCCGGATACAAAATTAACTCAAAAAAATCAGTAGCCCTCCTGTATACAAAAGACAAAATGGCTGAGAAAGAAATTAGGGAAACAACACTCTTCACAATAGCCAACAGTAATGACTGAAATGACTACACTCAGAGACAGCTCTTATTTTTCAGTGTTCAGAATTCATACTCTTCTCTGTGTTTTTTCTTTCCTGCTGCCTCCAGTAATTGGGTTGGTTTCAAAAACCATACTCCAGGCCATACTCCTTGAACCTTACTGGATTCTCTGGAAAACTGCAGTTATGTGCTTGTGTTTAAACAGTCCTGTTGTAGTTTGTGATGGCTGCTTACACTCAGGGCATCTACCTTCCTTCTCTCTCAGTCACGGTATGCCTCATTCTGAGAGTGTGTTGATGGGGGAGACTGTGGTTTCCACGCTCAAGTGATGTTCAAGCAATGTAGCCTCCATTCCTCTCGGAGGGCTGAAGCAACAAGAGCAATGCTCTTCCGCCTGCTTGTGGAACCACCATACTACCCAGAAAAGTGGGAATTTGAAATGTTACTTTGCAGGCTAATCCTGTTAAAGCTCCTTGAATAACAAGAAGTTATTAGCTAAATGAATTGGTGACTTTGAATAAGGATGGTTGCCTGTAGTAACTCCTCCTCCTCCTCCTCTTCCTCCTCCTCCTTCTCTTCTGCTTCTTCTTTTCTTCTTCTTCTTCTTCTCATAGTACATTTTCATCCATGTATGACTTTAACCTTTCCTAATTTTATCAACAACTGTAAGTCAGTTTTCTTAGGTCTGTGACTTACCATTTAAATTGCTGTGAACCATAAGATTAACCTAGCAGTAGCAGTGATGGTGGTAACTGCCCTGCCTTGTATAGGAGTAGAGCGTTCTTTGCTTCACCCTCTCCTTCCTCATTAGTGAATGAGGAAGGAAATACTTCCATATACTTACTTACTTACTTACTTACTTACTTACTTACTTACTTACTTACTTACTTACTTACCTATTTATCTATTTTTGTTTTTGCAGCAGATATTCTCTGTGTAGCCTTGGCTGTCCTGGACTTATTTTGCAAGCCAGACTGGCCTCGAACTCACAGACATCTTCCGGCCTCTGCCTCCCTGAGTACTGGGACTACAGGCATGTACCACTGTGCACAGCCCTATTATACCATAGTGAAAAACAAGTTTTTTCACCAAAATATTCTGCATGCAATTTTTAAATCATGAAATTTATTTTATGTGACTAGATAGTCAAGTCACATTTTTACTTCCAATCACGATTTAAAATAGCTATGACTATTTGCAATTGTCTTTGGGGAAGTTATAAAACAACAGTCTTTTCTTAATTAAGGCACTCCTAGTAAACACTTTAAACATCAATATGTGATTCTACTCTGTTTTCTCTTGTTTCATTAATAATGTGATGTTTTTCTAATTTCTGTTTGAGAATTGCTGAATTAATGTCAAGGAGAGAACAGGTGTAATAATTGTCACACTTGTGCTGTCTGCCCCATTATATATAGCATGGTTCTTACTCTGCTTAGGCTCTGGCAGAGCACTGCGGAGCTGGAACTGCAAATGATAAGATGCCCGTATTAATATTAAGCAGTTTCCATGGGCTAATTAAGTATAAAATTCCAAATATGTACATATAAATGTACTTAAATTCACATTATACAAATTAAAATGGTCTGTACTGTTTGTTTTAACACATGGATCACAAGTTAATACACTTTCTATCAAAATCCAAACAAATATTTAGATTGGGCACTTTACGAAATAATTCTGCATGTGTATGAAAAAATAAATATACCACAAAATCAACAAAAAGAGATATATAAAGAACAATTTCCTATGTATATATGTTAAAACATAATAATTATAGTAAAATAGGCACATGAGGAGAAATAGAATATAATGTCAAAAATAGACCAGTATGTAGACAGAGTTAGGATATGATAAAAGTGGTTGGTTATGTAAGTGAGAACATAACTCAACACATGATGTTTGAACACAGGTAGCTATTTGTGGGACTGGAATTAGGGAACAGGAATAAACAAAGTCATTTATACCTCATAACAACATAAATTCAGTTTTTCCTGTGGTAGCTTCTAGACAACTCAATGCTAAACAAAACAAAAAGAAAACCTTGTGAAAGTGTGAAAAAAATTAAAATTAAGTGTCTCAAATATAATCTTTAATATTCTCATTTTTAAAATGTCTACATGTAGCTTTTCTTATCCTTTCTGATATCAAAATTGGACATTAGGGCTTCAGTGGGCATAATCATAAAAATGCATATATTTCAGAAATATTGAGAAAATGGATAAAGACTTGGCACCATAATAAAAATCATAATGAAGACACAGCTGCTAGCTGGTCATGGGGGCACATGCCTGGAGTCCCAAGGAGGCTGATGCAGGGGTATCAGGAGTGTAGGTCCAGCTTGAGCATAGTGGGACTTTGTCAAATGAGTAGTAAATGTGGCCTAAGAGAGTTAGGTATTTCATGAGCTTCATAGTACTTCATGGCTTTAATTGATTTGTGCATACATTTTGATTATTAAGATAAATGTTTTTCCCTCAAGGCTTTTTGGTATTTGTTTTAGTCATTGTTCTATTGCTATGAAAGGAAACCGTGACCACAGCAACTCTTATAAAAGAAGGTATTTAATTGGGCCTTGCATACAGTTTCAGGCATTGTCCATTATCGTCATGGCAGGGAACATGGTAACAGGCAGGCATGGTGCTGGAGAAGTAGCTGAGAGCTACAACCTGATCTGCAAGCAGAGGAAGAAGACTTTGCCTGACATGGGCTTTTGAACCTCAAAGCCCAGCCCCAGTGACACACTTCCTCCAACAAGGCCACACCTCCTAATCCTTCTAATCCTACCAAAGAGTTCCACTCCCTGGTGACTGAGCACTCAAATATATGAGCCTATGGGGGCCATTCTGATTCAACCACCACAGTAGCTCTTCCTCAGAGCTCTACACTACTGCGCTGCTGATCTCTCAGTGGCTTCTCTTAATCACATTCAAAGCTGAAACAAACAATTTAAAATTGTATAAATAGCACCTTAAATATATAAATAGGCAGGTAGAGTCAATTTAATAGTTTATGGTCAGTGTGTGAATTTTTATCAGATAACAATTTGTATAAATTTGCTGATTTTATTATTTTAATATAAATTTCCTAAATTGAGGTGCATCTTATTTTTAATTTGTTATCTTTCCAATGCACGAGACTAGTGGCCGCCATACAATATGGGACATTAGATTATAGGCTTTTGGAGGGCCAAGGGACCTTTTTACTCTCATATCCCTCACACATAGTACGGTGACCCGGGGGGAAAGCATCGGCTCTGCCTCCCTAGTGGAGCCTCTTTCTGTTCCTGCCCTGAGAGACTCTTCATCCACATTCCTGTCTCCTTCATTTGCATGCTTCTAGAGCAGTGACTGTTTTCCTGCTTCCTGTCTCTGACGTGGCAGGTAACTAATGTATGTTTGTTGAGAAGACTTTGGAGAGAAGAAGCTAAGCTACAAAAAATTATTTTTTTCTACTTAAATTAGTCTCCCGAAATATGATGCATTAAGTCTCACCAGACCAGATTTGTAGTTCTGTAACATTCTGCAGTAAAAGTGGAAACCCTCAAGTCATCTGTACCTTAGTTGCAGCCATCTGCATGGGCTAACTGCTGCCTTTTTTTTTTTTTTTTTTAAGATCCCTAAGGCCTGTGGATTCAGGAGCCTGACTTAATATAACCTGTTCTGTGCTAAATAAATCTCCCAGCTACAGCTTTCTTCCCTCTCCTCTCTCTCCTCTGTTGACCCTTGTAGACAAAGTTTGGTCAGCGTCAATCAAATGCTGTGCATTGGCAATAATATTACTAACTATATTTTTCTTATATTTTTTTCACTGAATTATATAATAATATTTTTATCTCGTGGGATATCTAAAGTTTCTTTCTAATAGAAAATATGAAGACAATAATGTGTTTGCTCTTTGGGCTAAGATGTTCTCCCACATATCTGGTGTTATGAATAACAGTAGAGGGTACTTTTAGTTTTTGTTCGTAGTAACTGAGCAGCCACCAAGGGTGCTGATGTGGTCTTAGCTGCCAAAAGTAACCACCGTGCTCTTAGCTTAGCTTTGTTTTAGTCAAAGTTTAAGAGCTTGCTGAGCCATATTAGTGTCGTTCACACTGCTTAGTAGAGTGGCCAGTTGTATAAATTGAGAGAGCTTTGCTGAAAGACAGAATAGAGTTCAGCTTTTGTTTGTGTTCGGCATCTTCAGTTTTCAGTGCGTTGCCAGTGTCATGAAGTTGTTTCAAGAATTCTCTGAACAAATGTGCACAAAGCGTGTCCACAGTGAGTATACAGAAATTAGTGTAGCGGTTGTTGTGGCTGCTTTTGTTACTATATTCAAGTCTTCTCTGGCAAGGCAGGTTGGAAGACTACACAGAAGGTGGTGGAGCCAAGGCAAGGGTCAGCTCTCCTTAGATCTTTAAAACCAGACACCAAGGTGAGTTCATGAGGCTAAAACCCAGTTGCCCTGTTTCCTAGGAGGTGGCAGTCCTGGAGTCCATCTCAGGTGACACTGTAATCCCAGCAGCCTCAGTGAGTACATGGTGCTAAGGCACATTGACTAAAAGAGAGCAATGACATGGAATACAGCCGAGGGGAAAGCTGGCAGCTTATCTTCCGTGCTCACTGCATAATCTATAAAATGCCTTCCATCTAACACAGATGCATAGGAGATGTACAGCATGTAAGTTTTTACTGTAACTTCTGGTTATGCTGGAAAATAAATAGGTGTGTTGTTGGGAAAGGGTTTTTTAGTCTTGGAAATAAATTGTTAATTTGCAGTTGACAGTAAAAGAATTCATTTCAGAATATTCCTCTTAGAGTAGAAAAGCATTATTAAGAAGATGTATAAACAGTGCTCAAGATTTGATCATGTGCTGTATAGAAAAGAAGTGTCCCTATTCCTCAGCAATGCCAAGTGATGGCACGGCATCTTTTATATTTTTTAGTAAACTTGAGTAGGTAAGTCCAAAAGCTTGCATCTGAGTAATTTCAAGTGGCTCAAACACCCAGCATGTCTGAGAGACTATATGTCATTGATGGAGGTGGGATCGTGGATGGGATCAGAGCAAGGGAAACAAGAGATTGACTTGGGGTCATAAGCTACAGGCTCTTCATAATTAATTCATTTAAAACCTCTGAGAAGGACACATATAACGGACATATATAATTCTTCAGAATTTCTTAGGACAGTTCTATGCCAAGCCTAGCTTAGCCTGCTTCTTTATAAAGCAGCCTGATTCTTCACCACTGGGACTCAGTCCTTCGGCTTCAGCTATCCTCTGAATTTTGCCTCCTATCTCTCCCTTCTGATTTTCTCTGCCACTGCTCAGTGAGGTAAACAGTCTGCCCTCAGACGCAGAAACGGTTGTGAGGAATTCTGTGGCTCTGCTGTGTGGCCTGGGCCATCCCTTCTACGCAGCTGTAACTTGGTCTTTCCTTCTGCGCCTTGGAAATGCATTGAAAGGCAACAACAAACGTGTATCACATGTAAAGCAACTTAGAAATGTTGCATTTCATTATTGTCTGGGGTATTTCCTTTAAAATAATTATCTTAAGAATAATGATACAGCTGAATTTAGCTGGCTATGTAGCTTGCAGTTTATTTCATGAATAGATCCTCATCTGATTCTGACAGTAGCTAGGAAGCAATTATCACTGTTTCACAAGATAACGAATACAATTTTAGCAAGAACACATGTGTTTCCAGGGCTTTGACCTAGGCTTTCTACCTTCAGGTCTGATCTCCCCTCCCCTTCCCTGTGTTTTCTCCCATTTTAATCATTTTTATGCTTTTCACGTATCACCATTTTATTTTGTTAATACTGGAAACATATGGGTCTTTAGTGCAAGCTTTAACTCAGTTACTGAATTTGTATAAACTGTTATATCTTTAAGAATTTCTCATTAGTAAAATAATTTTGGCATTGATATGAAGCAAAAAAAAAAATCCTAATATAGTATTAGTGATGGCCATACAACCTGTCTATTTAATGTTTTGAGTTAATCTATTATTTTACAAAGTCTTCATGTCCTTGGAAGTAAATTTTTAGGTTGTTTTAATTATGTCTTCAATAAGCAGCTTGCTAGTCTGCTCACTAGGGCTCTAGTGAGGCTTTGTAAAGGAAAGAAACATGGAGAACAAAGCCTCCAACCAAGACTAGGTCATGCAGGGATGTTTTCTACACAGCAGAACTGTACATGCTACTTTCAGGCTTTTGTTTATGTGCATGCATGTGTGCGTGTTCATGTGATGGTGGTGTGGGGGCGGCTCTGGAAGAAGGAAAGGAAATGCACCAAAGGCTGGCCTTTCACTCCATGGCTGTCCACCACTGTGTCTGTGCATCTTGCAGGGGATGCCCTCCCTGGGATTCACTGGACTCACCCTAGTGAGCCTGCTGACCTCTTTCTCTATGCGCATGTCTAAAGCCTCTCCTACATTGCCACCCTTGGCCTAGCTTTTTGGGAAAGATCAGAGGTGGGATGAGGCTGAGTTCTAACTGGAAAGAATAGATCCCTGGGCGAACCTCAGAACTGTCCGGGGTAAAATCCGATTCATGAATCACAGTGGTGTAATGAGCCTCCCATCCACAGAAGGACGAACTCGTATCTGGTAGGAAAGAGCCACAAAGATAGAAAGATGAGTGGTAAAGGGTGGGGTGAGACCCATAAAAGGCAGATTTTAGAGCTGCCCCTGTGGCTGTGACCTAGCAGAAGATGAGCCAGTTTGTGATTTGGGGATCTACAAACCCTCCGACCTACAGGGGTGACCCACCCACAAGATACACTGGCGGTACAGTGGCGCCAAAGTCGTGAGCATAACCAAGTACCCTCGATTGGATTGAAGGCCCACTCCATGAGGCAGGGCTCAGACCCGGCACTGCTTGAGTGGCCAAGCATCTGACGCCAAATAGTTGGGTTGGGTTTGGTTTGGTTTGGTTTGGTTTGGTTTGGTTTGGTTTGGTTTGGTTTGGTTTGGTTTGGTTTGGTTTGGTTTGGTTTTTTGAGACAGGGTTTCTCTGTGTAGCCCTGCTTGTCCTCAGCTAACTCTGTAGACCAAGCTAGTCTCTAAATCAAAAAGATGCGCCTCCCTCTGCCTCTGCCTCTACCTCTGCCTCTGCCTCTGCCTCTGCCTCTGCCTCTGCCTCTGCCTCTGCCTCTGCCTCTGCCTCTGCCTCTGCCTCTGCCTCTGCCTCTGCCTCCCGAGTGCTGGGTTTAAAGGCTCCTCCCAGGCTAGATTCTGTCTTTACCATGTGGACTTAGCACTGCTTTAGTAGCTAATGGATTGACTTGGAAAAGATATGACTGAGTGTCCTCTGAAGGCATACTGAGCACCCTTAACCCTAGACCCTAACTTATGTGCATCTTTACCATTGCCTGGGAACTGGGGAAAGGAGTCTCCTTGTGCAGGGAATATAGGAAGAACGTCACATAAAGAGCCAGCATCGAGCATGCACAGGAGAAGGACAGAGTTGAGAGATGGGAGTAACTCCATTCTCTTCAGAGAAAGAAAAAAACACCTCCTATCTGAGTTATCATGAGTCACTTGCAGGTCTTCAAGATTTATGTAGTCCATGTTTTTTTGTTATTAGTTTTATGTATCTTTTTATACACATTATCAAAGAGAGTTAAAAATATGTTAGAGGGGAAATCCATGGGTAAGGAAGTGAGGATGTGTTCAGAGAGTACAGCTTTCAGTTACAAGATAAATGCTATGGACTAGGAGGGAGATGATGGGCACATTATTAACTTTGACTGTGATAATGCTTATACAGTGCATGTTAAAATATGTCATTACATTTCATCTCTGTTATATTTTCAAATGAATAAAAGAAAAACACTAACTTAAGACCATGATGTCAACTATTAATTAGCCTTAGATTTAGTTATTCTCCCCTAAACTCAGTTTTCTTGCTAAAGTAATGTTGCTGCCTCACAATTAGTTATTTCTCCAGTTGCTATTTCCTTATGGAGTCTCCACCTGATGTTCGGAGATCAGGGCTATAGAATTGCTTGCCCTCAGTGGGCAGTTAGTCAGCTGTTAGAGTTGTCCTGGCAATGAAAGGGTGACCTTAACTATGACAGATACATTGTGAGTTCCAGGAAAAATTAAATAGTTGAACTCAAGAACTTTATCAGAGGGGCTGGAGAGATGGCTCAGCGGTTAAGAGCACTGGCTACTTTTCCATAGGTCCTAAGTTCAATTTTCAGCAACCACATGGTGGCTCATAACCATCTAAAATGAGATCTGGTGCCCTCTTCTGGCATGCAGGTATACATGAAGACAGAACACTCATATACATTAGAAATAAATTAAATAAATAACTTTATCAGAAGTGTATACAAGATACGGGGTAAAGAGGAGGGAAGGAAGGGCCCCGCAGCAGGACATGCAGAAAGATGTGCTTGAGTTGGTGTACCTGCTAGAACATCTAGGGAAAGGAAACCCAATAGAACCCAGCTAAAATATTGAGATGAAATTTACAGAAGTGAGCTTGACCAATGTGTATGTGCTCATTAAAGTGCCACTGCAAAGAATAAAATTTGTAGGTATGAGTGTGAGCATTTAAGAAGGAAAAAGGTGAGCCATTGAAAGATTGGGTTTAAAGGGGCCAAATGAGCCTCAGGTCTTCCCTCAGTGTGACTGTGAAAATCTCTTTCAGGCCCTCTTTGGTTATTTTCTGGGTCTCTCTGTGTTGCTTTCAAGCCTGCAGAAGGTGCCCATCACAACCTGCATTTCCCCACAGGAGCTGTGGCTTCTCGTTCTTCAAGCTTGAGAGCTTGCTGAAAGAGAGAGAAATTGTCCTATTAGACATCGCCAAGGTAGCATTTTTAAGGAAACACAGTTTGACTTTTACTTCATTTTCAGATGTCAGACCTGGTTTTTATTTCACTCTTTTCTCCTATTACAGTCTGGAGGTTTTCTGTAAGTCAGCATAAAACTCGAGGTAACTCTATGCCCTGTTATGAAAGCAAGCCTCCAGTTCTCTTCTAGTATGCTGCGTTGTTATGGGAACACACATTTTGCTGACGTGTTCTGAAGCGTAGTATTTTGATGAATTGACCTAGGGATAAGAATCGATTGAAAAGTTCTCCATCTTACAGTGGCTAGAGTGAGTATCACTTAGGATGGTGGACAGCCAGTTCCTGGACAGGGTCTACACAGTGCCCACCTGGATTGAAGAGAGAAAGCAGCTGTCAGTTACTAGCTGGCTGGTAAGTGTGTAATTGAATCATACCAGAAAGAAAGGCCAAATCATTTTCTGTTACTGCCTGAAGCAGCTCAGGGTGTGCACACCTGTCATGCATCACAAGCAGGATGTTTCCACTGTGTGTAACGTGAGATATTCTTGTAGACAGGGAAAGGACCTGGGTTCTTGTTACTAACATACTAAGCCCATATTTCACTCTGCGCACAAAGAACCGTATGCATATTGCAGTAAAAGAGAGTTATTTTAGTGGCTCTTAATGTTTTGAATAAAGCTTTAGACAGAAAAGAAGGGATAGGCTGAAATACAACATTTCCTCATAATAAACTAAAATTATTTATGCCTTCCCTTTATATTGGATAATTACACAAATACAAATAAAGACATAGAATAGAAAACTCATTGTCTGAAGCAACATCGTGGCATCTTGAGTGGAACGAACTGTTCTGTCACTAGAAGGTCTTGTGCCTAATATATTATTCAAATTACATGGAAAAGAGCTATGTACCAGTATAGTCCTCTACTAGGAACCTGAAATTTTTTTTTTTTTACATACAAAAAATCCGGTACAGCCATCAGACATGGTACTTTAATTTTTCATCAGAAAATTAAAGGTTTTTGAGTGAGCACAAAGAAAATATAAATACTAAAACCTGTAGGAATAACTTTGTGTCCAGTGCTGCTGCTCTGGCAGTCTCAGAGTTCAGGGGCCTCTTACAACATGAGACACTATATAGGTAGTAAATTAACAGTGCCTCTCTGAATCCGGGTCATCTGGGGATAAGACAGTGTATGACATTAGAATGAATTGGAAGGGAAGAGACAGTCATGTGGCCAACATAGAAGTCCCTATCCTGTAGTAAGTGCATCACCCATTATGGTGCCAGGAGTAGCCCCTCCAGAACAGGAGTGGTGTTGAGTCATGTCCAACCATGGAAATCTGGTTTCGAGAACAGTAGCAGTGGGGACCACTCCCTCCCCTGCCCCGGGTCTGCGTGTAGTCCTGTACCCTTCACCTTTGCCCGCACCAGAAGTGGTAACATTCCTCTCTCCTTAATAAGGTAGTATCCAGCAAACACCCGGAATGCCTCTTCATGCAAATAAGGCATTCTCAGGCCCTTAGCCCTGGCCAATGATGTACACTCACCCACTCCTCAAAGGCTTAAGTAGCCTTTGTTCCCCTTCAGGAGGTCTGTTCTTGTTGCACTCAGCTGTCTCCTGACATCTTCATCATGCCCAACCATCCTTCCTCCCACTTCCTCCCCTCAGGATCTGCTGGCCAACCTGTCTTTGTCCTTCTGTTTATAAAGAAAGCATCATGTATCCCTGGACCCCTGCTCTGTGATGTCACGTCTCCTGGCTCAGAAACAGTGTAGTTACTTGGAAAGGTGGTGGTTACTCTGAGCAGTCCAAAGTCTGTTTAAGGATAACACTGAATGGCTAGGAGCCTAACCAGGACAACATCTCAAGGGCAGAAGAATGCTGGCCTTTGTAGAGGTAACATGGGGAACTTCACATGACACGAGGAAAGAGTAAGCAACTCATACTTCGATAATCCAAATTTAGCTTCATAGTTTTTATAAGCTATATTAGTGATGCCCTTTTTCATGTATTAGAAGTGTTTATTTGGAATGAGAAAAACTTATAAGACATTCAAGTTATGCAAAATAGTTGGAGATTCTTTTCTTTGTATTGTACTTGATATTCACAAAACTGAACAACCATGGTTGGTACTATAGACTAACTGGAAATGTCAGCATTATTGAGCCATACGAGAGGGTAGAAAAGTTTTGACTTTGGCACCAAGGATAACACAGACTTTTACTTATTAGTAAACAACATGAAAATCTTTGGAGTTTACCTTTGATCCACCCTGTACTGGCAAGGAAGCTTTGCTCACTGTAGAATTGCGGGTTGTTGTTGTTGTTGTTTGTTGAGTTGGAGTCTAGTGTAGCTCAGGATCATCTCAGGCTTGAAAAATGACCTTGAACCCTGGATCCATCTCCTTCTAGCCTTCAGGTGCTGGGGTTGTAGGTGTGGTCCCCAGCTCTCATGGATCTCCTTTAGGAGCACATAAAAACTGCAGTCCATCTCTCCCATAAACACAGAGGCGGAGAACTTGGCAATCTACATGCTGGCTCTTAAAAGCTGCTTTCTAGAAGTGGCAACTGTGACTTTGGCTCACATTTCACTGACCAAATCAAGTTACATAGCCATGCCTGAGAGTAGTGTGATCAGGATGAATCCTTCTACCGGGAAAGGCACCATATATTTGTTACATGTGGTGTAATATCACACTGATTCCTCTATGTGCTATGCCAGTGCTGTGTGTCCTTAGTGTGTCATGGTTTTAAAACCATAAATGTCTCCAGCACATCAGCTGGAGCACCCTGGCACTTCACGGCCATCTGTTCAGCATGGCAGCCAGAGGGCAGATGCCAAGGTTCGTTTCTTGATTTGTTACTACTCATGTATCTTTCATGAAAATTCCCACCTACTGTGTGGATTTTGCCTGGTCTTAAAGTCTTACTGTCTTTCAGGAGACTGAGGACAGAACACCAGCAACAGCTATAACATTTTGCATTTTATCATTTACATAATCAGGTTTGGTTTGGTTTGGGGTGGTCTTAGAGTTCATCCTGTGGTAAGCACATCAGGGGTGTGAAAGAGCCCTTCCACATCTGCTTCCTAATGATCTGACCCGACTTTCCCCTCTGTCCTTGTGACAGCAGTGAGTGACAGGACGAATACAGTCCTTGGCTGGCAAGCAACTGAGCAGATATGTGGAGGAATTAAATAAAGATGCACGTTATGATCTAGGACATTTTATAGAAGAACTAGGATTTTCGGGCTGTAAAATTCATTTTATAATTTTAAATAATTTTAATTAGGGAATCTGAAGAGATTGGCACGCTTTTATGAGTGTTTATTGAGCAAATGCTGTGCAGCAGACTGACTGTGCTGCATGCTGCATGCTGCAGGCTAGCACACATGCTTGTGTTACAGGTGTGTGGGCGTCGGGAAGAAGGCTGAGCCGAAAGTGGAGAGGGATGCTGCTGGTGAGCAGGAGAGCAAGCTTCCGCTGTGCTGTGTCTCCTTTGTACTTTAGTTGGTTTGGCTTGGTTTTTCCATATAGGTTCCACAGGGCTCTGTGTAGCCCTGGCTGCCCTGGAACTCATTCTGTAGACCGGGCTGGTCGAACTCAGAGATCTGCCTGCCTCTGCTTCTCAAGTGCTGGGATTAAAGGCGTATGCCACCACTACCCAGCTTCTTTTGTGCTTTCTGCTTGGCCTCTTTTGTGAAATCTAGTACTGGTTGGTTGGTTTGTTTGTTTGTTTGTTTGTTTGTTTTAAGTGAAAAATGTATATTAAAATTGTAGATTGTAATCCAGTACCAGATACTGACAGACCCTAAAAATTTTTGCCTTTTTAATGTTATGGAAGACGATTGCCAGATAATGAAATGGAATTTTGAAGTGTTTTGTCTGTCTGTCTGTCTTTGTGGTGGAGTGGTTGTCCTGTCACTGAAGATGGGATGTGATGGCTTATGATACAGTCAATAGCATGCACTACTTCTGGCCAGTCTAGGCAGGAATGTGTCTATGATGAGAAGCATGCTCCCATGAAGACTGAGTTCGCAGCGACGTGTGCGGCAGCGCTGTCAGTGCACTGAGTAACTGGAGCAGTCAGAGGGGGCACTTGCTGCCATCTCTGGGCAGCAGCAAGAGCTTTGTTAGGAATGAGATGCTGGGCTGCTGCAGCCAAACCACCTGCTGCCTTAGAAAACAGAATGAAAAAAAGGCTTGTCTTGTGCAAAAAAAACAGCTTCAGTACAGAGATCTTTATGCCAAACTAGGGGTGGAGACAGATTGTCTAATCAACCTGCAAGTATCAAGCTAGAGGAAGGAAAAGTAAATCATTTCAAATCAGCCCTAATAAATATCCAAGTTTAAAGGCTTAAAAAAAAAATGGCCTGTATTTCATCCCAGAACTTTGTACCTTCCTAACTTCACATGTCGATTCGAAGATCTCTCCTTCAGCTCAGACTTCACACCGCTCCCAAGCCTGTCTGTCCATCTGTCCATGTATTCTGTCTGCACCCTCCCTCCCTCCAGCTCTGTGCCTCCGAGGTTGCTCCTAACAATCACGCTAGCTTCAGACCTGCATTGTCTACTTACTTATTAAATGTTTGTGCCTCTCAGGCTCCTGGAGGAAAGGAATTCTTCCTGTTTATTATAGTTGAGTAAACATTTGTCAAAATAAACATCAAAGCTCTTATTATCCAGCACGTAAGCATGGGTTGAGGGCATTTTTCCTGCTGAAGGTATTTTATGTAGGTGAAGATAAGGATTCCCTAAACTCTAAGTCCTTACTTTTCTCTCTTCTTGTCCTGATAGCCTTCTTTTTGCTGGCCACAACTTTTACAAAATGTAACTGGTATTGAAAACTGGTGATTTAATATCAAAGTAGGTCCTATGTCCCAGAGGTGGTGGTGTAACCAGTACACGAGCTACTGTTGACCAGCAAACATGCCGTGTGGCCGGTCCCTGGATCCTGACTTCCTGAGGTCTGTCTGCCCCTGGAAGACACAGAAGGGAAATGAATCCTCCATGAACTTCCTCCTGTGCTACACTGAGTAGATATGTACACCCACATCATCTTGCATCCTTCATCAGATTGCTACAGTAAGGACCTGTGCAATACCAAGTTAGTTTAAGATTTTGTGTGTTGTTTTATAGCGCTAACCAGAACAAGAGTCACCTTGTATTTATCAGGCGGTCATAGGATATAGTGAGATAATTCTTGAGGTACACATTGTATCAAGATCAAAACACAGGTTAACATGGGCACCCCTTAAGCCCTGCTAAAATGTACAGTTGTGCATATTTATGACGATAGTGTGATTCACTCATGAAACATGCATTGAGGATCAAGTAATGCCCCAGGCATTACCTTATGTTTACATCAGCTGATTTCCTCACACCTCGCTGTGCTGGGGAACACCGGAACTTCCCCCTCTGTCCAGCTGTGCTGGGCCATCCTGACCTAACCTCCCCTGCCCGCTGTCTGTCCTCTCAGCCTCTAGTGATCACTCTTCTATATTCAGATCAACCTTTCAGAAATACCCTTTACAAGAAAGGATGTGGGATACTTGTTACTCTGTCTCACGTGTTTGACGTAATGTAAATCTGGCCAGGATGACATTATTGCTCTTTGTTGTTACTCATCTTCTTGATTGAAAGCACAAACCTTTACACTTTTTCAAGAATAGATATATGTTTTTAAGTTGTCAAATTATTTTGAAAGTCGTTTATGTGTATGTTTGCGGAGGGGATATGTGTACATGAGTGCAGTGAACATGGCGGCTTTGGGTCACTCTTACAGCTAGAGCTTCAGCAGTTGGGAGCCCACACCTGACACAGGTGCTGGGAGTTGAACTCGGGCACTATGCAAGGACGGTGCACGCTCTTAGCCACTGCCATGTCTCCAGCCCCTTAGGTACAGAGTTGAACAACATGTCCAAGCTCAGCTGTACAAGACTGTACACACAGTTCTGTTTCTTTTTTACTGTGGGCTAGCTCAAGGGTTGAATGTGTATGAAGTCACTGACTACTCAGTGTGTTCCAGGGGACAAGGTGACCCAAACCAGGGCTTCAAAGGAAATGAACTGTTTGAAATCTCTAAGCTTAAAAACTGTGAAAACCATCGCTTTGCAGAATTCTATAGCAATGGCATAAGGAAGAAAAGCTTAAATAAACTTAATCATCTCATTTGGGGAAGTAAAATTTACCTTTAAATCATGTGCTTCAGTGCCTATGTTTTTATTATACATTTTTTCTTGCATCAGTTGGAAGGATCAGGCTCCACCCTCCCACCTCTGACTGTGCCAGCCTCCTGTTTAAGTCTGCACTTTGCATTGCATAGCTTCAGACTCCCTCCGTGGAGAGCCATCCAGTTACCTGAGCAGCTAACACTCAGACCCCAAGAATATGTTTAGGAGATCTTTATTCAGGGAGGTAGAATGTTTTCTGAGATTATTCAGGAGGCTAAGACTTGAGGACGGAAAACTGTACACGTTGAGAATGTTATTATTGGACTTTATCGCTGTCACATTGATGTTACATTTCTCAGGAAATGTATGGTAATGTATTTCCACTTGCTTTTTAAGGCCTTGAGTTAGCTGGGCTGAATATTAAAGCTGTTTGCTTGCTAGAAAACAGACCAAACACTTTACAAACTGTATATTACTATTTTTAAAAACTTATCTCTCAGAACTTGGTAGAAATAACTGTGAAACTCAGATAAACTTACATATTGGTATATACTTTTTAAGTCATTGTATAGTTGACATACTAGCTAGCTAGAACTAAATAATAGGTTTTTAATAAGATTATGAAAAAATGTAAATCCTAATTTTCAACAAAGGAAGACTGATAAAATGATAAAGCGCCACAGCAAAGTAAATTTTGTTTTCGGTATATTTGATTGGTTTCCAAATCTTTCTCAGACATGAGGCAGGAGGTGCGATGAGTAGCGTTCTGATGTAACCCAGCTTCCACCGGGTACAGTACATACCCTGCTTCCGGGTCACTGCCTTCCATAATATTGATGACTGCTAATTTCTTATTATTGACTGTGAATTTTTATTATTACAGCCAGATTTAGCCATATTTCTTTCTGGGTAATAATTGTTTTAGCTGGCTTATTCTTTCCTTTCTATAGACAGTAAATTTCATTGTCTTTTAGAATCTCCAAAGTATGAATTTGTGCTATTTTACCAGGTAGTGTACATACAGGAAGTTGTTAGGATTCATAGATGTTTCTTGTATCTTACAATTACCTGTGCCTCACAAGGGCTGCAGAGCCCTTCCCACATGCGACACATCGATTTAAATGACTTAGAATTCTACGTGAAGCAGATGCAGGACTGACAGAGTGAGCCATGGCGTTTGCAGTGCTGGCCCATATGGCAGACATGACTCGGCAAGAAGGCTCTGCCATGCTGCATGCATCATTACCTCGGCCTGGTGAGTCAGGAGGAGGCCAGAGGAGACTTAAAAGTAAAAAGACAAAGAACTGGAGGAAATCCGCCAAAAGATTAGTAATGATTTAAGGGAATAATTAAAGACAAAATAGAGTTTTAACACCATGAATAAATTCAGAAAAAATATTGGAGAAATATACAATGTATATGGCAAACTTTGACAACTTTGATTCATAAGGATTGTTTATGTAAGGTAAAAAAAATCAGAAAGGTAAAAGGTTAGTGCACGGACAAACAATTACATAAACTTTATAAACACTTGGAAAAATACTTGAATTAATACACATAACAGCATATTTGGAACCTGCTAAGTCCAGAATCCATAAAATAAATGTGAATTTAAAAAAAACTGCAGATGGCAAAAATGAAAAAGAATATTGTAAATCAGTGTGGACAAGAAGCAAAGTAGACAGGCACATGCCAGTCGTGGCCGTGCAGGCCGCACAGCCTCTTTGGTAGTAACTTAAAAATGTCGCAGCTCTCGGAAGCCGTGCATGTCTGGGTCTACTTTGTTGCAGTTGCTTCACTTTTAGGAATCTATTTCATGAAACTGATAACTAGAGACATATAAAAAGATGTGTAGGAACAGATGTCTGTTACATCACTCATAGCAGTAAAAAAAACAAAACGAAAAATATGTAAAAATTGTGGCGTGTCCCGCATGGAGTTTATGCTTCTACTGTTAGAAGTCCTGGGATGTAAGAATATTTTTTGGCAAGAGAAATGTTCATACTTTAATCTTACCTGAAAAAGACAAGCCAATTTTCACAATTTACAAGATACCACTCTCTTTAATATTTGTATCTTATAAGTTTGTACACATAAACATGTGTATTCTCCATGGAGAATGTATGCATTTTTAGAGAGAAAGTTTTGGAAATCCACAATATTAAACGTGATGCCTCTTTTTAGATTCCGGGTTAAGCAGTTATACACATTTACAGTCTTTCCATTGACCAATAATTCTCTTAAGTAGAAAAACATAAATTTTTGACACTCACATATGTTTCATTGTGTGTGGAGATGTAGCTCAGGAATAGAATGCTTGCCCAGCTTGCACGTGTTCACAGATGAGCACAGGTGAGCACAGATAGGTCTTCAGTCTGCAGTGCTACAAATGAAAATAAAGTCTTTGGTTACATTGCCAAGGTAGCTTTAGTTCTGTATTAACAGGGTTTTACATTGTGCATATATAGTTAAATACCTGATAGAGACATCTGTCGTAGCTTGGTGCACTTAGCTTTTAGCATTTATATATACACACACACATACATACACACAGTTCATTTGCCTAGAATGTAATTATCCAGCAACTTCCTCTCTCCAGACAATAATGAAGAAATCAGGTCTTGAGGATATGGCCTGGGAGTAAAGCACTTGTCACCACAGCGTGGGGACCTGAGTAGACACACCAGAACCACATAAGCCCACATGGACATATGCAGGTGTAATCCCAGTGTCCCTTCAGCAGAATGGGAGATAGAGACAGGAGACGAGTCTCCAGATGCTGAGGGATCAGCGAGCTAACATGCCCAGCAACGAACAGGACAAGGAGGGCCCGTCGCAGACAGCGTGGAAGACAAGGGCTGACACCTGCGTTTGTCTAGTGGTTTCCATGTGTGTGCTACGGCATGCTCACGCTCACACACACTCTCTCAGGACACACACGCAGAGGAACTATATAGGAAATATCTCCAAAACCTAAATAAATGCCAAAGCCCCTGACATTTAGATAAAGACAATATTTAGCATTTTTATTTCGACTTCAAGTCTCATAAATTGGGATTTTAGGCTCTCTGATTTGAATTAGGAAATTAGAGAAAGTGTGACAGAATTTTACCGAGTTTTTCATTAGAATGAATAGATACTAGGCTGATTGTCTTTATAATACCATTGTCTTGGCCCAAACTGAGTGAGCCTCTGCTGCTTCCATAACTGTCATGGAGCAAGGATCAGCGTGCTCTGATAGGTGGGTAGAGAAGTGACAGCCATGGATGCTGACGATGAGAGAGATGGAGTGTTAGCAAGTAAGTTCCATGACCTAGGAGACAGGATAATGCCCAGTGGTACCTGTTTCACCTGTTGTTAATAATGCCTCCTAACCAAGATCAATCAGGGTCTGTAAAAGCCAGTGTACTTGAGTAGGTCACATTCCTTCTTCCTGGTGTATGTAAAGAAAAGGAAGGACATAAATGCTGTGACATTTCTGTTCTTTAATCTCAGGGGACTGCCTCTGTGACCATATGCACAGCCTCATTAATAAAGGGCTAAATCTGAAGCCTTGCCCAAATGTCAGGACTCAGCCAAGCTCACCCTCCTATTCTCCTTCACCACTACCCCCAGGAACAAACACTACTAGAAATAGTTCAGAGAGTGGAAAATGTAGGACACAAGACACATGCCCAAAGTCTGTCCCTGAGGCAGAGCATGTGAGACAGTCCCTGACGAGAAGAGACTGCCTAGCTTAGCCCCGTTCAGTAGCTCAGCCGCTCCTTACCTCCCGGCAGCAGGCTTCTGTCCCCAGCCCTTTGTCCTGAAGTATGTCTTCACCTGAGCCGGGGCCTCTGCATCCCACTCACCTCTGTCTCTGTAGGCCTCTCAGCTGCATTGCCTTTAGTGGACCCTGCTTCTCTGCTAAGCATGATCACCCCTATTATCTTGTCACGTTATTTATGACACTCAGTTACCTGGCTCCCCCCAGACTTTGAGGAGACTTCTCTAGAATCTGAATACTAGCCTAAATGAACCCTAGTTTGTTAAGTAGAAAACAAGCCAACAAATGCATGGACTGCCTTAATGCCTGCTGGCTAATTCCTAAATAATAATAATATATTGTAAGGACAAGAAGCCTAACGTGCTGTTCCCCGGAACACACACACACTCGTCACCAGCATTCTTGGGGCATGTATGAGTCAGGTTACTGGCGCTGGAGTAGTTGTTTGTGTGTGATGTTTTACATGTCTAAAAATAGAGCTCACTGAACGTTTCTCTGGTACAAGTAAGTCTTCATCACCATCACAGTGTGTAGTATGACTTGGATGTAACTAAATTTTAAGGTAATCAGATGGCATTTTATAAACTGTAATTGTATATGCTGAGCAATAAACTCTGCAATGATGAATTATAGATAAATATTTTTAAGAACTTATCTTCAACTAGTTCCCTGTCTCTTTGAAGGCAGAAACAGTCTGAAATAATTTAAAATAGTCTTGCCAGACAGAAAATTATTGTAATTTCCCAGGTAATTATTTTCTGCTGTGTGATACTTTCTGATGTAAGTTTCAGATGTAAATTTTTTTTTAATTATGTTATTTCTGTATTGTGTGTATTTTCAGTGTCAGGGTAAAATTTTCTCGCATCAATGTCAAATAGAAGGTTAAATTAAAGTGGCAAATTTAAAGGTTAAATCCAAGTGGAAAAATACCAAATTCGAATGTAAGATTTGGTTTTCTATTTTACATACTCTAATATACCAAACTCTCCAGAAACCATAAAAAAAGAAACCTGCTTAATAAGAAAATGCATAGATCAGTAAATCTGAAAACCTTTACGAAACTACAAGGAGAAAAAGATTGGCGTTAGCAAGCATAGATGGGTATGTGATTTCTCCCTTGCTTTTAGTAGCGGCTCATATTTTCCTTCATTGTTATTTGCGGTGGCAGAAATTACTGATGTGCTTGACTCCAGCAGAGGAGCTAGGACTAGACTGTTGTCAGCTGGGCTGCTGACTCATTATGTGACCCAACCTGCTCACAGGTTCCTCTTTCTCATGGCTCACAGACGGCCCAGTAGACAAGAGTTTTTCTTTCTTTTCTTGAAAATAGGTTGTTTTTATACAACATATTTTGATTATTTTTTCCCGTCTTCTACCTCCTCTGATATTCTCTCTACCTTCCTTCCCATCAGAATCCAAATCTTTTCTGTCTCTCTTATTAGAAAACAAACAGGCATCTAAAAGAATTTTTAAAAATAAAACAAAGCAAACTGGAATAGGACAGAACAAACAGAAGAAAAATATCCAAGAAAAAGCATGAGACAGGCATGTGGACATAGGGGCATACATGTTCATACACACAGGGATCTGTGAAAACACAAAATTGGAAACTCTAAAAATATGCAAAAAACCTGAAAGGTTAAAATTAAAAAAATAAAAATTATAAAAAGTCTTGTCAAACCTTACGAACAAAATAGTTCCAAAGATGCCACTGAGTTTGTTTTGTGTTGGCTGTCTAGTGCTGGGCACAAGGCCTGCCTTGAAAAGTGGAACTCTGCTAGCGAGAACCGATCTTCCGTTTCCAGTGGTTAGCAATTGGGCATAGCTTCTGGGTTAGGGATTTGGCTCCTGTCCACTTCTCCCAGCACTGGGACCTCCTCTGGCACAGACCCATGCAGGTGCTGTGCTTGCTGCCGGTCTCTGCGAGTTCATATTGTGTTGATCCTGTTAGGTTTAGAAGGCCTTGTTTTTTCAGTGTCCTTCACCCCATTTGGCTCTTAGGATCTTTCCACCTCCTCTTCTGCCAGGTTCACTGAGCCCTGGGGGAAGGGATTTGATGAAGGCATCCCATTTAGGACTGAGTTCTCCAGGGTCCCTCACTCTCTGCACATTGTCTGACTGTGGGTCATGCTTTTTATCCTCCTGCTGGCAATGCAGATCTCCTGCTCTTGTTAAATGGAAGCTGCTTCTCAGTGTAAAGGAGGACAGGCTCCAGGGACTTATTAAGTAAATTTAGAAATGAACAAATTAGTCACGTAGAAACATCTTTTTCTATGCTATAGGCACAGACTGAAGGAAGCTCCCTTTATAAATAAGCCAGAAGGACAAAGTGAAGTGGGCTGGAGTAAAAGAAACAGATGGAAAGAGCTAGAGAGTAAGGAGCCACGAGCATATTGATGATAGAGCCATAAAGGTGGACAGCAGTGGCCCTTAACCCATGGCTTGTGACCCCTTGGCAAACCTGTAGCTCCCAAGCCAGCTTACATTATGATTCATAACAAAGCATAATTTCAGTTGTGAAGTAGCAACAAAAATAACTTTATGGTTGAGGTCACCACCATAGAAGGAACAGTGTTAAAGGATCATAGCATTAGGAAGGTTGAGAATCACTGATATACAAAATCACCCAGGAATACCCCACAGTCAGAAGGAAAGAGGATAGCAAAAATTCAAGGAACATTAGTTTTCAAGAATTCTTGGTCAGAGAAGACCAAAAAATTGTTTTCAAACTGCACTGATGCCTTAGAAGCTCAAGAAAAGGTTTCAGAGAGGCTGTGGTTAGCAGAGCCAAGAGCTACCTACAGGCCAGAATGTGTACAATTTGGAGGCAAGAGCCTTTTTTTAATTTTTATTTTATTTTTATTAATTACAGTTTATTCACTTTGTATCCCAGCTGTAGTCCCCCTCCCCATCTCTTCCCAATCCCACCCTCCCTGTCTCTTCTCTTGTGCCCCTCCCCCAGCCCAATGATACTTCCATCTGACTCTAGTCTATCAGGTCTCATCAGGACTGGCATCTTTGTCTTCCGCTGTGGACTGGTAAGGCTGCTCCCCCTAAAACCACAGAGGCAAATTCAAGTTTCAGGACAGCAGGAAAGAATGTGAAAAGGAGAGTGGTCTCTGGGGTGGATTCTGGGCTCAGACAGTACCATTATGTTTAGGTGACACTGGAAAATGTGAATTGAAAAGACTGTGCTAGAACATACATTAGGGAGGTAAACACACTGAGCTGAGCATGGCCCATTCTCTCTTTCCCATTGGACTGCTAAGCTGTGTACAGGTACACCGGGGAATTCTTGCTGTAGACCCTGACTGCATGTGTGAGCCAGTCAGTGCAGTAGACCACATATGTTTCAATCAATTGAAAATAGATAAGACCATTAGATTAAATCGGCACTTTATTATCATCTGAGATGTTCTGTTATGTTTTTAAGTCTGCTGGCAGTTCAGTGTTATATAATTCTCTTAGTAACTTTCTATGAAAACACTTTAAAATGGGATTTACTGCTGTGATCAGCAATAGGGGAAGTCTGTAAGAGTTTCACTGCTTTAAATTCTGTTCCCCTTGATCTGTCATGCCTAGACAGATCATTTTGCAGACCATTTATCTTCTCTGGAATCTCCTGCTGGAGTGGACAGTGCTCGTGATTTTATCTGATCACAGGCAGTGAGGTCTGGTTTTCTTTTTCTGACATTGCGCATCTCAAACAGCTCCCTAATGAGCCCACCCCTGTGCCGCAGTGCTGTTAACCTTGATAGATTTTCCACATGAGACCAGCCTTCCAGAAAGAATTGACTTATTTTCCTTAGTGATTCTTTGTTTGTGAGGAATTTCATTATTTCTAAAATTGTGTGTTTCAGTTTGCCTACCCAGAACTTTGCTAGTGTGAGGTTAGCTTCCCTGTAGTTCCTGGTTTGGGTGGCATTTGGAGCCTGGGAACTTGGGGACACATGCACTTATTCATGAAGCATGAAGTAAGAACTGCTGTGGTGTGTGCGTAGGCCTTTCTTTACATTCTAGCCTCGAAAGGTTCATGGCACACAGGGACAGATTTTTTTTTTTTAAATCTTTGTGCTTCTCACTCAGAAAATGCTGCAGTGTGCAGTGGTAACACGGCTAGGAGAGCGCCCAAAGACAATGATGCTTGAATCAGGTTTCAGAGAGAACAGGATTTAGGTAGACAAGTGAGGGAAGTAAAGATACAGTTAAAAGCATGTTCTTTGTGAAAATATTCTATACTTTATAGAAACACACAAGTGAGTCTGAAACAGACTAGGGAAAAAAATGTTCACTGGGAGATGAATATTTCACTGGAGACCTCTAGGCTGCTAGAGTTAGGGTCTCTTCATCTTCCAGTCTAGCATGTTCTTACACTGAAATGTTTTCTCAGGCTGAGCTCTGTTCATAATACCTCCACAACTAAGGACTTTGCCTCTGACAGCATCTGGCATTCAACAGTCTCCATAGCCAGCTTGAGTATTCACTGGTCTCTCTCTGAAATGGAATCCCCACTTTGCTTGAGGCCCTGTCTCCCTTTCCATATGCACACGCATATCCTCAGGTTGTGATGGCCCTGACCCTGCCTGTTCTTCTGTGTTCCTCTAGGAGACTTGCGTTCACACTTGTTCCTTTCTCAGGGGTCCCTTTCCAGCTTGTGAGCTGTACCTCCACTGACCCCCCTGTAAATGCACATACATAAAAGTCAGAGGGCCGGATCCACATGTGAGAGGGAGCAGTGTGTCTCTCTCTGGGCCTGGGCTACTTCACTTAACATATCTCCTACTTCCATCCATTTCCTGCAAGTTTCATGACTTCTTTTTTCCACATAGCTACATAAAATTTCATTGTGTGTATGTACTACAATTTCATTATCCATTCATCTGCTGATAGACACCTAAGCTGGTTGTTTCTTTGCTAATTGTGAACAGAATGCAAATAAAATGAATGCATAGGTATCTCAGTAGTAGGGTAAAGAGGTCCTTTGGATATATTCACATTCTTAAAAGCTACCATGAAAATAACCTAGAATAAATGTGTTATGTCCATGAATTCCCGTGTTCTCGCTAAAAATGAGTTATGATGTTAAAATAACCTAAAAAATTACTATTGGGTAGGTAATTATTATGAAAAGATGAGTTAAATATTGCTAGGTAAACAGTGCTAAATTCTTGTTTTAAAAACATTTACAAGATGAACTTTAGAAACAAAGAACTCAGGCATACCCATGGTGCTATTAATCCATGGTGCTATTCATGGCAGTTATCTCGAACTAGTTTCATGATCGCTCTTCTCTGCCTTCTTTCTGCTCTGTTTTATATTCAGAAGTTTTTTCACAGTAAACACGTGGTGTTTCTATGGGGAAAAAAGAGAGTAATTGGTGTTGTTTTCAACCTTTTTCTACTTTTTAAGTGGTTTTTAAAACTATATTCTTCATTCAAGAGGCTCAACTTGCTCCTGGGTTCATAGATATGTTGCTGCTTACCAACCAGAAATAATTCTGGGGTGTTTGTATGTTTGGCAAATGGTTGCACACTGTAGCACAAGTTGACCTGGAAGCCACTGTGTAGCCCAGGATAGCCTCAAACTCCTGGCAATCCTCTTCCCTCAGTCGCCAGTGTTAGGGTTACAGGTCTGAACCACCACTCTGAGCTTTGAGGGTAATCTTCATGTTCCCTTGCTGCCAGAACATTTTTGTGCTTCTGTTCTAACACCGTGCCACATTCTTCCTTACATTGTGTGTACAGAGATCACACTGGCTATTGAGTGACTAGTAGAACAAACGAGAATGCTAGTGGCAGTCCGCAAGGCACATGGTTGTTCTCTTTAAAGAGCTTGACTTTCTCTTAGGGAGACACAACGTCAAGGAAAAAAATGAAAGTTGACTCCTAAAGCTATAGGATAGTAATTGTGAAGAAGTGGGTGTAAAATTGGTGGTAGAGTCAACACTAAAGAGATTGTAAAACCTGTCAGTAGAATCCTCTTTTCCAAAATGCAATGCAAGGGTTATGGCTGAGAAGGGGGCTGCTGAAAGCAACGATACAAACTTCAGAGGCATTTGAAGGTCAAAATTATGAATGAGAGTCATGGGCTAGAGACCATGAGTAGCCCTGGCTCCTCTATTCTCCCAGTCCTTTCATCCTGGCTGTGAACAAAGTGGATGTCACAACAATCCCCAGAGCAGGCCTTCTACACCTTAGCAGCCATGGGCTCCCTTTAATTCTTCTTTTTATTTTCTCATGGTGGTTATTAATGTGACCAAACACTCAGTTTTCCCCTTTCTTCCAGCTTGAGCCTTTGAAGCTCATCTGCTTCAGAGGGGAGAAATGAAAGAATGACATCTTTCTGTCACAAATCTAGCATCAGTGGTCAGGATGTCATCTGTACTCAACTACTTTCACTTGTAATAAGCCAGAAGTAAGGTGTCCTGTGTAGATTTCTTCCCTATAAATAGAAATTAGCTGTGGAACTGTAAAGTATCTTTCAGACATTTGGATTCCGGGTTTCATGTTGCTGTCTTCAAACCGCATGAAAAGAAACCAAGAAAAATCAAATGTGGAGAAGGGATTCAGGAGCCTAGTGGCTATTAGCACAACTGGTTTGGTTGCCTTTTCTTTCCTTTCTATTTAAGATCTGAATCACTTCTGTTAAAGGAATATCATATGCATGATAATTTCAAACATTCTCTGTAGATGTTTCAGAACAGGAAAGCTCTCCTGGAAATGCCCAATCACAATTTGCTATACACGATTCCAGCCACTGTACAAAATTCCTTCTCTGGTTCAGCTGTTCATGACCAAAGCTGTTAAATCTTGCTTCTCTGTGTGAAATGAGTCAGCAACATCCTGGCTCGACCTATCCTTCCTTCTTTCTGTGTCTTAATTAATTGTTTATGTTCATCTCTGTTGCCTTTAACCTTATCTCATCTCAGTTTAAAATGCCAGTGTAGACAAAGGTTGGTAGCTCTTGAGCCACATTGCACTCTGAAAGTATCCTTGTAACTAGAATGTCAGCTATCTGGGTCATAGAGGAAAGCAGAGAGAAACCCTTGTGAGGAGACCAGCTATATAACTATAAAAGCACTGAAAGTTTTTCTGAATAGACAAATTAAACTGTTAATAAAAATAAAGCCTCCAATTTCTGTTAGGAATGAACTCAAACTGATACAGACCACATGTGGGAAACTGAACAAACTCCATCATGCTCCGTTTTTTTATCCTTGCATTTTGTGCATAATGATCTTTGTCAATGTCTGTCTCTTTAAGGTCTACTAGAGACTTTAGGGTATCTGTGATTCATAAATACCAACCACATAGATAAAGAGCAAAGTAAATGTGTAAGGTTCATATAGGAGCAATTTCCTAATGCTTACGATGCTGACTATTGGGGCGGAATTCTACTTCCAGGTCCACTGTTTACATGAGGTTATCTGTTAGTTTGATTACAGCTTTTTAATCACACAGGCTGTAGGCTGCTTCTGTAGTTACCTTAAGTATCAAGGACAGGAGAGTTCTTATCAAGCAGGAAGTGTTTCCTGCCTTTTGCCCCTGCCTCCCATGTCCTGTGCTGGGCCCTCTGTGGACTCATGTTTTCTTTCCTGTGACACTGGTTTCTCCCTGAGCAGCTAAGCCACTTAAGGGCAAGACTCTATGTATCCCTATCATAAACTGATGTCATTCTTCTGCATATTATGAGCCCAGGGAATTTTGCTGGGTTTGTGATCCTACTCTCTCCATCATGTCCTTCTGCTAAAACACTCAGAATCCCTGTGGGAGAGAATCTGCCCTTGTCTGTTATAAAGCTTAGACTCATTATCTTTAAGCTTTCCTTAAATGTATTCTTTGACAGTTTTATACATGTACATAATACATTCTGATTATTGTCACCTCACTCTCTCAACTACACCCCAGCCTTTTTTTTAAAGCTTCTTCTCCTTCCCCTCTGTGTCCTTGTACTCTTTTTATGTCTTCTTGCTTCTTTTTGTAATGTTTTTTCAGAATTGTCTTGTTTTTCTTTTTTTTATTTTTAATTATACTTTATTTACTTTGTATACCCCCTCTAGTTCCCTCCCTCCTCCCCTCCCAATCTTTCCCTACCTCCCCTTTCTCCACACACTCCTCTCCCCAAGTCCACTGGTAGGGGAGGGTTTCTTTTTCTTCCTTCTGATCCTAGTCTGTTAGGTCTCATCAGGACTAGCTGCATTATCTTCCTCTGTGGCCTGGTCAGGCTGCTCCCCCCTCAGGGGGAGGTGATTAAAGAGCAGGCCAATCAGTTCATGTCAGAAGCAGTCCCTGTTCCCATTACTATGGAACCCACTTGGACACTGAACTGCCATGGGCTACATCTGTGCAGGGGTTCTAGGTTATCTCCATACATGGTACTTGGTTGGAGTATGAGTCTCAGGAAAGACCCCTGTGCTCAAAATTTTTGGTTCTGTTGCTCTCCTTGTGGACCTCCTGTCCTCTCCAGCTCTTGCTATTATTTCCCACTTCTGTCATAAGATTCCCTGCATTCTGCCCAAAATTTGGCCATAAGTCTCAACATCTGCTTTGATAGTCTGCAGGGCAGAGCCTTTCAGAAGCCCTCTATGGGAGGCTCCTAACTTGTTTCCTGTTTTCTTCTGCTTCTGATGTCCATCCTCTTTGCCTTTCAGAGTGGGGATTGAGCATTTTAACCAGAGTCCTCCCTCTTAATTAGTTTTTTTAGATGTACAGATTTTAGGAGGTTTATCCTATATGAGTAAGTGTATACCATGTGTGTCTTTCTGCTTCTGGGACAGCTCACTCAGGATGATCCTTTCCAGATCCCACCATTTACCTGCAAATTTCATGATTTCCTTGTTTTTCATTGCTGAGTAATATTCCATTGTGTAGATGTACCACAATTTCTGTATCCATTCTTCACTTGAGGGGCATCGGCGTTGTTTCCAGCTTCTGGCTGTTACAAATAAAGCTGCTACAAACATGGTTGAGCAAATGTCCTTACTGTGTACTTGAGCTTCTTTTGGATATATTCCTAGGAGTGGTATAGCTGGATCTTGAGGAAGTGCTATTCCTTGTTGTCTGAGAAAGTGCCAGATTGATTTCCAAAGTGGTTGTACCAGGTTACATTCCCACCAGCAGTGGAGAAGGGTTCCTCTTTCTCCACAACCTCTCCAGCATGTGTTGTCACTTGAGGTTTTGATCTTGGCCATTCTGATGGGTGTGAGGTAAAATCTCAGGGTGGTTTTGATTTGCATTTCCCTGATGGCTAATGATGTTGACCATTTCTTTAAGTGTTTCTCTGCCATTCGATATTCCTCTACAAAGAGTTCTCTGTTTAGCTCTGTTCCCCATTTTTTAATTGGATTACTTGATTTATTGCTTTTCAGCTTCTTTAGTTCTTTATATACACTGGATATTAGACCTTTGTCAGATAGAGGGTTGGTGAAAATTCTTTCCCAATCTGTAGGTAGTAGCTTTGTTTTGATGACAGTGTCCTTTGCTTTACAGAAGCTTTTCAGTTTCATGAGGTCCCATTTATTGATTGTTGCTCTTAGAGCCTGTGCTGTTGGTGTTCTGTTCAGAAAGTTGTCTCCTGTACCAATGAGTTCTAGGGTCTTCCCCACTTTTTCTTCTAACCGATTTAATGTGTCTGGTTTTATGTTGAGGTCTTTGATCCACTTGGACTTTAGTTTTGTGCAGGGTGATAAGTATGGATCAATTGGCATTTTTCTACATGTAGACATCCAGTTAGACCAGCACCATTTGTTGAAGATGCTATCTTTTTTTCAATGTATGCTTTTGGCATCTTTGTCAAAGATCAGGTGTCCATAAGTATGTGGGTTTATTTCTGGGTCTTCTCTTTGGTTCCACTGATCCACCATTCTGTTTCTATGCCAGTACCATGCAGTTTTTATTACTGTTGTTCTATAGAACAGCTTGAGATCAGGGATAGAGTTCCAGAAGAACTTTTATTGTAGAGGATTGTTTTAGCAATTCTGGGTTTCTTGTTATTCCATATGAAGTTGAGAATTTTTCTTTTAAGGCCTGTAAAGAATTGTGTTGGTAACTTGATGGGAATTGCATTGAATCTGTAAATTGCTTTTGGTAAGATGGCCATTTTTACTATGTTAATCATGCCAAGCCATGATCATGGGAGATCTTTCCATCTTCTCATATCTTCTTCTAATTCTTTCTTCAGAGACTTGAAATTTTTTTCATACAAGTCTTTGACTTGCTTGGTTAGGGTTACACCAAGGTACTTTATGTCTTTTGTAGCTATTGTGAAGGGTGTTGTTTCCCTAATTTCTTTCTCAGCCCTTTTGTCTTTTGTATACAAGACAAAAAGGAGGGCTATTGATTTTTTTTTTTTTTAGTTAATTTTGTATCCAGCCACTTTGCTGAAGGTGTTTATCAGCTATAGGAGTTCCCTGGTAGAGTTTTTGGGGTCACTCAGGTATACTATCATATCATCTGCAAATAGTGATACTTTGAGTTCTTCCTTTCCCATTTGTATCCCCTTGTTCTCCTTCAATTGTCTTATTGCTCTAGCAAGGACTTCCAGAACTATGTTGAAGAGATATGGAGAGAGTGGGCAGCCTTGCCTTGACCCTGACTTCAGTGGGATTGCTTTAAGTTTGTCTCCATTTAGTTTGATGTTGGCTATAGGCTTGTTGTATATTGCCTTTACTATGTTTAGATATGTGCCTTGTATCCCTGATCTCTCCAAGACTTTAAATATGAATGGATGTTGGATTTTGTCAAATGCTTTTTGAGCATCTAAGGAGATTATCATGTGTTTTTTTCTTTCAGTTTGTTAATATGATGGATCACATTGATGGATTTCGGTATATTTTGAACCACCCCTGCATACCTGGGATGAAGCCTACTTGGTCATAATGGATGATATCTTTGATGTGATCTTGTATTCAGTTTGCAAGTATTTTGTTGAGTATTTTTGCATCAGTGTTCATAAGGGAGATTGGCCTGAAATTCTCTTTCTTTGTTGGGTCTTTGTGAGATTTAGGTATCAAGGTGACTGTGGCTTCATAGAATGAGTTTGGTAATGTTCCTTCTGTTTCTATTTTATGGAATAGTTTGAAGAGAATTGGAGTTAGCTCTTCTTTGAAAGTCTGGTAAAATTCTGCGCTGAAACCATCTGGTCCTGGGCTTTTTTTGGATGGGAGACTTTTGATGACCGTTTCTATTTCCTGAGGGGATATAGGACTATTTAGTTGATTTACCTGGTCTTGATTCAGCTTTGGTAAGTGGAATCAATCAAGAAAATTGTCCATTTCATTTAGATTTTCAAATTTTGTGGCATATAGACTTATGAAGTAAGTCCTAATGATTGTTTGGATTTCCTCAGTGTCTGTTGATATGTCCCCCTTTTCATTTCTGATTTTGTTGACTTGGATAGTGTCTCTTTGCCATTTAGTTAGTTTTGATAAGGGTTTGTCTATCTTGTTGATTTTCTCAAAGAACCAGCTCTTGGTTTCCTTGATTCTTTGAATTGTTTTATTTGTTTCTAATTGATTGATTTCAGCCCTGAGTTTGATTATTTCCAGCCGTCTACTCCTTTTTGGTGTGTCTGCTTCCTTTTTTTTCTAGGGCTTTTAGGTGAGCCAGTAAGTTGCTTGAATGAGATGTTTCGAATTTTTTCTTGGAGGCACTTAGGGCTATGAACTTTCCTCTTAAGCACTGCTTTCATTGTGCCCTATAAGTTTGGGTATGTTGTACCTTCATTTTCATTGAATTCTAGGAGCACTTTGATTTCTTTCTTTATTTCTTCCCTGACCCAACTGTCATTGAGTAGCAAGTTGTTTAGTTTCCATGTGTGCGTAGGCTTTTTGTTATTTCTGTTGTCATTGAGATCCAGTTTTAGTCCATGGTGGTCTGATAGGATTCATGGGATTATTTCAATCTTTTTGTATCTGTTGAGACTTGTTTTGTGACCAACTATATGGTCTATTTTGGAGAAGGTTCCATGAGGTGCTGAGAAAAAGGTAAATTCTTTTGTGTTTGGGTGAAAGGTTCTGTAGACATCTCTTAGGTCCATTTGATTCATGACCTCTCTTAGGTTTGTTGACCTGTCCTTTGCTGAGAGTGGGGTGTTGAAGTCTCCCACTATTAATGTGTGAGGATCTATGTGTGGTTTCAGTTTTTTTAATGTTTCTTTTACAAATGTGGGTGCTCTTGTGTTTGGGGCATATATGTTCAGAATTGTGGTGTATTCTTGGTGGAGTTTTTCTTTGATGAGTATGAAATGACCTTCCCCATCTCTTTTGATTAATTTTGGTTGAAAGTCTATTTTATTAGATATTAGAATGGCTACTCCTGCTTGCTTCTTGGGTCCATTTGCTTGGAAAACCGTCTTCCAGCCCTTTACTCTCAGGTAATGTCTATCTTTGTGACTTAGGTATGTTTCTTGTATGCAACAGATTGTTGGGTCTTGTTTATGCATCCATTCTATTAGTCTGTGTCTTTTTATGGAGAGTTGAGTCCATTGATGTTAAAGGAGATTAATGACCAGTTGCCGTTAGATGCTTTGATTTTGCTGTTGGCTATGGTAGTGTGTTTGTGTGTTTGGCTACTTTCGGTTTTGCTGTAGTGAGGTTATTTGTTTCCTGTGTTTTCCTGAATGTAGTTAGTTTTCCTGGGTTCTATTTTTCCTTCTGGTATCTTCTGTAATGCTGCATTTGTGGGTAGGTATTGTTTGATTTTTTTTTTTTTTTTTTTTTTTTTTTGTCATTGATTATCTTGTTTTCTCCATCTATGATGACTGAGAGTTTTGCTAGATATATTAGCCTGGGATGACATCTGTGTTCTCTTAGGGTCTGCATTATATCAGTCCAGGCCCTTCTTGCCTTCATAGTCTCTGTTGAGAAGTCAGGTGTGATTCTAATGTGTTTGCCATTATATGTTACTTGGCCTTTTTCCCTTGCAGCTTTCAGTATTTTTTTCTTTGTTCTGTATACTTACTGTTTTGATTATTATGTGGCGGGAGGATTTTCTTTTCTGGTCTAATTTATTAGGTGTTCTGTAGGCCTCTTGTAATCTTATAGGCCTCTCTTTTAAGTTGCGGAAATTTTCTTCTATGATTTTGTTGAAAATATTTTCTGGGCCTTGGAGCAGGGAGTCTTCTTTTTCCTCTATTCCTATTATTCTTAGGTTTTGTCTTTTTATATTGTCTTGGATTTCTTGGAAAATTTCCTGTGTCAGGAAATTTTTGGATTTAACATTTTCTTTGACAGATACATCGATTTCTTCCATTGTATCTTCTACACCTGAGATTCTTTCTTCCATCTCTTATAGTCTGTTGGTTATGCTTACCTCTGTAGTTCCTGTTTTCTTCCCTAAATTCTTCCTCTCCATGATTTCCTCCATTTGTGTTTTCTTTAATTTTTCCAATACTATCTTCAGATCTTGAGTTGTTCTGTTTATTTCCTTCACCTGTCTGATTATATTTTCCTGTTTGTTTTTTTTTTTTTTTTTAGTTCCTTCAACTCCGTTTCTTTTGTCTTTCAGTGATTTAATTATTTCTTCTCTGAAGGCCACAAACTGTTTGGCTGCATCTTCCCTTATTTCTTCATGGATGGCCACAATCTGCTTGTCTTTAACTTCCTCCATTTCTTTATGGATAGCCATGATATGTTTGATTTTATCTTCCTCTAATTCTTTACGTATTTTGTTTCCTCTATTATCCTCTTCATCAGCATAGATGTAAGGTCATCTTCTTGAATTTCTATTATGCTGGGGTATCCAGGGCTGCTCGCCCCTGGATGGCTGGGTTCTAGAGATGTCATATTGCTCTCTCTTCTGTTGGTTGAGCTTTTACGCTGACCTCTACCCATTGGGCTGTTAAATACTTAACTATCGCCCTGGTGCACGCCTCAGCACTACAGGCCCAGTCCTCACTCTTCACTCTTCAACAAGTGTGATTCTTTTGAGTTTAGAGTATTTCTTTGTCACAGTTCCTTACAAATACGAAGCCTTTGTTTTCATGAAAAACAAAAGCATTATTTATCTTCCTGAGTTATTACATGGGCAGATTCTTTGTTTATTTTGGAAGAGAAAAAATTGAATATTACAATAAAAATAAGAATCAGCTTCTTTTATGATCAGAAGAATAAAGTTACATATAATATTATTTTAAACAATGAACATTTACTTCTTTAAAATATTAATGACTGTTTTAGTATTTATAAGTACATGCTAATAATGTTTATTATTAGCCTATAATTATTATGGCATTATTATCTAACCTGCTATCATAATCAGTAAAGACATAGACACCTGTTAGCTTTTATATTTGCCTTATTTTACTTTGGGATGGGCACATATTAACCCTCTAAACTACCTTTACTTCCCAGTCCCATTCCAGGCTACCTCCCCTCAATAATTCCATAAATATTTATATTTTCATCTGGGCCATTCCTTTTCTCAGAATCCTACGTGGTTCTTTTTCTATGGCATTGCAACTCTGCTTTCTCCTTTCTCCTCCATTTTCCTTCCTCCTCTCCTCTCCCATGATCCTCCTGTCTCCAAAAGCCCAGGAACTTTGTCCACACCTCCCCACCTACCTTGCCCAGATGTGTAGGCATTTTATTGGTTAAATAGACGTAAAACTTACAATGTTTGGGTAGGTTAAGGTCTGCTTGTAGCAAGCAGGCCTCAGGGGTGGGGAAACTGTTAACGTTAGACTAGACAGCACCAGACCAACCCCCAACAAATGCCACTTAATATTTATTTTTACATCCTTTCATAAATAAGGCCCAGAATTTAAGGGAAACCTTTGCTTTCTATTCCAGGTGCCTTGTATGCCATTAGACAATAATTTCATGGTAGTTTGGTAATTCTTGCATGTGTTGTATAGCTAACATGATGGATCACAGAAGCACTTGGGAAATAAAGCCAGTGGCTTATCTGCCTAAGAGTTGTTTTCGTTTGTTCTTGTATTAATAGTCACAGCTTACCCACTCTGCATTAAATATAAACAAGTTAGCCTTAAAAAGAAAATTGGTTTTGAGACTATAGCTAAAAAGGCTAGGAGAACTCGCCCATTCTTTCTCAAAGGCACATTTGTTTCGAAGAGCCTGTTCCCAGAAGCATCTTGTTTCAAATAAGCTGAGCAGTAAAGTAGACAGAGCTACTACCCAAAGTGGCCATGCTTACCTGCTCAGTAATCAGACCACACACTGATATAGTGTGTGATTCTGTAATTACTCTGATTATTTCAACACAGGTCACATTTGAATGGCCCTCTCTTCCATCAGTGATTTTTACTTTTTCGCTGTTATGAGTTGCTGTTTGCCTCTAGGCGGGCCTCTGGTCACCGCTGTCCTGCTTCTGAAGCTGTCTTCATCTGTGCCACTATTGCTGACATGCCATCAGTTGCATGGCCTGTGCATGCCCCCTCTGGAAGCACAGTACTGTACTGGTAGTGACTGTCCTGCTTTTGTGCATTATGTGTCTAGGTCACATTGTTTTCACTTTTTGCTGCATTTGCAGTTAGATTCATTAGCATATCTTTTGTACCGAATTCTGCTTTTTTTTTTTTTAAATTGCTGCCGGTTCCTCAGACTCTGCTGTCAGAAAGCAATATTGCCCTGTCTGTACTAATTTTGTCTCTTCTATGTGAGCAGGTAACAACTCTGATACATGCATCATAGTCTGAAACCTCTCCCATATTTCTTTTGAAGTCATCTCGCACAGAAGTGCCTCCATTTTCTTAATTGAACAAATGATGTGGGCGGGACTATGTCATCATTTGTTTGCTCCTACTTCTTGCTTCCCTCCTTTCTTTTCTTCAGATTCCCTCTTTACATTACAAGGAACATGCCTGGAAGAACTCTTCTTTTGTGTAATATTTAGTGGTGCTCCATTCACTACTGCACAGATAGGGAATGTGAACTCCTGTCTGGTTTCGTCCCTTGCCTCACCTAGCTCATGCCTGGAAAATAACAAATGCAAGTTTTTGAAGGAATACACTCTATTTCTCAGTCTGTTTCCTGAAAACTTTAAATCATTTTATGAAATCATTATAAATTGCATTCCTGGTTTTTCTTATACCAACTATATGCACACAGTAGTTAACATTCATTGATGGACTTGGGATATTTCTTTATGGCCCTTGTGATATGTTCTAATCTGATAACAGAATTCACTCTGAGGGGTTTATTTCTAAGTTAACAAGATTCAGTATGTTAAGTGTTTATGTTTTACTTTTCTTCTCTTCATGTCTTGCACTAAGTGTTATTGGAGGATTGTGAGACAGGGAGGAATCCTCTCAGAGTATCATTTGCTGTTCCTACTACACCCAAAATGTCCAGAAGAAGTTGTGCTTAAATAACCTGGCAGATTTTGGTGCAAAGAAAGCCTTAAGAGAGGGTCAGTTTGGGTTTGTACCCCATAATGAAATCAGGTAAGAAAACAAGTATGGCGTCATTAAGGTGCCTGAGCCTCTTGTTGCTGGTGAAGCTGAGAAAGAAGTAAGGCCCCTGCTGAGTGGTGGTATTTCTCTGACTACCAGCTCTGCCATGCTGTTCCTGCTGGGCTATAGTTCTTCCTGCTACTAAGAAGCATATATTTTCATTATTTATTACATGGGACCTGTCACTCCAAAACAGAGCCACACACCACAGTGATTTTTTATTGCTAATTATTCTGCTAATTTGGGTCAACAACTTAGCTAGGCCCAGCTGAAAGTTTTTTATTATTCAGCTCTTGTGTCATTAACATGGCTCCATTGGACTAGAGACTACAGTAAAGTTTTATTCAACTGTCTGGGACCTCAATGCTGGATGTGGATGCTGCATGCACACACACACACACACACACACACACACACAAACTCACACACCTTCACTGCATGTTATCTATGTGTTCAGGAAGACAAAAGTAAAAGCTACAAGGTACCTTGTAGTCTGTACTCGAGAACCTTGAAATATTAGTCATCACATTCTTTGCAAATTATTTTGGCCCTGGTTCCATGCTGTGCCTGTCTTGAAGCATCTGCTTGTCAGCACTACCTGCAAATATGTAACTTCCAGGGCTGGGATTTCTGCAGTCATGTTGCTTTCTCTTCCAGAAGCAAACTCCGTGAAAGAAATAATTAGGTTATCTTTGTGTGCAGTGCTTAGCAGAGTGCCTGGCATGTGAAGGATGGAATAATGTGTTGATGTGTCCACACATGCATGTGTGCCTTGGTTTGTGTCCTTTTAGAGATTAAATGCTGTGATTTTAAGGTTAGTGGAAAGAGTACAAGGTAAATTGGAACTATATCCATTATGGTTTTAGTGTATGTCAAGTAAACCATGGAATTCAGTGTTCTTTGAGCCTACACATAGAAATGACCTGGTGTTTCCACATAACCAGAAATGATATTTTCTTTCTCTCTCTTGATCTAACATGCCATTGCTTCACAGTGTGTTTCAGGATGTCATGTGTCGTGCATTTATAATGTCAGACTTGTGAACATATATGACAAAATAAAGTCACAGGAACAAAAGTCTGCTTGCAAATACACCTTGATTGCTTTGCTTAGACTATCACCACCTTTAAATAACTGCCTAATACCAGCTGATAGTCCCAAAATGATTTGGTATCCCATATTCTTCCTGAGTTTCCACACAAGGAGTCATGAAACTGCCTGGTCACTGTGGTGGCTGTCATTGGCCTCCATAGCCCTGCACTTCTGTGGATTGTTACCATGAGTTTTATCATGTGGTTTGGGTGTCACTAGCTTTGCTAATTCTTGGGGCTCCTTTAGGCAACATAAAGTCACTTTGTCTACCTTAAGCCTTTTTAACACTTTATATAACTGTGACCTTCAAGTTGGCAAAGTAAATTTCACTGAAAGACCAACAAATACAAGAAATTGCTTAGATTTGACTTTATCATTGAATGTTTTCCTTTCTTCATAGATTGTGATTGATAGTTTTGTTGGGATAGAAGTCTGGGCCAGCGATTATGGTCCCTTAAAGTTCGTAGAACATCTGCACAGACCCTTCTGGCTTCAGAGTCTCCACTAAAATGACCCATTATTCTAATGGGTCTACCCTCGCAGCTGTCAATAATTCTTTTTGGTTCTATACATATAGTATTTTGATTATTATATTTTTGGGGGGATTCCTTTTCTGGTCTTGTCTATTTGGTGTTCTGTGTGATTCTTGTACCTTGATAGGCATCTGAATCTTTAGGTTGGGGAAATTTTTCTCTATGACTTTGTTGAAACTATTTTCTGTGCCTTTGACCTGGGTTTCTTTTTATTCCTGCATTGCTCTTATTTGTAGATTTGGTCTTTTCAGAATGTCCTGGATTCCCAGGATGTTTTGTGCCTGGAGTTTTTTAGATTGAACGCTTCGACTGGGTGCCCATTTCTTCTGCATTGACTCCAGCGCGTGAGACTCTCTCCACATGTCTCATATTCTGCTGCATAGGTTTTACCTTGGAGGTCTTTGTTTGACTTTCTGCATTTCTCATTTCCAGTTTCATTTCAGTTTTGGTTTTCTGTAATGATTCTGTTTCTGCTTTCATGTCTGGAACTATTTTCATTATTTCACCGAACTATTTGTGTTTTCGTGGTCTTATGTGATTTGTTCATCCATCCTTCGACATACTTATAATTGCTGTTTGAAGTCCTTGCCTAGTATATGTGTTTCAGCTATATAGCATTTCTCAGGACCCCTGTAGTAAGCTTAGTGAGTTCTGGTGGAATCTCATTGTGTTGGCTGTTCATGTTTGCCCTGGGGTCTGGGCATCTGCAGTTACAATGATTGAAGTGTCTCTAAGTGTTGCTATATGGTCTTGTCTGTATTGGATGGGTGTTCCATTGTTCGGTTTCTCTTGCCCTCAGCATCCTAGGCAAGTGTGGTGGCTGTGCTCAGAAAAGTTAAGAATAGTACTTTCGTTACCAGAGTCCAGAGACATAATGTATAACAGATAAGCTTAAATAGCTTATTAAAGAAAACACTGGATGAGAAGTCCATTCTCCAAACTTATAGTCCATAAGCCCACAAGAAACCATTGTTTTGGGGGGAAAGTCTATAAAATATAAATGGCATATAGCATAGTATGCATGCAGTTGATTGTTCAGTCTCTGTGGGCCCCATGAGCTCACGATGGTTGATTTTGTGGGTTTTCTTGTGGTGTCTTTGACCCCTCTGGCTCTTTCAGTCCTTCCCCACCCTCTTCTACAGGATTCTGCAAGCTCCACGTAATGTTTGGCTCTGGGTCTCTGCATCAGTTTTCTGGTAGCCTGTTATTGTGTCATGTGTTAGTGAATGATTAACCCTATGTGTTTGCTTGTAATATTTGTGTTGTTGGTACCTAGGAAATTAAGTTCTATTTCTCGCCTGCGCTCTCAGAATGGTGGTGAGTGAAGTTTTGAAGACTCTTTTCTAGATGTCTCTTGGGAGTAGAAGTCTTTGCCATGTGTGCTGCAGTTACCTGGAGAGATGGTCCTTGCAGTGCTGTTCACTGCAGCCTCCGACAGCTGCAGGCTTCTAACCCGTGTGCTTAAGACACGTCTGTTATATTAGCCTTTGAAATTCAGCACGTCTGCGAACTAAAGGGAGTTAGGTATTTTCTCCTCATCGGGGCTTTAATCCTTCTCCTCTTCACCTACACTAAACTATTAAGACATTTAACCATAATAGTTATTTGTTTAAAACATCCCCTAGAGAGAACCTCTACAGAGAGTCAGTATTCCTGTCAGTGCAGTCCACAAATGGTGGAAAACAGGTCACACTGACTATTTTCTCTGACTACTCAGAGAAAGAACCCATTTCATAAAGCTTTGAGACTCCCAGATTAACTACAGTAGTTGAATACAAAAAGGGGCCCTCTCCCCTTTGGGGCTGTTATGATATGTGTTTGATTCTGAGGTCTTTCAGCTCTCCGTAACTACTGTGGTTTTTATAAGGAAATAATGCATAGAGTTTGCAGTTGCACTTGTCCAACTAGAGTTTCTCTTCTTGTCCACCAGTGGTTCTCCAGCACCAACCTGTGTTAGAAAAGGGCTTGGGTGTATTTTCCAGCAGCTGTCAGGTAGTACCTCATAAAAGATATCTCCAAAAGCTGCTATTCCTCAGAGCAGGAAGCCCCGTGCAGACCTTCCTCTGCTGCTGAGAAGAGGCCACCCACTATAGGAAAACTGCAGTGGGGTTTACCCCATCCGGACTGTTGATGCCTTATATATGCATTTTTGCTCACACCAAATGTTCTATCGTGCCCTTAACTACTCACCAGATTAACTGTGTGCATCTCGGGGATCAGACTAGGTCAGTGCCATTATCACTGAGCCATCTTCTTGCCAGCCCATGTTTAACATTCCCACACACACATTGAAACCCTGATAAGTTAGCATCATTGTGTTTGGCTTTACCATTCAGATTTATTACAGAAAACAAAGGTGAAAAATAATAGTGTTTCTTTTCTTTGTATCTCCATGTTTCTTTCCCCCACCGCTCAGTATTTTCCTTTGGCCTTATATGTCTAGCATTTCTAGTAAAGTAGATCTGCTATCAATGGATTTTTGTAGTTTTTCTTATCTAACAATGTCCTTCCTTATCTCTATGGAATATGCTAAGTTGACAAATGTACCTATTAATAGAACATGAAGGCTGTGAGTCAATTTAAGAAATTCCAACGTAGCAAATTAAAATGTCTCTGTCCACCATTGTTTGAGAAATTTGCAAAATCATTTGAATCATTTTTATTCGATGTCATTGTCCCTATCAACTGTTAAGATTTAAATTTTTTTTTCCATATATTTCCACGCTTGATGATGTGTTTGGGTATTTGTTTGATGTTTATCTTGAGTTCACAAAGGGGTGTGTGTATTTCCTTGTAGTCATTCACTGCCTCTGGATTTACACTCTTCCTACCCCTCTTCTCCAACGATCCCTGAGTTTTGGGAGGAGGGCTGTGATAACGATGCCCCACTTGGGGCTGAGTATCCCACACTCTGTTTTTCTCTGCACCGTGGCCACTTCTGGGTCTTTGTGTAGATTGCCGTCTACCTCAGAAAGGTTTTCTGATGAGGGCCGAGAGATGCAGTCGTCTGTGGATAAATGACAGGTGGTTAGGATCTGGCTCCCCGTGGGCTTCTCTAGCCCCAGGCTCTCGGCCTGACGTAGGAGCCAGGTATGGATGACATCACAGACGTTCTTGACTGTGTACATATATTTCTTCAAACAAAACTTCTGCTTCATTCTTGTGTTTGTCTACTCATGTGTTTTGACCTTTGGATATTATTTTCTGGTTCCTGACTCTCCACTTGCATGTTTTGGTTGTTACTTTACAATTTCCTGAAACCCTATCCACATTTTTCTGTCTTCTTTCTGTTGTTCAGTTTGGCTCTTTTGTGTTTGCCTTTGAGTATACTGAATGTTGTGACTAGTCCACTACTGACCTGTCAGTAGTGACAGGTTTGGTTTTTGGTTTTTTCTAGTATTGTATGTTCAAGTTGTAATAGTTCTGTTTTTTAAATATTTATAAATTTCTGCTAAGAATTCCTGCCTTTCTGTGTAAGTGTATTTTATCTTAACGGTTGCCATGAAGCTTTGTTTTCCTAATTCTGTCATCTGGTTGTCCCAAGATTTCCCCTTACCTTTAGAATCTAGAATTGGTCACTTGAGGCTGGGTGGACTGCTGAATGACCCTAAGGCCTTCACAGCATGCTGAGTTTACCTGCTCCCAAATGAACTACCAGCCCTCAAACACTTACAAGTTTTGACCGTTATGCAATTTGAATTGCAGTCTTGATTTTGTGTGTGTAGAATTGGAGTCCCTGACATAGCATGCTGCAGAGCAAAATCATTACCACAAAACTTTGTTAGGTTCAGACTAAATTTCTGCTTTTGACTGCTATTAAGGCAACCCTGTCCATTAACCTTAGACCTTATGGTGGTTTAAATGTTAACTGAGCCTTCTAAATGAATGTATGTGTGTGTCCCATTAAACAGTAGCTCAGGGCTTCAGCTGAGGTGTGCGCACGGGGATCAGACAAGTTCTAGTTCTTCTCATTTTCCTACATTCTAGCTCGTAGGTTTCACTTTGCCCCATTTCTCTGGGTTCAAAGACAGAGCTTCTGTTGCAGTTTTCATTTCTAGGTCGGTTGCCCACTCTGTTCCTGCTTTGGGGAAAACTAAGAAAATTGGAGAGCAACAGAAGGGAGAGGGCACTCCTGTGTGGTCTTTCCAAGGCTTCTCACACTCTGGAATGCACATGCATGGATCTTGAAAACTCTGTTGTTCAGCTAGCTCACCTGGAGTCTTAGTTACAATCAGCAGGTGCATGCATTCTGATCTTACGGCCAGGAGAGAACAAAGCTCCAGATATAGGTTTTGAAGACTCTCTGGATCCAGAACTTAAAATACTGTGTTGTCTGTCCTCTTCAAAGAAGATGTGACGTTAGAACTAGATGCTCTGAATTGAATACAGCCACAGCCTCTTGAAGATCTCCCACAGATCATCCCTTGGTTCCTGACAACAGATTTGTATTTGACTATTGTTAGGGAGGTATTAAAAACCATTTCCACCTCACCCACAGAAGAGGTGAAAAGAAAAGGAGGGGAGCCATGAAATGCAATGCAGTGAGGAACAGATGGCCTGGCTTGAACCTGGTCAGCCGGCAAGCGCCGGCACCTCTCTGGATCCCTCCTCATAAGCAGGGTTAGAATACAGCGGGACGCACTGCAGAAATGACTCACCTCCAAAAACACATGAGCCAGGCCTTCACCCTGATGAGAGATTGAGTATTTTTATTATCTCCGTAATTCAAGAAAGTGGCAAACCCCGTGAAAGTATGCAGACATGGTTGACTATTTCTGCAAGCGTGCTCTACCGTCTCCCTCACAGTCATGTTTCCAGGCACTGCCCATTTCCTTTGTGATCGTGACATACTCTTATAGTGACTTGTTCTGGAAAATGACTTACATTTGTTGTTCTGGGCCTCTTCTGACAGTAGTACCTTCAACAGTAACAGTGCTAACCTATAAACAAAGAAAATAACAGTAGCTCATTGAAAGAGTTGATGCTGTATTTATTGTATGCTGCTAGTTTATAAACATTACCCTCCTAATCCTGCCAAGTTATATTTGTCAAATGAGTAAAATATAGCTAAATGTTCCAAGGCCACTTAGGTAGCAGAACTGTGCCCTTGGTAGGGCCTGAAGTTCCCAAGACAACATGGCTGATGGCTGTCTACAGATGAGGGAATTATGTAAGCCAGCGCCTGACTGTCACTTCCTTTGGCAGTGAACCAGCGGGAGTGCGTGGTGAGCTGCCACATTTAAAAGCTGGGCAGTGAGTCAGATTCAGTTTTTAACTTGGGCTTCCTCCATGGGTTCTCCATTGTGAGGCTTGATCCAGTGAATAAAACTAGTCCCAGCAAATCAGCAAAGCAAAGTGCTGCGCGTGTCTCTGTGAATGGCTGTGGGGCTGACCAGCCATGTTCCCTACTGAAAGGAGAAACTATTACTCCTCTGATCATGATTAGTGACTGCAAGGGTAAGTGAATACTGTGAAGAGCCGAAGAGCCGGCGTTGATGGTGGGATGTTTAGGTGTCCGTTGCTGACATTACCATTTAGACTCGCCTGCTGCGATAGTGCACGCCTAGAGCCGCAGCCCTTGGGGTGCCGGGATGGGAAGATCAGATGAGTCCCAGCCAGGCAGGGCCCAGGGAGCCCTCACTTCAAAACAACATGTGTTCCAAGGACAGATATATAAAAATCACCTCAGAATGAAACCAGCTATTTACTCAGAAGAAAATAATTTAAAATGTAAAACTAGAAGGATGCCTTCAGCCTGGAACATTTAAATAAGATATCCATTCATGAGGTGTTCTTTGAGCACTACTTTGTGCCTCATACTTGTCCGGACATTAGGAATCTAAGGAGAATGCAGGAGTTGACAGGATTCACCTGTGCTTTTCAAGAGCTTCACATCTTTGATGATTACTTTCCCCTCCTGCATTAGCCTTCCTCTCCATCACATCCCATGCTGTATACACACACACATGCGCATCCAAGGCTCCACATGGGGTAGGGCATTCCCTTGTACTGAAGCCCTCTGTGCACTCTCTACTTCTCTGGGTCTCTACAGAAAATGTTAAGGGTTTTTTTTTTTTTTGGTTTTGTTTTTAACATATATAAAACTGTTTGTTTCTCAGTTCCTCTTCTACAGTTACTAATGTATCATCAACCCTCTAAGCTAATCTGGTTTTCCCTCCCATCATACATCCCAGAAATGCGTGCATTTTGTAGCTTTTCCTGCTCCAGCTACATACCCTGATGTCTCTTGAACCTGTCCCATGACTCAGTCTCTTCCTTCCTCCTCTAACTCCTCCTGCCCTGGCTGGCAGGAAGTCCAGCCCTGTTCTCTCTCCTGCTCAGGATTGTCTGTAAACTTTTATTGACCTATCAGGGGACAACTGGGGAGCAGTGTTTACACAGAACTGAAACAGGAGATTCTCAGAACAAGGATTGCAACCAGATATGGGGACACAGAAATCAGCATCTGAATTACACAATAACCTAATAACTACAGAATATGCTCAACTGAGGTTTCAACTACTTTTTCTCCCCCTCTTTGTCCCCTGTGGTCATGGTTTTATTATAGCCACTGATTGTCTAAAATTCCCCTTGTCCAAATCCAGTTGAGAATTCCAGTGGCCAGCTCATAGTCCGACCTCGTGTTCCCCATAGTTGCTCACTGCTCAGTGCTCCTCCATGAAATGCTGTATGGTTCCCTCTGCCCTCTGATGCCTCTTTAGTGTTTCTTTGCCCTTTTCTTAAACCATAGTGTGTCATGGCGCCTCATCTTTGCATGACACCTTTCTTCTCTCTACATTGGCAGTGCATGTATTTTCCAATCGCAAACCTTCGAATGCCGTCCAAAAGCCAGAGCTGTCTCTTAGACCTCTCTGTGACCTTAGAATAGGTATACCAACTACTTACTCCTTCCTCCACTCAGACTCCTGATAGATCTCTCAAACCAAGTGTTGTTGATTATTAATATTTATCATTGATTTATCTTTTAGTTAAGCAGTGGTTATTCCTGAACCAGCTGTATACCTAAATCACCACACAGAGACAGGGGTTTATTTAGTTAACCTAGAGCACAGTGCTGGGCAATAGTTACTCCATCCTAAACTTCCAAGCCCGCATAGTTTCCTCCCATTCAGATTTCACCCATTATACTTGCTTTTAGTCATATCTTAGGTCCGGTTCATCTCTCCTTGTGGTTTGAAGTCCTCTCCTGCTGATCTTTGCTCTCCTACTCACCAACTTGCTTCCTTTTCCTCTCCTCCAGAACAGGATGTCCCACCCTATTCTCTCCATTGCTCAGCATTGTGGCTAGTTGTTTTATTGACAATACAGAGAACAAATGGTGGCATGTTTACATAAACTGGAGACAGGAGATAGTTAAAATAAGCATCACAAAGCAATGTTGGGATTGAAACCAGATAGTGGGGTAGAGAAATCAGCATTTGAATGAACAAGGGTAAATTTTAGACATTCCACAAGAACATTATACCAACATCCAAGTTTACCATTATATTTACTGCTTAGACACACACACACACACTTAAATGAAACACTTAAATAGCATAAGCATTCTCATATAGCAAATCCAAATCACAGAACATGTCTGGAAACCCCCTAGACTCAAAAGTAATCCCAGGCTCCTTGGTTTCCTGCTGCTCTCATTGTGGTTTCTCTGCTTATAGCTTCCTGTTTATCTTGTCCATGTTCAGGCTAGCAGAAGGGAGAGGGAGAGACAATTGCCCAGACACACTGTAGGCAGTTCTTATGCTGCCATTTCACTGACCAGCACAGCTGAACCTTACCTGCAGGGATACTTGGAAGCTTCACATTTTAAACAATATGGCAAACATTCAGCTAAATTCCAGATTGTTTTACTAAGGAGGAAGAAAATAGTGTTAAGAGGAAACCATCACTGACACACGCCCTTCCTTTGGGTCTTGGATTAAATACCAATTATCAAAGAGGCCTTCAGAGGCCTATCTAACCTACACTTCGCTCTTTATATCTGCACAGCCTAAATCATGTCATATGGTGCTACACACACTCATGACTTCCTTTATGGATAAATCTGGTTGCTGAATCTTCTCACTAGACTTTGCTTTGTTAGCCATATGATACAGCCTCAATGAGTAAAGTAGAACAGAGAGGGATAAAGAAAGCCAAGAAGCTGTGTAGAGTTTTGCCTGTCCTGAGTGCAGAAGAGTTTCCCACCTCCTCACCACCTCAGCCTTTCCTGTCCTTTGGGAAGCTCTGGGGATGGTCTCTTGCTATAGTCACATGCCACTACTTACATAATAAAAATAAACCAAAAGTATACAAAATGCAACTTCCATTTCCCAGTCACACTAGCCACAGTGCAAGTCCTGAGCAGCAGATGTGACCGAGCACAGCAGTCCATTATCTTAGCAGCTCTTGGGCAGTGCCCCCCTCGGGAAGCTAGTCAACAGATGGCAGACTCTTAGTCTCTCCCATGACTTTCTCTTCTAAAGGAGAATCTGCATTTTTCTATTTAAATGGAAATCTATGTGGTGCCTAGAAAACTAGCATGTGGCCTGCTCCATATGCAAATGTTCTCCTGGGTGATTTTTACCTGTGACAGAATTGATAGGGAGCCTGGTAATTCACAAGCGTTCTTAACCTCATTATAAATACACTGCAGATGTGAAAATGCGAAGTGCGGGAGTCATAAATGTGAAAGCAGCTTTCAACTTGTTTTAATGGGTGTTTTCTGTATCTTGTTATAACCTAGGGACCTGGCTGCACGAAACTGCCTGGTTGGTGATAATAATATCCTAAAAATCAGTGATTTTGGAATGTCAAGGCAAGAAGATGGTGGAGTGTATTCATCTTCTGGCTTAAAGCAGATCCCCATTAAATGGACAGCGCCGGAAGCTCTTAACTATGGTAAGAACGGACTCTGGTTCCCCCTGAGAATAAGGCTGGCCTGCACCAGCACAGCACACAGGCACGGTTTGGGTAGAGCAACACAGAGCGGGTGTAAACGTCCTTCCCATGCTCTCAGGCATGACAGACGTGCTCACAGCTGCGAGACAGCTGGGCTGAAAAGGTAAATGACCGTGACTAGACATCTAAGAATTCCTATTGTTCCAAAACTGGGCACCATCATGGCCATGCATCAGGTATTGCCGGGCTGGGGCCTGTTGGTTTGAATAGCCTGTAACTGATCCAGCAATCTTATCTAAGGTTAGACATAGTCAGTCGAGTCTTCAGTTTGTCACTCCGCAGGATCCTGGTCTCAGCCTCTGTCTCTGGAACTTATAAAAAAAAAAAAAAAAAAAAAACCACCCGTCTCATTGCCCAAGGTTTATATAAGAGTGGAGATTTTTGTGTTGTGTTTTTTTCTCTTCTTTTTTCCACTGAAAATTTTTATTGTGAGCAAGTCAGGACAACACATGGGAGTTAGTCCCTGCTATCCCACAGTTGTCCCCTGGGGCTGTTGTGGTTAGTACAGAATTTTCATACACCCAATAGCCCAAACTAGTGTCATTTCCTGGGGAGCCACTAGGTAATTATTTGAGTGTAACTGGCTTGGAAACCTGTTGACACAGAGTCAGATGCCTGGTGCCAGCAAGAGGGAGCTGTGAGCTTTCTAGGGATTGTAAACCAGCCTTAGAGTCCAGTGGAATCCCTGTCACTGCCCACAGGATTCTTCTCTGAAGTGGGTGCTTACCTTATAGATATACTACTAGATGAAAGATAAGACTGTAACACTTGTATCTCCACAGAGGTTTTCTTTACTTGCAAAATGTTTGTAAAAACCCTTGTGACTAACTGTTTATGGCAGGTAAATCTCTGCTCTGAGCACAGTGTGCTCTAGTGAACACCAGCCTCACGAAAGAATGTCCGAATTAAAGACTAACTACAGCTATGTGGACCAGACAAACATAAAGTGTTTTAAGTTAAAAAGACAAGTAGGAAGCTCTTTGGCTGACATTTAGGGACTTGTTTTTTTAACTGCCTTTGATTTTGTAAGATGCAGAAGAATTTAGGTGAAGAGAAAGAGTCTGTAGAGGGAGGTGACAGCACAGTTTAGTATGTGCTGTCCAGTCCAGGAGGAAGTTCCTGAGAAGGACACAGCCTCAGGGTCTACAGATTTATATTATGAAAGATTGGCTTCAGAACCTTGCACTTGTTGTTTGGTTGGTTTTTTGTTTTGTTTTTTTAAACAAGTGGGGAGGGTCAATTATCTCATGAAAGTTCTTAATTTCTTGTTATACTTCTATATTTACTTACTTCATATCCAGGAGCCCTTTCTTCTCTACTGCTTCCTTCCTTCCCTCTTGCCTCAGGCTGCTGAAATTCTACTCAGATCTTACATGAAGAAGAGGTCAGGGAGATAAAAACAATTTTCTCTCTAACAAAACTCTGGAAGCTTTGACTTAGGCCTGTTGGATTAAGTTGTGCCATTAGTGTTACTTAAAATGTCTTTAAAGAATCAGGCAATATTAAAGGGTCCCTAACCCACACCTGTCTTTAGCTACATAATTTCTCTTTCCAGGCACAGATATTCTTGCCATGCTCTCCTCTTGTTCTCAGACTTCTGAGCCATGTTGTTGTGACTATCTCTCTTCATTACCTTTTCCTCGCTCTGGTAGGATGCCCCGACAGCAGCAGCTTAAGGGAGGAGGAGCTGATTTCTGGTTTCTGTTTCCAGATGGTCATAGTTTGTTGTGGCAGGAAAGGCATGGCAGCAAGAAACAGAGAACGAACAGGAAGTAAGGCTGGAGCATAGGGCATCAGCACCTGTCCCCAGTGACCTGCTTCTTCCAGCAAGGCTTCCTTACCTTCCCAACATCCCCACCTCTTGGGGACCAACTGATCACACCGATCAGCCTATAGGGACATTTCACATTCAAACCACTACACTCCCCCACAAATAAATGATAGTATATGTAGACTGTATGGCTTGCATCTCTTCTACCCTCAGTCCAGTTTTCAACAAAAATACTAGGTTTATAAAGAAAAGGTAGGACTGATCTTCAGCTAAGAAACAAAGTCATCTATTTATCAGTTACTGACAAAAGTTTTCCAGCAGGGAGTGGAAGAAGGGGTCTTCCCCAGGGAAGAGCACATCAGTTGGTTGTCCGTTGTCATCTGGTCACCACTGAAAACACATATACAAGTAACAGTATAGGGACTAAACAGGTTACATTTAAATATATATGTATATACATATAAGCATGCATGTGATGACAGTTGGTGAAAAAAGAGGCTATAAATTTGAAAGAGTCGGGAGGAGAATATGGAAAGGATTGGGCAGAGGAAATTGGGAAATTGGAGAAGTGTTGTAATTATCTCAATCATTTAACAAGATAACCAGTTGCCACCTGCTTGTTTGGAGATGATGGTGAAGCCCACAGCATAACTAAGCAGGAATAACTTACAGTTATAAGCTATAACTACTGAGACTCAGGATTGAGAGGGACACAGGATTTTCTGCTTAGATATATTGTTAGCTTCCGGCCTGGGCAAGACATCTCCTACTCTATGCTTATGTCAATTGTAGTGCCTCTTCTCCAGGGGGCTGAGCGGCTCAGACAAGTCAAAGAGCAGCACAGTGCTGGCTCAGACTTACTCTGCAATGTTGAAAGGACCCAGGTTAAAGGTCAGGGAGGTTACAGAGGCTCTGAATGGGATCTGGTTACAAAGTGCCTGTCTTGATCTCCACCACACAGTATTTTACAGGGTAAGGTGTACATCGACATAACTTCTTACAAATTAGCCTTAACCTCAGCCACTGATTGGGTTTCATGAAAAGACATGATGTGTGAAGAAGAGTAACTCTCCTACCCAACAGCTCAGGAGACACCCATAACTACCTCTGGTCTAAGCAAGAAGCTAATTCCCCAGCTGGAGCTGATAATCAGCAAGTGCCCCAGACTGAGTGCCCGTCCCAGCACAGGCAGCCGCTCTGGCCACTTTACTCTCTTCCAGAATGGAAGAGGCCTGTCCACTTTAGAGGAACAGTTTTCTAGGAGTGGCATTCATAAATCCTTGAGTAGCAGATGGATAGAAAATGTTGTGATTCAGGCAACACATTGCTGTAAGCCAGCACTGGAGAGGTTCAGGTAGGACCTGGAGTTGAAGGCCAGCCTAGGCCACATGAGACAGGCAGGGCAAAGCCTTCACCATTACTGCAGGTGACAGCATATGCCATGTGTTAGACAAGACTCAGAAGTACATACTGTCCTGGAGACTGGGAGGGATGATTCTGCTGCTCCTCCCTGATTGCATATCTACCTCCAGAAGGCATCATGGGTAGGATTTTTATCTCCATGTTTCTGCTGAAGGGGACCAAAAAAATTTCTCAGAGTTCAGTTCATGTAGCTCAGTAAAACAGGTGCACCCAGATATTTTGACAAAACAAGGTACCATGTAATTTGAATACGTTCTTTTTTTTTTTATATCAGCCAGCTATTTTAATTTCCAGTCTATTCAAACCACACAGAGAAATGTTTTTTCTGCAAATGTAACTATCAGTGGGGAAATGAGACCTTTAAGCATGTAAGAATATCTGTAAACAGTGGTGAGGAAAATAATTTGAAGTCAAAAAACCTTCCTTATTGCTTTAAGTTTGTTTTGTAATTTTACTGGGGAAAAAAGGATGCAGGCAGAAGACCAAATTGTAGAAATCCAACTTATCTAATCTTCTAGGCACTGATGTGTGCAAATTTGTATTTTTATGTATATTCAAACCAACCATCTCATCCAGCTATTACAAGGGAGATAAGCCTGTATGGTGGCCGAATTTTTGTTGTTGGGGAAGGGGAGAACTGTTTTATAGCTCATTTAACTGAACTAGCCTCCTGAAGACTCCATCTAATTGTTGGCACTGCCAGGCCTGGAATGAACACGAGCACCAAGAATGGGATGTGGCTGTGGCACTCCTGTGGAAGCTGGGCCACAGGAGCCTGAGAGTGCTGCTCAGAGAGCCACTGTCTGCCCGTCCCACTGACTCACCTTTTATCACCATTTTCTCCCTCTCAGGGAGATACAGTTCTGAAAGTGACGTGTGGAGCTTTGGCGTCCTCCTCTGGGAGACATTCAGCCTAGGAGTCTGTCCATACCCTGGAATGACGAACCAGCAAGCACGAGAACAAGTGGAGAGAGGTAGGCCGAGGCCTCGGTGCCCCACGTTCATGTCCTAGCACAGCAGTGCCCGTGGCCTGTCTGGACCAGATTTGGGAGGGAAGAGTTACAGTGCTGTTTGTGACATAATAAAGAGGAAGTAGAGAAGTCTACTTCCGAATACTGTGGGTGCTGTGGGTGCTGTGGCGCCTACAGAACAAAAGCAAACACTTGCAAGCCTGTCCGACCCGTGTCTCGTAGGTGGCATGTAGCTGAGATAGCTGTGAACGTGGCAAGACAACTGGGAGTTTATTTAAAGCATCCTTTTCTTTTGCAATTTGTTAACTCTACAAGTTCCCAAGTGTGAACCGCATGCACACCAACCCTACCGTATCACAGTAAGAAAGGGTTGGGTATGTCTGCAGGGCTCTCAGCACATAAAGAGAACTGCACTTTATCCTGCTTGTCTGAGGTAAAAGAAGGCAGACTGCCTTAGAGTGCGTTGCTATGTCACACCAGACAAATCCCCTCAATCCTCCAAGTGGAAACGCTTCCAGTTTCCAGGAGGAATGCTGAGAAGGTAATCTGAAGGAAGACCATGGTCCTCCAGATGGAGACGGGGTGGCTGGCTGGCAGTAGCCCTCCACACACACGTGTAGGTCACAGCTTCCAACAGAAGGAATGTTGCCCCAGCCTCTACTCCGTGGCCAGCCTGCCTGGGGTGCCTGAGTGTGGGGGTAGCCTGCCTGCCCTCCTTGCACACACACCTCCCAGTACAGGACCCCAACACTGCCAGACAGAAGCCTGTGAGGAATGGAAACGGTTCCTCCTCAGCTCACTGCTGAGTGAGTGTACAGGCCCCCGTCTCCAGGCTTTGTCTTCATCTGATAACTCTGGAAGCTAATTCTCAGAACAATTAAAATATCAGTTGTATATGCTACAGCTTACTTGAGACTTGCTGAAGACTCCGTGGCTGTCTGTAATTGTGTGTTCCGCATCATTCACAACGCTGACAGGGGTCTGTTTCTATCCCAGTTACTGCGTAAGGTACTAACGTTTGCAAACAGCATGATGCCCCATGTGGGTGTTATGGCATATTCCCTTCCTGAGTTCTCTTCTCTTGAATCTTCAGGATACCGGATGTCAGCCCCGCAGAACTGTCCAGAGGAGATTTCTAAAATCATGATGAAGTGCTGGGATTACAAGCCTGAAAACCGCCCTAAGTTCAGTGACCTTCACAAAGAGCTCACTGTCATCAAGAAGAGATTCACATAGTACCAGGCAGAGCCAGCCTCCACCTGCAGGCCTCTGTCCTCAGCCACCCTGATTTTACACCACCTTACTGCAAGCATCTTTGAAGGTTATGGTTTTTGGTTTTTTTTTTTTTTTTTTTTTTTTTTTAATTAAGTGGGTTTTTAAAGTATGTTAAAGGCAAATTTATTCAAGAAATAAATAGTCCTTCCCAGGGCCATAGCTAACCACAGTAGCCCTACCATTTGAAGCCACTGTAGAGAGGAAAAAAAGCACAGGCCTAACTGAGAAGATAAAAGGTCTATCTCTTCATGCCTAGGACCACCGATGTTCTTCCAAGGTTTTCTACATCAGGCATAGCTGTGGGGTGCTCTCCTCTGCCACAGGCCCTCCTCAGTTGGTGCTATAAACAGCATTGGTAGCTCATGCTTGCAGGACGCATTCCCACCACAGTTGGCTTTCTACTCAGCCAAGACAAGATTGTACCTATAAATATAATCATATATTGGGAATTACTTGGACCTCCTAGGGTTTTTCTTCTCTCTCCTATCAGAACAAGCCCGGTGAGAACATCACGCTCCTGGGTTATTTTGTCTTTTACCTCCTCGGTTCAGGCTGCCGAAAATGGTGTGTGGAAACGTTACAGAGGGCACACAGTATAGAGGCAGCTGCTCCTACAGGGCATACAGAGGAGAGGGGGACAGAGGAACAGGTGACCAGGAGGGCAGGTTGGGAAAGAAACAGCTAACCAGTGTGCAACGAGGAGAAGAAAACAAGTAGCCTTCCTCCCTGACGTACAGCTTATAACACAATGGTCTGAACTCCCTAACAAGGTCTGAGAAGTGATTCAGGAGCTCACAGAGCCCAGTGGAAACTTCCCTAAAGATCTACAGTCCACAAAAGGAGCAGCATGATTCTAATTGTACATCTTCATCCTGGGGGACAGTCCCAGAATGGCGTCCCCTTTATTCGTGCCAGTTTCTGGACCTTCAGAGTCCATGACTCACATTCACAAACATATCCACGTATGTCTACTGAAGGGCATGGTTGCTCATGAATGAAATTAATGGGCCAGAAGTCAAATCATTGTTAATGAAGACAATCCCTAAGGATACCCATCACCTCCATCTCCTCTTTTCCCCCAAAGCCACTACCTGGAAATCCTACTGATAGCTCACAGCTCTGCAAGCCCACTGTGTGTCAGATGTATGCCAGTTAAACTAGGATTTGGTTGAACTGAATCTTACTGTGTGCAGGGAACTTCCCCATGATCTGTCACAGTTGTCTCAGGATCATTGTTTCCCCGCACCACTGCATGCAAAGCAACCTCCCTATCCGTACAGCTCTCCCTCAGGTCAGGCAGAGCTCCCCTTCAATGGCTCACACCACTGCAACCCAAGTACAGGGTGCCATGCTCTGCAGGCGTCTGCCAGCCCTCAGAAGGAGATAAGACCTTCCCTTTCAGGATTTCCAAGTGATTCTGTCTATAATACACTGTCTATGAAAGAGACAAAACAGCATCTCCCCGCTCAGCACTATGGTCCCAGCAAGTGACGGGAAGCTTGGCTCCAATCAGGGATAAGACCGGAAGTGTAATCCTTGCGTGTCCTGGTGGAAAGAGAACCATGGCATTGATATTTCACTCATCTAAGCTATTAGGATTTGCAATTCACATCATAACTCTTTGCTTAAATTAAAAAGGCTTTTCAAAACATCGTGACATCTGCAGCATTTAAATTCTATTTTATTCTTTGTCCCAGAGCAGGCAGAGGTATAGTTTAAGATTAACTCATCGGGAGCCTTTCAGGATCATGTCAGTCGTATAGAATATTAAATTTAACATAGGCACACGCATTAAGGAAAGCTTATGCAAAACATTCTTACTGTTAATTTTGTTATGCTTGAAGCATAATTTATTCATCCCTTCTGTTACTGATAATTATTGGAATTATGTACTTTAGGAGGCTAATCCATACCCAGAAAGTGCACATATAAATATACAGTTCTGATTTGCAAGTTGATTTAGGGAAAAGAGGCTGCAGAAATGCACAAAGTTCTATGACTCCTATGGTTGAAAAAGTAGTAATAGTAAACAGTGGCAACCAACTAACAGGGATGCGGCTGGCCCTGAGCCTGGTCACAGATCCTCATTTTCCTAGTGGAGCCCTCGTAGCCCTGCCCCGAGCTTTCCTCACTGGGCACGAAGGAGAAGACTGGTAAGCAGAAGCTGGCTGACTTTTCTTCTGCATTTTTCTGCCTTGAGTCACCAAGAAGCCTTCATGAGAAAGGGCGAGTTCACTGTTTTCCAGAAATAGAAAACTTGTCTGTCACAGTAGCATTCATGGTTGGTGTGTTTCATGTGACCTATGCTTTTCTCTCAAAGCCATTTTCTTAGGAAGACGATAAAGCGTTACTAGGCTTTCTTTCAGCCTATCCTGCTACCAGGTCAACAAGGGGAAGTTCCATGTGATACTTTCTCCTTTTTCCAAGACTTAACAGGGACAGTACAATTGGTTCCTCATTCACAGCTGGCCATCTTCCCACAAGCATCCATCAGTATAGCGTGGAGTATGTCTCACAGGAAACAGGAGTATCTTATGACTGAGACTGTATTCATTTCCTAAAATAACCAAGTTTCTGTTTTAGCCACTGTTTCCATCATCCAGCTACAGCACTGTGCCAAGGCTGTGTTGACAAGCAAGCACTTTAGTTGCAATATGTGCTCCATGCCAGGACTCAGAGTGAGCAAACTGGCAGTGCAGATCTCTGTTGTGTCATGGTCATCAGCTGTTGTACTGGTGTGCATGAACATCATCTTAATATGCTGTGTGTACACTCCCTCACAGCCACGAGTCCTCGAAGCAGGAGTGACAGCTTGAAGAGGGTTGTGCTTGAGTCCTCTTCCTTCCAGCACACTCCGTTTGTCATGCCACTAACATTCCGCCTGTCTCTAGTCAATAGATGTGATTGCCAGGGGAAGCCAGACTTCCCTATCTGGAGATCAGAGCCCTCGTGCAAAACTGCACCACAGCCGAGAAATTGCTGCAGAGACACGTCTCCCTCATGTGTCAGTGTCTTCAGCAGATGGGATCAAAGGCTTGATAGGAAAATCCATCGTTAAAGTGGCACGAGAGCTTAATATCAAAATAAAGTATTACATCTTATTAACTGATTTACTATACACATCAGAATTCTTTTATTAGATTTTTTTATTTTATTTATATTTTTCTGGGTTTATTAGTTTCATGTCAAGTCTGAGTATGTACTTTTTTGAGAATCCAAAATGTCACTCATTTCTGTATAAGACCACCTCAATTTAAAAGCCAGCAAAGTCACCCTGCTGGGACAGATAGACTTAAGCTCCCATAAAATGACCCTTTGAAAATCGTGTTCTAATACAGGTAGTGAATCAACTATTTATCACTGCCCTAAGTTGGTATGAGAAATGCACCCCTTGTCCCCACAAACCATCCCTCTGCCCTCTACTAAATTCAAAGATGAAATTCAGTGGTAGCATTACAATCACTGTGCTGTCCTGACAAGGTATGAACATTCTGGGATGATAGCAAAAAGAAGAAGAAAAAGCCTGCTGTGAAATTATTCATCCCTTTACACTGGCCAGGAGTAATGATCTGGGAGTAGGAGGCCTGTCAATGAGCTGCCCAGGCAGGCTGCAGGGAGGCAAAGTGAGCCAGTTCCCTGGAGCATGTGGAGAAGGTGGACAAAAACTGAGAGTGTCACCAGGAAGTCTGAGGAAACTGCCAGGAGGCCAGACTCTTCCCACAATAAATAAATAAACAAACAAACAGAAAAGATCATCAGCTTCAAAGAGCTCACCCCAATGCCAGGGCCTCTCTGTAGCAGGAGCCACTTGGCACCCCACTCAGAGCTGACACGGTGCAAGGGGATATTCCTCCCACTGTCCCAGTAAACTTGGTCCCATGTGCTCAGTCTTGAAGAAGGGTAGCCAAGGCTCTGTATTTGTACCTGTTATCAGAACTCCTTAGGTGAAGGCCACTGACTCTTCACATTTCATTGGAAATCTTGGTTAGGTAGGACCTAACCTGGGCTAAAGTTTCCTAAATGAGAACATGCTCACATCATCTTGTGGTACCTGTGGCCATCAGGAACTAAATGGTTCCTAGGGTTATCTGCTGAGAGGTGCTCCTACGTGGGACTCTTGAAGGAATAAACCAGCAGGGAAGCTGGGAAAGTTGCGCTGCTTTCTGACCTTACACCAGGAACCTTGGGGAGAGAGAAGAAATAGTCTCAAGAAACGTTGTGAGGCAGAGCCCGGTACAGCTGGGCAAGGGGTTGGGCATCCAGCAGACAGAGGCAGTGAGAGCAGCAATGAGACCCACTGAAAAGCCCCAAGCCTTGTTTGTCACCACAGAGCCAGCCTTGGAGACTGGAGAACAGCCTCCTGCTGGACAGAACCAAATAAAACACACCTCAAGCCTCCACAGCGGCTTCTCGAAGAGCCCAGTTGACTGTCCGCCTGTCTGCCTGCCTTATGTTCCCTGCTGTCTCAGGAAGTAGCCACTGTTTCTCTGCACAGCTGCAGAGGTAGAAGTCAAGCCCATTTCGTAAGCACGGGTAAACTGAGTAATGACACACCTAATGTGGCCAGCACTGCAGGGGAGTTGCTATGACTGTTTCCAGGTTTCATTTATTAATGAAAAGCTGTAACACGGCAGGTTTAGCTTCCTTACTAGCGAACTTGTCAGAATCCTCAAACAAGAATATTGAAGAACATTTCAGAACTACGTGCCCAAACATCTGTTAAACCAGCAAGACACACGGTGTTCCTCAGAGGACCTGAGTGCTAGGTCAATAGACCTCGTAGAACAACGTTCTCACGTGCTGTGTCAGATCCAGGAACTCTCAGACTTGCAGTTTTCCACACTTGCCCTTAGCTTCTGCCTACTATCCTTTCTCATCTTCAGCTTCGTAATGCTTTGCCAGAACAGAAAAGCCTTCATCGCTGGTTTATAAACACAAGTTTCTTCTGGGGTTTCTCTGCCCCCCCAGGAATGTGCAGCCCCATGAAGCCCAAGCACACAGTCAGAATGCAGACAGGAAACTCAGGTGCCAAGTGTGCTGAGAGTGGCCTTATCAGCAAAGGTTTTGGGGATTTTTTTTTTTTTTCCTAAGGACAGAAAGACTGTGAGTGAGCATGCCCAGGCTGAAAGCATCCCTGTTGTCCTGCACTAGTAAACTGAACCCCCCCCCCCCAAGCAATACTGGAGCAGAACTCTGTACAGAAAAGCCCTGGACATCTGATTCTTCCACACACAAGTCTAGGATAAGACACTCTGTATCCTCTATATACAATAAAAGTTATTCAAGTTACATCATGCTAAAAGATTTTCCAAAGCTTCAAGAAAGAAGGCACTGTGAGGGCTTGCGTTCAAAGTAAGCCGGTCTACCTAAATACATACCCTGGAACACTGTATGAAAACATCAGCTCTCCTCCATGGCTTCCCCAAGCACCTCCCCTCCTGGAAAACCAGACACTACCCCCTCTCTATTTGTTGGGAATTTCTGTAGCATCCAAATAAGTAGGTTATAAATGCCTCGTGGGAAGCCCTGTAACTACCAGTGCCCACAACAGAATGGTGAGAGACTTACCTCGGCCACCTGGTGAGAACAGCAAGAACCCAAGTATGAAAAGGGAAGTTAAATGTGATTCCGAATTCTGGTTCCTGTTATCTTCATGTAGCACTCATCAAATCACTTGGAGGTGTTCGAGGTGCCTGACAATCATCACAGAGCAAAAAGTGAGCCTGTCTTCCTGAGGTCTCCAAGTGCCCTGTATTCAAAACCTTCAGGGCTTGGAGGGAACCAGACAGCTGTTGTTATGGATACCCTGTGTAAGAAAACCACCCTCCCCCCGCCCAGCTTATCAGTCCATGCCTTTTTTTTTTTTTTAACTAAAAACCATCTTAAGAATTTTCCTCTTACAAAGAACTTGGTGGGAAGACTTGCCTGACAACTCATAAGAAATACCAAACTAGTGTAAGCAAATACAGGCAGGGACCAAGGTCGCTCCTCACAAAGGACAGCTGGGCTTACCCTGGACATGCCATGCTGCAGGACCCCACTCCATGCTAGGCGTAACTGCTCTCCTGCAGCAACAATCAGAAGACCAACACAGTTCCAAAGAAGTGAATTTCCCTTCGCTCCTTTGGCCCTGGGCCTTTCACATGCGTGGTACACAGAATGTGAATGCATCCCAAAGAATGAGATCACTTCTTTGTTTAGCATCAAGACTGCATCCTCCAGCTTCAGCAGGTCATGTAGGTATACGTCACAATCAAGTGGTTCTGATCAAGTCAAACAGAAGCTCATTTATTTCCAATTCATGACAAAAGTGGCCAGAAGACAGAAAATACCTTTCATCTGCTGGAAATATCACCTCACTATCACAGTGTCAGTATCCAACTGTATCCTGTGACAGTCTCCATGTGGACGGTTCCATCGTCGTCGTCCTCCTTCCTAAACCACTGAGACTGCCTGTTGAATCAGCTTCTCTAGTCAAACAGCTATAGATTTTTATATCTAGATACCTGTAGGCTTTATGTTTGTGTTTCAGTATGGACCAGCGGGACAGTGAGGATGAATGGTGGTGCACATCCTGTTGACTTTAAATTAGAGTTTGTATGTAAGTTGCTTAGTTTGGTCTGGATGCTTTTGTTGAGTGATCAGAGATTCCAGAACTCCCTGAAAGCATAACTGTGCAGCTGCATTAGGCTTAAAGATCATGGAAGTACAAGACAATAAAAGTGAGCTGTCAGAAACCTCCAAGCCACTCTGACTTCTTCAGGAGTCCAAGCAAACTGAGCACAGAAACAAAATACTCAACTGGTACCCAGGTCATCTTAGGCTGCCATTTTCCCAGCACAGGCCCACAGAGAGCAGGTACAGAAATGCGGTTTTCTGAGTTGTTTCTCAGTTTGTTACTAGATGAACTCAGTGGTGAGGGAGCAGGGCCGCCCTTGGCTACCTGTGGTCTAGTGTTTCCTTCTGTAACCAGCATCGTGAACCAGGCACCCTGGGGTTTTCTTCAGTGCAGATGTATAGCCATTTTAATGTCAGGCTAAAGCACCTTTACTCTTTTGTTGTTATTTTAAAATAATATATTTGTGAAATAGATAAAAGAAACACTGGAAAAAGGGTGCTTCTGAAAAGGACAAGTATAGAACATATGAACAAGGTCTGTGGTGGCTTATCTGGCTTTGTAAATGACCCTGAGGGTGGGCGACAGCCACGTGTGTTAGGCGGTTGGTTAGTACCTTTGGCCATTTGTATCTCACATCTGTATTTAACAGGTATTTATTTGTTAGATTTTACATTCAGAAGAAATACACTTTGAATTTTGGCTAACATTACAGAATGTTGTGAAAATTGCCTTCTACATTTTTTATAAAACACAATTTCATCATTTTTGTAAATTATGGCCATTTTTGGACAGCCTTCTTTTTACCAGAAACCAATTACCATCCACTGGTTTGCAGAGCCTCTTTTTACTGTGTCCTTGTAATAATGTAAAATATTTACAGCAAACTGTGCCGTGTCTGTTTGATCTTTCCATCGTGTTTATATTTCTCTTCGTCTATCACATAAATATGCTCAAAGAAGAAGAAAGTGAAAGTGGCATTTCCATGGTTACTGGCCTCCTCAGGCTTGTAGCACTGCATAGAAATTATTAGCTTTGAGTTTCTCTGTAATTAAGCACCTAAGTCCTGATGATGATGATGTGTGCTTCAGTCAAAGGGTCTCTTTCTGTTTACAAATCAAATCTGAAATGTCGTTCAAGTCCAAGTTTTCAATGGGCTTTGGGAATCTGCCAGGATTTTCTTAAATACAATTGGGAGGAGCTGTTTCATTTTTCACATCATTTGTTTAGGTACTTGTGAGGATTAAGGGGAGAAAGGTGGCTGGGCTGCTATTTGGAAACTGTCCCCTGCTGCTGTGAAGGAGCTCAGACATCAGTGGGTACATTGCTGCCTCTGCAGTGGGGCTAAGCTGGTCCCAGCCAAGGGCTTGGCTTCTGCATGCCCATCCCGGAACTGCACACTTATTTACCCAGCATATGGGCTGACCGCATATTCTGTCCATCACTTGCTTTGTCTACGCTAACCCAAGCACCCTCTTCAGGACTGATCCTGAATAAAGAGTCAACCCAAACTGCTCCTTTCTGTTCCTGGTACCACTCAGCTGCTTGGGTGTTTTAGTTTGGGTTACTGTTGACCCTGATGGAACACCATGACCAGAAGGTACATGGGGAGGAAAGGGTTTATTTGGCTTACACTTCCACAGCACTGTTCCTCATTGAAGGAAGCCAGGACAGGAAATCAAACAGGGCAGGAACCTGGAGGCAGGAACTGATACAGAGGCCATGGAAGGCTACTGCTCACTGGCTTGCTCTCCCTGGCTTGTTCAGCCTGACTTCTTATAGAACCTAGAACCACCAGCCCACTGGTAGCCACACCCACCATGATCCGGGCCCTCCCCATCAATCACTACTTACACTACTTACCCTATAGGCTTGTCTGTGCCCTGGTCATAGGGAGGTATGTTCTCAGTTGAGGTTCCTATTGGATGAATCTAGCTGATGTCAAGTTGACATAAAGTAAGCCCTCACACTAGGATAGGCACAGTACCCATCCAGTCCTCTGACCTCACTCCTTTTAGATCACTGTCTTAGGGTTTCTATTCCTGTGAAAAGACACCTTGACCACAGCAACACTTATAACGGAAAACATTTAATCAGGGCTGGCTTACAATTCAGAGGTTTAGTGTGTTTACGGTCATAGCAGGAAACATGGCGACACACGGGCAGACATGGTGCTGGAGAAGGACCTGGGAGTTCTCCATCTGGATCAGCAGGCAGCAGAAGTGACAGTGACATATTGTCCAGGCTTGAGCTTCTGGAACTCAAAGCCCAGTACCAGTGACACGTCTCCTCCAACAAGGCCACACCTCCTAGTGCCACTCCCTGTGAGTCTATGGCGCCATTTTCATTCAAACTACCACAATCAAGCAGCTGGGTGTTTCTGGATTGGTGAGTACCTTCTGACCATAGCTCTTCACTGTGTTCTGGGGGGTGTTAGCTTCTTACCCAGCAGATCTGACTGAATCCTGGACCACCTCTGTCTGTATTGACTTCATTAGTACCCGGTGCATCAGTCACCCAGGATGCGTGGCTCCCCAACTGAATCCCCTTCTCCACAATGAAAGAGCAGCAGTCCCGAAAATCCCTGAAGTTCTTGTGGCACTTAAAGCCCTGAATATCACTGTGCCTTCCCCTCCAGCTGGTGGCAGATGTAACTTACAGAAAATACAGGGGTTAGGTCTCATTTCCATTAAAAGCATCACTGAAGCTGTGGGACGTCTCTCCGTGGACCTCAGCAGGTCTTTCCCACCATCCATTCCAGCTTCCGAAAAGCATCCTCACTCCCTCTCCTGGGGGATTTCCACTTCAGTGAGTGTCATAGTTCTGACCAGAAGGCAGTTCCAAGCGCCCACCTCAAGCTATAGCAGCTCAGGAAGCCATGAGCTTTCCCTGCAAAGTTGGATCCTTTCTGTCAAGACATGAAGGACAGATAGAGGAGGAGAACACATTCTTCAGGGAATACTCTATCCTTCAAGCAGGGCTTTGCTGTGATTCCTGCTTCCAAGCCCTCCATATCCCTGTATCCCTGGCCGTGTGTCATCCTCAATCTTGTGCTTGCTCTAGCTTCCATTGACTTTGGTGCCCATCTCTACATGGCCTCAGCATGGCCTCCTAATTCCTTTCACCTCCGTCAATAGTATTCCGATTCTGATGCCTCCTGCCAGCACTGATCTCAAAGACCCCTTCTCTCTGTGAGATTCTGTGATCTCTCAAGTCTGAGGGCATTTGGGGGTTTCCTGAAATGCCATTGCCCTGCAGAGTGAGTTTGAATCCTTCACTTATTGCTGCGTCAGCTTTCTGGGGCCATGTTAATGGGGATATGCAATGTTAAAAAAGTTATTTGTGCTCCTAGTTTCAGAGCCTTTACTGTGATCCCTTGGCCCAGGTGCCCTGGCACTTGCTGTGGCAGTGTATCATTGCAGGAGTGTGACAGAGAAGGCCTACACACATCGTGGCAGCAAGACATAAATAATCCAGGGTTCCCACACTCCTTTAAAAGCACACCTGGGTGACCCAACTCTCTTCCTCTGGGCCCCACCTCCTAGAATTTTCACCACCTCCTAGTACTACAAGGGCTGGGGGACAGCAGGTGCACAAGCCATTCAGAAGCGATGAGACACAGGAATGCCTCATACTGAGCTGCTGAAGACTCCCATCGAGCCTTTTCCTGTGCCCAACTCAAGGCTCAGGTAATTCAGAGTCATTCCTTTTGCAGTCTCTCTTTGATATGAAGTGATGCCATTAGGTGTTAAGTGATTAGGTTAATAGACTAGACATTGTTAAAGGTTAATTGAACTATTGCTGAAATATAAATATCAAGAATTAATAGCAAAAATAAATGTGTAGGGAGCTGGAGCACTAATGTCTTTAGAAGTGACTTTCCTAGCCCACCTGTCCCAGCTTTCACTGGGGTTTCACCTCATCACATATCCAAGAAAGGCTTCTGCCTTCCTGCCAAACACACTCAAAAGCCCATGTGTTAGTGTTCTATTGCTGTGAAGAGACACAGTGACCACAGCAACTTTTATAAAGGAAAGCATTTAATTGGGGCTGGCTTACAGGTTAGAGGTTTAATTTATTGTTGTCATGGTGGGAAGCATGGCAGCACACAGGCAGACATGGTGATGGAGAGGTAGCCAAGAGTTCTATATTCAGATTGAAAGGAAGAGGGTGACACTGGGCCTGGCTTGAGCATATGAAACCTCACAGCCCACCCCCAGTGGCATACTTCCTCCAGCAAGGCCACACCTACTACAACAAGGCCATACCTCCTAGTAAGTACCACTCCCTATGAGCCTATTGGGGCCATTTTCATTCAAACCACCACATCTTATCAAATGTTTCCTTCTGGACCTGAATAAAGGCCAATAAAGTGATTTAGGCCTATAGAGTTTCACACTGTACTCATCTCAGTAGCCCCTTGAGACCTTTGCCTCTGCCCACCTCTTTCCCCTGTGTCTCCGGGCAAATGTCAGAGTGATTATGACAGTCCTGGGCCATGTGGACTCTGAGGACATCTGTGTCTCATGAAAGAGGGAAGGAGGGGATCTGGTCACTGATGCCCAACTAGGTCATACTCTTGGGAACTTCGAACAGGACAAACAGACCTAGACACACACTGTCCCAATCCAGAACTATATACAGCTTAGCCTTCCAAGGAATGCCAAGTACAGAGAACAACTCACCTGTTTAGATAAGAATCTTTCTCTAGTGGCAGCCCAGTAAGGGCTTTTAAAATAAACTCTATTAAACTCACCTTTTCCCTTTGTGGCTCTGATAACAAAGACACTTAGAGCAAGAGACTCTTCCCATTCTTCCTCTGTACCCTCCTCCACATCCTTTCTCATGGTTGCGCCTCAGCCACCCCACCCTTTCCTAGTCGGAGCAGACATTTCAGGAAGATACACATGATCAGGTGACTGCTGTAGATGTGTATTCTTCAGATGCTGGAGGGTCAGAGGCCACTGACAAGATCCATCAGCAGGAAAAGGAGAATGGAGGCCCCATGACAAAGGGCAGCAGAAAGAATACCCAGCACCTGAAATTTACCCAATCTCCCAATGTCTCAAAAACAATAAAACGGTTACATTAGAAAATGAAGCTGAAATGCATGAGCCAAGCATTGAAATTAACAGATTAGAAAACTGGTGAGTCTGGGGCTTACTGTTTCCTAAGATTGAGCGTAAGAGTTGAGAACAGTTCTGTCTCCCTTCCCTCAGACATTTGCCAGTGTCACAATGGGAATGATGGCTAGCGCCTTTGCAGGCAGTCTCTCAGGATGCTGCTCAGCAGATTACAGGGCACACACCAGAACCTCTCATTAAAGAATTATCTGGCCTCATAAGCTAACAGTGCCTTGCTGAGAGCCCTAAGATGTGTGAATGTCCATCCTAGAGCAAGGTCACTAGGAGACTTCACTGCATTGATTTTAAAGGTACAGTGGAGGACAAAACGTTTTAAAACGTTTTGTTTTCCATAAATATGCATAAAGCTTTTACAAAGAGAAGCAATCTACAGGGTGAAGAAAACTGAGTCCTGATGAGATTTAAACTCTCATTTAAAATCATCTGATGAATTTTACTAAGAAGGAAAAAGAAGGAATCCTACTACACATGAAAAGGTCAATTCAAACACAGAAAAAGCAACAGTTGAACAAATGAGTGGTTCTAATCTTTATGCTGGTAAGTATGAAAGCCTCAAGAGCATCAACAACTTCCTAGAAAACTCTTCATGTACCAAAGCAGCATCGAAGAGGTACACATGCAGAAGAGTAAGGCTGAAGTCAGCTGTTAAGGTAACTTCTTTGCCTGAAGCAATCATCATCCCAGAGGCTTACTGCCTCCATCTGTTAACCTAGGCCTAGTCCTGGAAGCGTCTAGCCTCTGTACAGTAATAATCTAGGCCTAGAATGTTTTCAGCCTGAGACTTAGTGCTGCATTTGCTCACCCTTTCTAGTTCCTTCTGAACTCTTGCTAGCTGGTACAACTCAGCTATTCTGGATCAAATCCTTTCCAAGCTGACTGATTCAAACTGGTTTCTTTCTCAGCTCTGACTGAAATGCTCTGCTTGGCCTCAAACTAACTCTAGCAATTTGTTCTAATCTTCCAGCTCCTCATTTTCTGGCTTGTTCTATCTTCACCTGTAGCTTGTTCTCCCTTTAACCTGTCTCTGTAAAACTCTAAAACTGCCTCTGAATTCCACAAACTGAACTGCCACAAGCTCAACTCCATTGTATTGCTTCTCAACTCATTGACTCAACCAAAGTTACTTGACAGAACTGACTAGAACTCTTGAGAACTGTATGCCTCTGTCTCTTGAGTGCTGGGCTTAAAGGCGTGCACCACCACACCTGGACCTAAGCTTTTCTATACCTGAAAGTTGTTCTATACCAGGCCAGCCTTGAACTCAGATCTGCTTGCCTCTGTCTCCTGGGATTAAAGGCATGTTTGTTTTCCAGCCAGATCACACAGACTTAGGTCTTTGGATGTGATCTCTTGTCAGAGCAGCCATGTTCTGAATTAAAATCTCCCAGGGGACCAGCAATCCTGACAGCCTAAATCCAATAATCTAGAACCCACGTGACAGAAGAAAACTGACTCCAGTGAGTTGTCCTCTTGACATCCACACACATGCACCAACACACACATGCAGATATACTACTAAATGCATAAAATTTTCAATCTTCCTAGAACATTATTCTAGCGAGCTAGAGATTTCTTTTCATGCAGGGAACTCTATACAAATGTTCATATCAGGTTCTTTCCCCATTACCCCAAACTAGAAGCATGGAAATGTTCCTCAGCAGGTGAACAGTCCAAACAACTATTGTACATTTGTGCCATAAAAATAGAAGTAAATAGTGATACACCCAACTTGGATAAACCTCAAGGAAATAATTTCAGTGAAAAGGCCACGGGTAGATGGAGGCACTCTGTGATTTCACTTGATTAAAGTAACACAAGTGATGAAGCTGGGGTCTGAGCTGTGTGGAAGTCTGTGAAATTCAGTATAGTTTCCTAGCAATGGCTGCACAGGGCTGAACACATGATAAAATACAGCCAGCGCAAATAGGTGAAGAAGTATTGGGATCTGAACCCATCTGGACTGTGCCACACCAGATGCTTGAACGATGTGACCAAAGCACACACAGTCCAGAAAGAAGAAAGAGAAGAAGACACTCCAATCAAATTAGTGAGAAAGTATGATTGAAAGTGAGAAGAGAAATGATAAGAAATTACAAGTTCATCATTACTATGAATACAGATGAACCTTTCCCAAAGTAAAGACAACCTAAATCTGGTAATGAATAAAATATATAAAATATCCACTTGGGAAACAGGAGCCCACAGTTGGGAGACTTTATACTTTTAAAGAGATTTGAAGTTTTACAAAGACTTTGGATTTTAAAAGAAAGTTTGGAAATTTTAAGAAGACTTTGAACTTTTAAGTGTTTGAATTTGTAAAGACTGTGGGACTTTTACAACTTGGACTATTTTATACTGTGATGTCTGTATTAATGTGAGATCTTGGGGATGGATAAGAAAGGAAAGGCTGTGATTGAATAGTGATGTGTTTTCTGTGTCAGGCTTACAAACGGTCAGTTATGCTAGCTAGTTTTATGTCAACTTGATGCAAGCTAGAGTCAGAGAAGAAGCCTCAGTTGAGGAAATGCCTCAGTAAGATCCAGCTGTAAGCCTGGATCAGTGGGGGAAGGCCCAGGCCATTGTGGGCGGGGCCATCCCTGGGCTGGTGGTCCTGGGTTCTATAAGAAAGCAGGCTGAGCAAGACATGAGGAACAAGCAGTACCAGTAAGCGGCACCCTGCGTGGCCTCTGCATCAGCTCCTGCCTCCAGGTTCTTGTTGTCTTTGAGTTCCTGTCCTGACTTCCTTTGCTGATGAACAGTGCTGTGGATGTGTGATCCAGATAAGCCCTTTCCCCTGATAGTTGCTTTGGTCATGCTGTTTCACTTGGTCAGTATAACCCCAACTAAGACAAACTGCGAGGCCTACAGTTGGCATTGCTCAGCACAAAAGACCCCAATTCTCCACAGTGGCTGACGCATGAGCAACACTTCAAAAGCTGCACAAACTGGACAATGAAGCTTTGTCTCACCCAGCATATTTACCTGCCCTCTCACCAGCTGACTGCTACATCTTCAAGCCTCTGAACAACTTTATTGGAGGAAAATGCTCCCACAACCAGCATGGTGCAGAAAATGTTTTTTAAGAGTCTTCAAATCTTTTTTTTTTCTTTTTTAAAAATTTTATTTTTTTATTAATTGCAATTTATTCACTTCGTATCCCAGCTGTAGCCCCCTCCTTCGTCCCCTTCCAATCTCACCTTTCCTCCCTCTTCTCCTCCCATTCCCCTCCCCCACTGATAGGGGAGGTCCTCCTCCCCTTCCATCTGACCCTAGCTTATCAGGTCTCATCAGGCCTGGCTGCACTGTCCTCCTCTGTGGCCTGGTAAGACTGCTCCCCACCCAGGAGGAAGTGATCAGAGAGCCTGCCATTGAGTTCATATTAGAGACAGCCCCTGTTTCCTTTAGTAGCGAACCCACTTGGACACTGAACTGCCACGGTTAACATCTGTGCAGGGGTTCTAGGATATCTCCATGCATGGTCCTTGGTTAGAGGATCAGTCTCAGAAAAGACCCCTGGGCCTAGATATTTTGGTTCTTTTACTCTCCTTGTGGAGCTCCTGTCCCCTCCGGTTCTTTCCATCTCCCCCTTATTTCATAAGATTCCCTGCACTCTGTCCAAAGTTTGACTATGAGTCTCAGCATCTGCTTTGATACCCTATTGGGTAGAGTCTTTCATAGGCCCTCTGTGGTAGGCTTCAGTCCTGTTACCTGTTTTCTCCCTCTTCCAATGTCCATCCCCTTTGCCTTTCTGAGTGAGGATTGATGATCTTACTAAGGGTCCTCCTTGCTTATCTTCTTCAGGTGTACAGATTTTAGTCTATATTATATGTCTACTATCCACTTATAAGTGAGTATATACCACGTGTGAATTTCTCCTTCTGGGATATCTCACTCAGGATGATCTTTTCTAGTTTCCACCATTTGCCTGAAGATTTCATGATTTCCTTGTTTTTAACTGATGAGTAGTATTCCATTGTGTAAATGTACCACAATTTCTGTATCCATTCCTCAGTTGAGGGACATCTGGGTTGTTTCCAGATTCTGGCTTATGAATTAAGCTGCTACAAACACCATTAAGCAAATGTCTTTGTTGTATACTTGAGCATATTTTGGATATATGCCTAGGAGTGCTACCTCAAGAGTCTTCAAATCTTGAAGAATGGGTTTTCTGCTAAAGGAATAAACTTATTTCTCATTGGCAAACATGTTTATTGTAATGATTTTTATTTTGATTAATAAACATGTGTTTGAGACTAACGTATATGTTATGTATATGATATGTAGTAAATCAATTTGAATTAGATTTGATCTAAAAATTAAAATTTCAGGCAAACTATCAAACTAGAGAAAAGTTTTTTTTAAATCACCAAAATTATGCCAGATGGCCCAAAACTTTATTAAACAGAAGAAAGCAAGTATGGTATCTTCAAAGCCATAAGAAATCATGCTGGCACCTACAGGAACCCCAGACTTAACAGTGAAACAGCCACAGCCCCTATTGCCACACAAACAAGAAAGGCTAAGCCTCCTCCTCTGTGCTGAAGACCTAGCTAATGCAGGAGGACAGAAAAGCCAAATATATGTGATACTAATTGTAAAAGTTACTATTCACATAAATTTTTCACATTTTGAACCCAAACAAACTTAATAACAAATTATTAAAGTATGTAAGAAGAGTCATCTAATTTTTTTAGATGTGAAGCTGGCATGAAACGTAGCACATTTCTATTACAAAGCGTGGGGAAATGGTAATGTTAAAATGCCATAGCAACAAAACCATAGGATGACACGTGTTCAAGCTCTTCACCGAGTAGCTTTTTTAAAACAGTGAATACCACTAAACATAGAGGTGTAGTTTTTAAAGGCTAGAACTTTCCATACCACATTGTAAAAGAGACTGAAAAAAGAAAATCCAGATGATATTCTAATTTGATGCAAGAAGTATGGTTGGCAAAGCTTACTACCCCTTGATGAGAAAATCATCAAAAAGTAATAGAAAGCAGTACCAACAAGTGAAAAAGCACAGCTGTTAACAGCTGTTACAGTGGTTAATGCTTAGAGTGAATGTTTTCCCAAACTAAGACCAAGAATGAGGCATCCACCCTCACTATTTTAGTTTATCATTGCACTAGTGATCACAGCAATACGATGATGTAATAAAGAGGGGAGAGTGAATTAAACCGCCTCACCAACGGATCACCCATGTGGAATGCGCAAAGGAATTATCCCCCTCCAAAAAAATTCTGAAGTACTTGGAGAGTTACACAAGGTTACAAGATGAAAAGGCAACATACGAATCAGCTCGAGTCTATATACTAGCACCAGCTGGGGAGAAAATTTTGAAATTACAGTATCAAAACACACATATTGGAGCACAAAATAAGCACAAAGATGCCCAAACAAACAACAAAACCCTCAAAGGAACAATGCAGAAGAAAACTGTAGATAAATATCCTCAATGAACAGATGAAAAGATCCCCAACACAATACTTGCAGAATATTCACCATAATCAACTTTTATCTATTCCAGGGATGCACAGATGTTTTAAACAAATAAATTAATATAATATATGACATCAATAAAATGAAGGATAAAAATCATACGATTATCTCAAAAGATGCAGAAAAAATGTTTGATAAAATTCAATATTCCTTAGTTTAAAAAAAAAAAAAACCCTGAAGAATTTGGTGTATGAAGTTTATAGTCATCATGCCGAAGGCTGTTGATGACAGTCCTTCAGTCAGCACCATATGGGATGGGCAAACCTGAAAGCAAGGTCAAGTACAGGACAGAGATATTGATGATCCTCACTGCTTTTATTAAATGTTATACTAAAAGTCTTTTATTAAATGTTATACTAAAACCCCAGAGCAGTTAGGAGAGAGAAATAAAAGGAATCCACATGGGAAGGAAGGAAGTAAAATTAACCCTCTTTGTAAATGACATGGTTCCATAGAGAGAAAAGTCAAATGATACTACCTAAAAATCTGTATAAATAAGCAAATATGGTCAAGTTTCAAGGCTCAAATCAATATACAAAAATGAATGACATGTTTTACACTAATAAAAGACTCTCTAAGGAAGAAATCATGAAAAGAAATACTATTCGCAGTAGCTACAAAAAAATTAAATATCTATGAACATATCTAACCAAAAAAAGGCATCTATAATGAAAATTGTAAAATTACGAAAAAGAACTTGATAAAATAGATTAATGATGCACATGCCAAAAAATAGAAAATAGATTGGAGAAATTATTGTTAAACAATCTTGTCAAATATCTATACCATTAACTATTTTGAGAGTCAACACATACTCAGTAAAATGCCAAGAAATTCTATACAAAACTAGAAAAACAATTTCTAAAGCAGATCCATGAGCCACCCAAGATGGTTGAGTAAGTAGGCATCATAATACCCGATTTCAAACATAATCCAGAGCCACAGTCACCAAAACAGACTGGCACTTATATAAAAACATGCGTTGGCCAATAGAACAAAACTGAGATTCCAGAAATAAATTATTTTGACTAAAAGTAGCCCAAAGCACACAGTAGAGAAAGGCTGGTCTTGGCAATAAATGCTTAATACTTCCCGCCCTGCACAAAAATCAACTCAAAATGGGTTGAAGACCTAACTGAGACCTGAAGCAATAAAACTACTGCGAAAGAAAACAGGAAAAGCACTTCCAGACATCAGCATAGTCAACGATTTTTATAACCCCCAAAACATGGGGAAGAAAAGCAAAATCTGACAATGAGACAAGAGCAAACTGAAGAGTTTCTGCACAACAAAAGAAACAGGCAGCCGCTGGAAGAGACAACATGCAGGCAGTGAGCAGTGCCCACCTGACGAATGATCAGTCCCAAAGACATTCAAAACTCAAGCAGCAACAAAAAAGAACTCAAAATGGGCAATTAATTTCCGAAGGAAGACATGTAATTGACCAATATCTGAAAAAGAAACTTAGTCATCAAAATGACAATGGGATCTCACGCTGGTTAGAATAGCATTGTAAAACCATACTTATGGAAACACAGGGGGAAGAGAATGCTCGTATTACTCACAGGGCGTGAATAAACACAGCAATTATGGAGAACAGTGTCAGCAGTCCTCAAAAAAACTAAAATCACCTCTTGTACAATTCAGGTACTACATTCCAGGAGATAAAGAAAGTGAAGAAACAAGCATACTCTCATATGCAATCACAATAACTAAAATTTAAAATCAACCTAAGAGTCCACCAACAGACAAATGGATAAAGTATAGCACATTGATGAATTATAAAAGTATTCATTATATAGTATCTTAAAGTGCATATAGAGGTTCAAGGCCTGGATAACCAAGACAATATTTTGGGGTATAGTGCAACAAATAAGACTAATACTGAAGTTACTGTCATGCCTGAGTTCAAGTTCTCCTAGAGAACCACAGTTATAAAATCAGCATGACATTAGCACAAAAACAGGCATGGAGATCAATCAAATAGATTAGAGGACCCAGAGAGAGAGAAGGCCACACACTTCAGCCTCCTGGGTTTTTATTATACACTGGGGGAAAAAAAAAACCCAGCATATTCATAGATGGGAACATTGATATTTATATAGAATAATTAAAAGAGATCTTGATCTCTCACCTTGTACAAAATTCAACTCCATTTGAATCAAAGGCCTCAACATAAAGCTTCCAAGCCTGGAACTGCTTGAGGAAAAGGTACAGTGGTGAATACTCAAGATATATATCATCAAGATATATACATACATACATATATATATATATATGGACTTTCAAACGGGACCATGCAAGACAGTTCCATATCAATGTGACACAAGCTAGAACCATTAGGGAAGAGGGAACTGCAGCTGAAACAGTGTCCCCACTAATGGCAAGTCTGTGGTGTGCTTTCTTGATTGAAGATTGACGTGGGAGGGCCCAGCTCACCGAGCTGTGGTCCCAGTTGCTATAAGAAAGCAGGCTGAGCAAGCCATGACGAGCAAACCATTAAGCAGCACCCCTCCATGGCTTCTGCTTCAGTTCCTGCCTCCGGTTCCTGCCTTGACTTTCTGCCCTGACCTCCCTCAGTGTTGGACTATGATTTGGAACTACAAAGGAAACAGTCCTTGTTCTCATTTTTTCTAACAGCTGGGGGAGCTTGGAAGACAATGGTGCTGAGAGCGATGTGGACTCTGGCAGCCCAGCTCAAGAGAAAAGGAATGCTGAGATACAAACATGGAAACAAAGGAGAGAGAGAAACCTGACAGCTGTTCCATACGACACTCAAAAAATTAGGATGATTCATGCTTGTGATAGCTAAAACCAGAGGTATTTTAGAAGAAAACAGGAGTCTGTGATTCAGAAAGTCGTCAAAGCATTCTAAGACAGAAAATGCAGCATTAACAAATTGAATATTTGATTTCATCAAAGTTAAAATATTCCACTCATTAAAGTGGGAGGAAAAGCCACAAAACCACCAAACACTTAACATGTGAAAGAAAGTCCTAAAAGCTGATAATGGAAGACAGTCAGTTTCTTAAATGTCAGAAGATCCAAACAAATAACTCACAGAAGAGGATAAATGTGAGTGGCAGAAACACCGAAAGACACTCTGAGCATTACTCATTAGGCCATACAAGTTAAAGGCACCATTGAATTCCACCATGCAGTCACCACAATGCTACAACAAGGTCTGGTAGCACCAAATGCTGGCAAGGATGTGAAGTAACCGGCACTCTCAGGCTCTGACGGTGGATGTGTAAAAATGTCCAACCAGCTTGGAGAACATCTGCCTGCAGTGAGTGGGCGTGAACACACCCCAACGGCACTCACTCAGGACGAATGCAAACGCCCGTCAACCAAAACGTGAGAGTTTACAGAATGTCACACTGAACAAATACGGGTTGGTGGCTGCCTAGGAAGAGGAGAGGGTGAACGCAGGGAAGGGGTGGGGCATCTCCATCTAAGTGGGTCCTGTGTGTCACGGGGTACGGTTTCACAGCGCATCCATGAGTCACCTTGCTCAATGTACACCTCACATTCCTATACCTCATTACTTGCAAATTCGCTATGAAAAGAAAAACATAAATACTGAGCTACAATTTACTATGTATGTGGAATTGCAGAGGGGTATGGCTGCTAACATCTGTAACTTATTTTAAAATACTTCCTCCCCAAAATAAACCAATACAAGGAGAGAGGGATGGAAAGCAAAGTGGCAGGGAACAAGCCAAATGTGGAAAAAAAAAACGCTCAAGAATGAAGGCAGTGGGAAATAGGGCTGACTAACTGCTTCCGTGTTTTGCATCTGAATTTTTCATAATAAAGATTTCCTAAAGTGCTGCTGAACTTTGTCATGTACTTTCTGCAACCTTTGGCCTGTATCATGTTTCTTCTCCCTTTCTTCCCGTCTCTCGTGTTTTCAACGGGGTCTTACGGTCTAGCTCAGCCTGGCTTCAAAGCCTGTCTCCCCAGGCAGCACTGTCCTGAGTACTAGTGTTCCCAGAGTGCCCTCCTTCATTTAAGGCTACGCATCCATCATTGTCCACCTTGTTCAGGAGAAGTACTAGAAAGGTAAGTAAGGACAGGAGTAAATAGGCTCACGTCAGTGCCTAGAAATAACCACCATAATTAAACCAGTTTAGAAAAGAGCACCCTCTGCTCAAGAGAGAAGTAAAACCCTACAGAGTCGTGAGGGCTCTGGGCTCCATTTCTCCATCATTACAGAGTGGGAGTGAAAGCAGGGGGACGGTGCTCCTTATAAATGCCCAGAAACTCTCAAGTCTGACAACAAACTTCCAGAACTCCTTCCCCCTGTGTAACCTGGTGAAACAGGCCTCCAGCGAGCCTACCCCCAACCACACTGGAACCCGCCTGCGTGTCCCACGCTCAGCCGTACAGGCCTGAGGCTGTCAGTAGAGGTTCCCTCTGCAGGCCACAGGAGAGCCTTGGTGGTGTGCACACACCTTCATTTAAGAGCTCCCTGCCCTCACCTACCCACCAGGGCCATCCTTGAGAGGTGCTGTTCTCAAACAAACACCTTGCTTAGAGACTTTTGGAATGTGACTGAACTGAGGCAGGGACAGGGTGATGCCGGGAGGTGAAATCATATCACTAGCTTACCCAGGAGTTTCCCAAAACTCGGTATCCAGCTAGCCTGCACACTAGGCTGGAAGGGCGGAGGCCTGGATGCATGCCCTCCACCCAGGCTTCTAGAGGGCTGATGCAGAACAGGTATCTAGGAAGCAGATGAATTTACCAAATGCAGAATATCTGGAGGAGATGGAGCAAGCATTTTTCTCAGGAAGACATATGGTTAAGATGGATTTTCAAGGGAAAGGCTGGGAAAGGGCAAAGACATTGACCCCGGAGCTAAAAATTAGAGCTATGAACAGCCGCCAAGAAAGCCCAGCTGATTCCCCTGCCTGGAAACGAGAGACATCAAAGAGGAGATTAAATTAGAGCCGCGAGTCTAAAATCGTGGATGGGCTGTCTGTCTTTATCAGCGCCCATCACTAACGAAATCCGAATCTCCATGGAAAGGAGTGAGGAGAGTACAGAAATAGAAGGGGCATTGGGGGGGGGGGACTGCATGAGAAACCAGTAGCCTGGGAGAACAAGGTGTTTAAAATTAATCAGTGGGCCTTGACACTTCAATCCTGGGTCGGCTTCCTTGGGAAAAGAAACCACTGGAAGAAAAAAAAAAACTTCAAACACGAATAAGGTATGCCACGAGCTGTCATTTTACCTCATTAGGGATTGGCCAAGGTGCCTGGGACAGAAGCTGGACTGTCCCCAGCAGAGGGCCAGGTCCTGGAGCATCTGGTTTGTGCCCTTCCCTGAGGCCTGTGGGATGCGAGTAGAAGATGCACCATCCTGGCCTGGCCTCCCCACTCAGCACTTCTGGGAAGGCCTCTGCTCTCAACAAAGTACCACCAAGGCTTGGCAAGCAGCACCAGCTCTGGATTACAATGAGATGGAAGTTGTCAGCTGCTGTCCCAGCTCATTCATAATGAGTGGATCTGAGTTCAAATCATGAGTCCACCACACTCTTCGAAGCTCTGCATACACAACCCAGCATTCTAGCCTTGGCATATCCGTCTGCAAAATCAACATTTCGAGTTAGAAGGAGCGGGGGTCTCTCCTCCTCTCCTCCTCCAGGCCTGGAGCACTGGTTTCTTTAAGCACCTCTATCTGGGGGGATTTTTGGATTGAGAGCAGCTGGCAGAGGCGCCTTAAGTCCTTCACTGTCTTGCTTTCTCAGTTTTCCTCTGTGACGCAGAGGCTCCCGCAGAGACGCAACCTCCGGTATCTGCAATGCATTGACTTGTGCCCCATTCGAAGAGGGGGATATAAAATGAGGCAGGGGGGTTATCAATGGGATCTGAAGTCACTGTCTGTTAATGAGTGTGGTTTTGGAGACAGTGCTGTTAGAGGAACAAGGAAGTTGAAATGACAGGGAAAGTGAGACTTAATCTGCTGACTAGTGTCTCTATAGGAATTGTGGATGGAATGCTGCCAGGAAGGACCAGGATGGGGCTCAGAAGAAACCAGCCCTACCAGTCCTTTGCTCCCCAACTTTGAACTTGCAGAGCTGTGAGAATAAACCCGCTCTAAGCCTCCTTGTGGAGACCCTACCAGAACAATGCCATTTCCATCGCCGGGAGATGGCTACACAGAGCTGCATCCTTGGGCAGAGCTGGAAGGCACTTGCTGACAACCACTGAGAAGATGGCTCTGTGGTGAAGTGTTTGCTGCACAAGTGGTAGGACTAAGTTTGGCCAAGTGTGGAGGCGTCTACCTAACTCCAGTGCTGAAGGGCAGAGAAAGGCCAGTTTGGTCCAAACAGCAAGCTCCAGCCAGGTTGAGTGAGAGACCCTGCCTAAAACAAAAGAAGTTGAAAAGCAACTGAGGAAGACATCTGATGTCAATCTCTGGTCTCCACATACACTTTTACAGGAGAGGGACCCCATGCACACACACACACACACACACACACACACACACACACACACACACACCTTCCTAGACACCTGTGCTGTAGGAGGAACAGACAAGTTCCTCAAGTGCTTCAAGTACAAGCTGCAGAAGCCCACACATGGAGGCCCAGGGTCCCAGGAGCCTGCAGGTGTCCTGGAGACCCTTCCATTTCTATCCCCACCTGACGCAAGTCCAGAAACTGCCCAAGGCACAACTGACTAGCCTCTGTTGGATTATCGCCTCCAACAAAGATCTCATCAACCCCAAGGCCATTTTTTTTCCCATGGCTGCGGTCACGGGTGTGGGTAGGACCAGAAGCAGACAGTCCTTGAGTGACCTAAAGTTAGCTTCCTACCACTCTGCCCTGTGGTCCTGGGGCAGGCCTGGAGGCGTCACATACAGGCGTGTCCCTGCTGGTCTCCAGCACTGGTCTTCCAGTGCTGTCTCATTGGTGCCTTGGCAACCCAGGGCCACCAGAAGCGCCAGGCACCTCCAGGTGCTCAGGGCTTACTCTCTCCCAACCGGGGACGCACTTGTGCCCTCATTCAGAACTTAATGCCTGCTTGAGCCATCGCACATTGATGGAGAGAGAAACTAACCTCTGGGTTGTGCTCTTAAATAACTGTAATTACTAACTGGTATGGGAGACACGGCGTATCCCCTTAAGCCTTGGAGTGGCACCGGAGCTGGCCACTCTGATTTCTTAGTTCATGGAGATTCTTATTAGCATTTACTGTCATGGCAACAGCCACTGAAAATCCAGCTTCCAAAGATGTGTCCCCGAGCAGACTGCAGCATGATCCCACTGGAAACTATAAATTACATCAAGCCGACGGTGCACACCATAGAACTCGTCTCTCAACAAGACCCTGATATAAGCTGTGGCACACGGGGTCCACAGTGACCAGTTCAGAACCTCTGAATGGTCCTCAGGAGAGATTTGACATGTGTCTGGGTTTGAGTCTCCCATTCGTTTCCACGTCTGTAAAACCGGGACAATTACAAGCCTAAGTCAGATGGGTCCCGTGAAAATTAAATGGGATTTTTAGCTGTCTAACATCAGGCCTGGCACAAAGGCCTTTGTGCTCATTTTTACGGTTGTGTAACAAGCTGCTGTAAACTGAGAGGCCTTAGACAGCACACACCGACCAGCCCGCAGCTCTGTCCAGAGACCCACAGGCTTCCCGGCTGCCGTCCATCCCGGTCGGCCAGAGCTGCTGGGTCACAGGCAGCTGGAGAAGACGCAGCCCCACGTGGGGGCGGAAGTCATCTTCTTGGAGTCCTAATGCTGCGGTCCTCCTCTCCTGCTGGCTGCGGGCCTGGGTCTACACACAGTTTGCAGACACAGCAGCCTCCTGCTGGCCAGCGGGGCAAACTCTCCAGTCCGGGACGGCACTGCTATGTGTAATGGCAGGGCTGGTATTTCCCATGGGAAGCTAATTAAAGGAGCAGCATCCCATAGTTTGATTCTACCATATTCAACACATCGCTTCTGGCCACTGTGTCCAGAGGGTGTTATTACAAAGTGGGATGGATGAGTGGTGGGCATCTCAGACCAGACCTGTGTGTCTGTCTTGTACATGCCCATGGGTCCCTCTTGCCAACTCAACACTATCATCAGTCTCTGAACAGAACCACGTCTCATTTAGTTTCACATTTTAAGAAATAAAATTTCTATGTTTATATTCGTTACAGACAGGACGCTTTCTCCCAACATGAAAATATTTTAGCAATACAGGTTACGTGGTTCAAGACAACGGGTCTTGCTTTTGACCTGGGAGCTTTTCTGAAGGAGCACCCCTCCCCCAGCAAGCCTAGGAAACCACCATAGTTTCAACAAGCTGGAAGGTGCAGGTGACACCAGCGTCACACAGGAGTCTGCATGAGGTAAACAGGGTTGAGAGGAAGCGGTGCTAAGGCTCTCACCTCAAATCTGGTGGCAGTGCAAAGAATCAGGAGACAGGATTTCTACTGAGCAGAAGTAAACAGGAGGAGGGAAGGGCTCCAGAAACCCCATGCAAAAGGAAAGAGAAGGCATTACCGCTCATTGGTCTTAGCAATGTAATCAAGACCCAGAAACGTGATGTTGAAATACAGAACTATTTCATGATGACTTGATTCTCAGTTATCTAGTCAGCCCAAGGACAGCCATCTTGGGTACTTTGTCCATTCTTGGTTATAAAGGGAGTGGGTTGCCCAGAGGATTCAATAAATTGTCATGGTTTGGGGGTTAACAAATCAGGTAACGAGATTATGGAGCATGACCCAGAATGCGGCCCAGAGAGTGGGAGGGAGCAAAGAGCACGTGTGGGTGTCTTCACATCCCAGCTGTCTGAGGCCAGTATCAGAGCTACCTCTCCTGGAGGCTAGGGCATCTGCTCTGGTTTGAACTGAATGCCTGGTAGAGTCAGGCATGTCTGGGATCACGGATGAAGGGAAACTTCCTTGGGGCCTGGTGACTAGGGAGTCGTGAGTCAGTACAGGGTGGGGGTAGGCAGAGAGGTTTCAGACACCAGACTTCCCTGAACATAGCCCATCCGAGGGAGACAATTTAGAAATCTATGTCTTAAAGAGTACTAAACCCATGCTATTTGAAAGGTAGGTTGGAAGGAGGAGCCCAGAGGGCGTGGGGCCCCTGAAACCTCTTTCTACCTCTCTTTGACATTAGATTATCTTCATATTCTTTCAATGGCTGAAATATTGCCAACTATTCCTTCATTAAACCAGGAAGTGCAGCTACTTGACATAACCCAAGGTCTGTCCTAGATGCTGAGAGAGAAATACTTGAGGCAAAAATTCTCATCATTAAAAAAATTTTCAATGTTGAAACTGACAAGAAAGAGCTAACACTATCCATCGACTCTAGAATCATTAAAGATAGGTACACAGGACCTTGGAACCTAGCTGAGCGTCAGGTGATTCAGAAGGCTGCAGGGAGGCTTCCTGTGCCAGTGGCCCTGACCTGGGTTTGAAGGACTGTGGGAGTAAGGGAGGGATGGAAGACAGCTTGGTGGGTAGAGCACCATGTCAAATAACACAGAAACTTAGCACAGGAGCAGTTGAAAGCGTCCGGGACGTCTGGATGAGGGCCACAGGGCCTGCAGAAAACACAGAGGGCTGTGATGAATTCGGAGCCAGTTTGCACTAGATACAGCAGAGAAGCATTACAAATAAGAGATTCTCTGTATGTGTGTGCATGTCGTGTGTGTGTGTGTGTGTGCGCGTGCGTACACATGCGTGCATGCATGTCTGTCTGTCTGTGTGTGCATCTGTGCCTGCGTTTGTGTGTCTATCTGCATGTGTTTTGGGGTATGAATGTTCGTATCTATCTGAATGTGTCCATATGTCTGTGTCTATCTGCATGTGTTTTTATGTCTATGTGTTTGTGTCTGTGTATATATGTGTATCTATGTGTCTGTATGTGTTTATTTGCATGTATGTTTTTTTGTGTGTACATGAATGTGTTTGTATGTCTCTATATGTATTTGTCCTTATGTTTCTGTGTGTGTGAGTATTGGTGTGGGTGTTCGTGTCTGTGTGTGTATCTGTGTGTCTTTCTGTGTGTATCTGCATGTGTGTTTTGTGCCCGTGTGTTAGTGTCTGTTTGTATATCTGTGTGTGTGTCTGTGTGCAGGCTAGAGGAAATACAGGAGACTCACTCTCTGGAGTCGAGAGGCAGCCAGCAAGAGGTTTACTATAGAGAACTGGCTCATATGTGAAAGCTCACTGCCAGGACTGCAGCCAGCCAGCTGGAAAGCAAGGAGAGCCATGAGCATCGTTATTCTTTGAGTCCAAACCCTGAAGCCCAGAAAAGCTGGGATGTGTGTTCCAGTGAGTCCAAGCCCAATGCCATTAGAGCAGGGGGCACTATGTCTTCCTCTCTTAGACTGTTTACTCAGACATCAGTAGCTTGCTGACACCCACTCGCAGCAGAAGCCTAAGGCTCCATCCGCTACCCACCCAGAAATGGCCTATAACCATGTCTCCTGGCATGCCCGGTCCTGCTCCTAGTAGTGAACTATCAGGACGTTGCCCAAACAGAAGAATGCGAATCGCTGCTGGGCAACACCAGAGTATGTCAGTGGAAAGCCAGGTGAGAACAGGCCAGGACAGTCCTGGGGAGGTAAGGAAGTGAGGATAGGAGGTGCAGGCTTTTCTTTCCGGAGGCTGGTGCGGGTAGGAAAGGGGCGGAATAGAAGCTGGAAAGGGAAGTGTTCAGCTTTACCTAGGAGAGATTTCACTACGTTGCTAGGAACGGGGGTGGCGGTGGGATGAAAGAAGGGGGGGTGGGCTCGCAGAACAAAAGACAGGCTCTCCCAAAGAGAGGCTGAGCCTTATGAAGGGTGGTGGGAAGGGAACAGGAAGTCCCCTCAGACAGAGAAGGGGTGAGCTGTATTGCCTCATCTCGCACCCCATGCACACACTAATGAGTTGGCTTTCATATTCCCTGAACACTGGCAGGGGAAAAATAAAACAAAAAACACACAAATTTCTGACGCAGAAGCAAAGAAACCCAACTCATTATGCCCAAAAGCAGCAGGCAGAGGAGGGTGTCACATAGGCTGCCCAAATTCCAGTTTCCACAGAGCTGTGACAAAGGCTAAATCTGGCCTCTACATACAGAGAGGTGCATGGTGGGACAGGAGCCCTGAGACAGGAAACCCTGATCTCGCTGGAGGGTTTCTGGCAAACCCACCCATCCCACGGTCCAGGAGGAGGCACTCTCTGTTGCAGGGGAACTAAACCAAGCTACGCTGCCCCTAGTTTTCTTAACCTATGATGGAAGAGAGATTCCGATCGTTGTTGCTGAAAATTGTTCAGATTTCAATGTCTACCGATGCTCCAACAATGAATGCCTCCAGAGATCACGAACCAACATCAGTGAACTTGTGGCCAGATGAGGCATCAGCGACCAGCATGACCGCCTGATGGCCTCAGTCTTCCTTTTCAGGGGAGCACCAGGTACTGCTAAGAGGCTGGGGCTTGAGTGGGGTGTAGGATGAAGTGTTACACAGCAACTGAACATGAAAGAGTTTCACACACACACACACACACACACACACACACACACACACACACACACAGCCCAAGACATGAGCTAGCAAGGCTGATCCCTGTGACCTTGAAAGAGCCACAAGCGGAGTGCAGAGCTGTAATCCCAGCACTCGGGGAGGCAGAGGCAGGTAGACAGCCAAGGTTACATACACAGAGAACCCCTGTCTTGAGGGAAAAAAAATGCTATACATAAATTCATTAATTAAAAAATAAAAGAGGCAGGCACATGCGCACGGCAGGCTGCATGGAGCTGTAGACAGGGTAAGTGAAGGGGTGGGGACTGTGGGGCAGCTGACATGGAGGGTACAGAATGGGGGTGCAGTGGGGTGCAGGTCAGGTAGGGGTATGGTGGGGTGAGGCATGACAAACACTGGAGGGTGTGAAAGGGCCCTCTAAGCTGCCTTTCTTAACCCTGCACGTCATGGCTCCAATAGAGTGGACAGGCGGGAGGCAGAAAATGGAGCCTGCCATTGTCATGAGGGGCTGACCAGGGTCTCCTGCAGTCCTGCTGTCAGGAGGTGACCTTGCTTGTATTCTAGGATGCTTTGGGGAAGACACTGGGTTCAAACCTAGATTAAACTTACTTTTTGGATAAGGATTTCTGTGTTGTTATTGAGGAATATCAGCCATTGGCTTCCCTTTTCCTTCAATATCGTGGTTTTTAGATTCTTGGGATCATGTTGGCCTCCTTTCGTGAGTGCAAACCTGTCCTGTCCTCTTTTATATTCTGGGAAAGCTTGCTTTCAATTGGTGTTATAGCTTTTTTAAATGCTTGTTAAATTCCGCCATTGAAGCCATTTAGACCTGGAGTCTTTCTTTGTGGGGGGATTTTAACTACAGAATCCATTTCCTAATAGACTTAATACAACTTCAATCAGAATCTCAACAGGATGTTCCTGGTGAAGATCCACAAATTGAGAGTAAAATTTGTATGCAAAAAAACAAAGGACTGACAATAGTAAAATTTATTTTGAATGAAGAACAAATTGCACCACTCTCACAGTGCGTTTCAAAGGCCTGCTTTCCAGTAACGTTAATCAGGACCATGTGATGGGATAGATTGATTAGAGTCCAGAAATAGGTCCACACATGCACAGGTTCAATTGAGTTTTCAGTGATGATGTCATGAACTCATTACAGAAACAACAGCCTACCGGTAAATGATGCCAGCAACTAAACATCCATTTGCAAACAAATGAAAATCCCACAAACAGCGATTCTCACCTCATTCACTCAAATCCACTCACAATGGGTTCCAGATGTAAATGTAAACATTTCAACTGTAAAATTTCCAGCAGATAACAAAAGAGACAGGAAGAAATATTTGGGAAATGAACACTTAATAAATGACATATTTCAGAATGCACAAAGAGCTCTTATAATCCAATACTCACCCGAAACATGAGTAAACTATCTGAAGAGATACTTACCAATGACAAGACCCACAAGACGTGTGCATCAACAGTCATTAAGGAAATTAGGTAAAATACACACCTGTCCTATGGTTTCTATTGCTGTGATGAAACACCAGGACCAAAACCAACTTGGATACTGTTTCTTTTGGTTCAGTCCATCACTAAGCAAGTCAGGATAGGAACCCAGGGAGGGCAGGAACCTGGAGAGAGGATCTGAAGCCATGGAGGAGTGCTGTTCAATGGCTTGCTCCTCACAGTTGCTTAGCTTGCTTTTTCTATATAGCCAAGGACCACCAGCCTAGGGGTATCCACAATAGGCTGGACCCTCCCCATCGATTTAAGAAAATGCCTAGGTGGACATAGTGGCACATGCCTGTGATCTTGGCACTCAGGGAAGCAGAGGCAGAGGCAGGCAGAGCTCTGTGAGTCCAAGGCCAGCCTGGTCTACAAAGCCAGTCCAGGATAGCCCAGACTACAAAGAGAAACTCTGGAAGAAAAAAAAAGAAGAGGAGGAGAAGGGGAGGGGGAAGAGGAGGAGGAGAAAGGGGAGAAGGAGGAGGAAGGAAAAGAGGGGGAAGAGGCAGAGGGGAGGAAGAGGAGGAGGAGGAAAAGGAAGAAGAAGAAGAAGAAGAAGAAGAAGAAGAAGAAGAAGAAGAAGAAGCCTGTATGACACTAAGAAATTTGCCTGCCTAAAGCCCAATCTACAGGCATTTTTCGACTGAAGTTCCCTCCTCTCAGATGATTTTAGCTTGTGTCAAATTAACATCAAACTAGATAGCATAGTACCTAGAATAAGGTTTAAAACTTTCAGGGCCAGTGAAATGGCTCAGCAGGTCCATCACTTGCCTGAGAACCTGGATTTGATCCCTAAGACCCAAGTAGGTCCATCACTTGCCTGAGACCTGAATTTGATCCCTAAGACCCATATAAAAGTAACAACTGGAAATTGTAAACATTGCTAGTAACAATGAGTATGAGTAAGTAACATAAGAAAATGTTACAATTACATATATCATAATATTCAGAAATGAAGCCAGTATTGTATTTACTCAAAAGAAATGAAAACTTATACTCCTGCAAGGTCATACTCAAAAGTCATACACTTGTTTTCATAACAATGAAAACTGGAAGCAGCTGTAACGCCCGTGTAAAGATGAACGGATGAACTGTGATGCATTTGTGCCATGGAACACTGCTTTAGTACTCTGAACTGAAAGGGAATGGAAGGGGCACATGTAAAGCATGGATGGCTCCCTAGAGCACTGTGTTAAGTGAAAAAAGCAACAAGAACACCTAAGACAGGGAAGGAAGAGAGGGGAAAAGGAGGAGAATGACATGAGAGAAGCCTGCAAATGATGAGAAAATTCAACACTTCATCAAGTATTGGTTATGTAGCTATATATTTGTTGAAATTAATTAAAGTACATATCTAAGCAGGGAAAATAATTTTGTTCCATGTAAGATGTACTTCAACATGTGTAGAACACTGCTGAAAGCAATAATGAATACCAGAGTAAGTGAGGGAGTGATGAGCCTTGAGGGTTGGAACAATCAGTGCAGTGTTCCTCGGCAAAGACACAGGTTATGGCCTCTGCAGAGAAGACAGGAGAGGGTCTGACTGGGGCCGTGAGATCTGTCCTGAGTCTTTTAGCTGCTCCAAGGACACAAGCTGTATTGTTAGATGTTAGGCAGAAAGGACGCAAGGACACGTGGGAACACCGCAGGTGCACCCGCCTTCGGAGGGAAGACGCTGGACCTGGATCAACCGTGATGACAACGCTGACCAGGCTCAGTGCCTGGCTGGCCTCCTCCAGACCAGGGCTTCCACGTATCCAGAGCTGGCACAGCTCTCCTTGCAAAACTGAACTCCCTTAATGTGACCCCCGGAAGAACACCTTCCAGGCAAGACGGAGACTCACGCCCAGCTTGTCCAACCTCTCTCTGCCTGTGGCCTGGGCTGGTGCATCACTCTGAGCTTCCCCAGGAACCGGATGGACTGTGAGAGGTCTGGATATGGGGTGTAGTGAGCTCAGGAGCTGGAGGAGAGAGGAGTACAGCCCCAGAGACAGCAGCTTCTGGAGATGCCACAATGGGGGGCCTTTCGGTTGACTAGATGACACTAGCGCAGCCTGTGCCTGCTCACGAGGGCCACGGTGTAGAAGGAACGGGACCATACCCTTCCTTTGCGCTGCAATGCTTCTGAGGGGCTCCTGGCATCAGCTTTATGTCACTGTCCTCCAGAATAGTGGTGTGAGACAGCATTCTAAAAGAGGATCCCCCCTGCCCAGGATGCCCAGTCCCTAAATCACAACATTCACACACACTCACATACACATGGGCAGGCAGGCACACACACAGGCACATACACTTTCTCCCTGTTATTCAAGCAAACACCCATCCTGAGGCTGCGGGAAAGACCCTCTGAGGACTGGGAATGTAGCCCAGTTGGTAGAGTGCTTGCCTAGCATACCAAGGCCTTGGGTTCAAACCCCAGCACTATATAAACAGGGTAGTGGCACATGACTGTAATCCTAGCACATGGAAGGTGGGGCAGGAGGAGCCGATGGTAGCACCAGCCTTGGACACACAGCGAGTTCACAAATAGCCTGGACGTCATGACATCCTGGCTCAAAACAAATCCAGTAAAAGCACTGTGGAGAGCAGACCTCCAAATAAACTGACTATCAAACGGGCACAGCTTCGTCATCAGGAGCCTCAGAGCAGAGAATGTGCCCCCACCTACCGCAGACAAGGAGGCAGGTCCTGAAAGTGTGAAAATGCAAGAGCCCTCACAGTAAGGAACAAGAACGAGACCCCTTGGCTGTCCCGACAGGATAGCTGGCTGGTCACCAGCAGGAACATTCTGGACCACAGTGCTGCGACGGCAGGCACCGTGTTGTGCCAAGGAGGGTTCAAGTCTCCCCAGAACCTCAAGGCAGTGACTCACCCCAGACACTCAACCCGTTAAATCTGTCTCCTGACGCTGAGCCCAGAATCCAGCTCTGCCACACCAGGCCGCAGGACAGCAGAACGCAGACCCGAGAGCTATGCAACAGGTGGTGCTGTGAGCTGTGACGTGTGTGACGTATTGTGTGTCAGCACAGAACAATATAAACAGCTATTCATCTGTTCCCCCGTCAACACACCGCCCCTTGAGTCACACACAGTCATGATCTCCATGCTGGGGTCCGCAGGGCCCCGAGTTCTCAAGCGCTCTGGGCTATACAGGTTTCTATCATGCCAAGTCTTGCATGGGGGGAGGGGCGGGAGCGGGGAGAAGAGCACAGGGCTCCCACCCACAACCTGGCTCACTGCATTTTGTCCCCATGCACGATTCGGGCACAGCAACAGAGGTCTCGCTCTCACTCTCCACACCCTTAAGTTTTAGCTTTAGGTTTCATTTCTTGATTGCCTGTGGGGCCCAAGTGTTCGAATTTTTGTTTTAAAACTATATTTTTTTTTCTACTGTAATAACCCCTTGCAGAGACAAACACTCCCAAGTGGTCCGGTTACTGCCTGAGGAGGGAAAGGGCAGACATGACAAGGAATACAGGACTGATGGGGTGGCATTCGCTGACATTTGGCAAGTGTTTGCCCGAAGAGGCAAACCCTGGTACTGCTCTTCTCTAGCTCTTCCCAGCTGAATTTCTTTCCAGCACCATTACTCCTGTTTTCCAAACTGTCCCCACCCCCCAGGGGTCCTCCTACAGTGGACTGTCCTCCCACCCCGCCCCCCTCCTGGGTCCTGTCTGAGGCCCCACTGTGAGTTCTGCACAGCACTCTTAGCTGGGAGATGCCTTCTCTCCACCAGGCACACAGCTACTGCAGTTTTATTTTATTTTTTTACCTTGACCTTCTAGCTGGTATAATTACCATTAAATTCTCTCGTCCTCGTCTTTCCTAGTTCCCCTAAGTAAACCCGAATGAAACCCAAAGGGGGAAAAGGCCATTCTCAAGGCAGCTCACACGCAATGGGCTCTGCCGTGGTCCCAGTCAAGTGCCACTGGCTGCTGGAGGACAGACCTACTCCAGTCTACTGCAGCTCTCGCGAGACACCATGTGAATGCTTGCCTGGGAGCCTGCTCTCTGCCCCTTGGAATTCTCCACAATTTGGGCACAGATTCAAACACGAAAGATTTCATTTCTTTGAAGCCTTCCTCAGGGGCTATTCTACATCCGCTGCATAATCCAGGCAGCCTTTGCACCTAGATTGATTTCCCAGCCAATAACACAACCAGGAGCTCCAGGACTGCGAGTGGCAGACAGCAAGTCTCAGCCTTGTCTCTAGATGATGGCGCGTAGGATGGACTCAGGAGGCTGTACGGGGGCCGTGCATACTCCCCAGGACAGCAGTCTCGGCTATTCCCTACCACACCGTTCTTGCCAAGCGCGTATTTTTGCATTCTTATCTTAAATTATCTTTGATCTTTTTTTACTGCTCAAATCCATTCTCGAGGCTGTCCAACTTTGCTCAGATCAAATTATCTTCAGTTTCGTTCAGTAGCTGGTATCAAGCTGATCCTCCTTAATGTTATAACAGTCCACCTTGAAACACTGCCCTCACTTAAAGACAGGCAGACACATGCTAGTCTGTGCGCTGAGGATAATCTCTCTCTCTCTCTCTCTCTCTCTCTCTCTCTCTCTCTCTCTCTCTTTCTTTCCATTAAGAAAAACAAGCTGAGAAGCCGCCTGCGGCCAGAACCCTGAGCCTCCCTGTGTAAATTCCCACCTCCTGCTTCTGAGACCGAAGAGAACTCTCTCTCCAAACGGGTGCAGCCAGGGCTGCGTGCCTCAACATTCCTGAGTGGCTTCAGCCAACATGCCCCTATCCTTCCTTAGAAGAAACTACCTTGTAGTCATAAGAGAACCTTTACGTATAGAAAACGGGGAAGCTGGCTGGGGGAACAGAAACAGTTGTTCTGATCATCCGCACCCCCACTGTGCTAATCAAGGAGTTCCATCGCGGGTACAACCCCTTTCTAGACTCTGTTCAATAAAAGTAATTTTTACGAAGCATGCAGACGTCTTTATTTGACATTATTTCCTAACATTTTTCATATTTCTACATTAGTTTTCAATAAAGCCATTATTTTAATAACTACACAGCCTCTCAGATATATCATAATGTATTTAAAGTCTTCAGCTGTTGACATGTGGGCCGCATTTTACTCTTCCTAGCATTATAAGCGGAGGAAACTCATTTATAAAAATGTGAAGGATAGTGACAGTCACGGGGATGCAGAATCTCTTAAACAAATTCTTTTAAATATGTTAAATGATTTAAAATAAGTTTTATTTTATAAACAATACATTCTCCAGTCCAAAATTGAAAGAATCCAACAGAGTCACAAGAGGGTACTGAATGCTTTCTCTTCCATGTTCTCTTTCTGTTTTTATTGCTCTGGTGACCTTTCAACATGACTTTAAATAATATTTACTTGGCTTTAAATATTTGCCTCTCAGGCTGGAGAAAGAGAGGCGCTGCTCTTCCAGAGGTCCTGAGTTCAATTCCCAGCAACCACATGGTGGCTCACAACCATCTATAATGAGATCTGGTGCCCTCTTCTGTGAGCAGGCATACATGCAGGCAGAATGTTGTATAAAACAAACAAACAAATAAATCTTCAAAACAAAAACAAAAACAAAAAACCCCAAACCCTGTTTACCGCTCTAGCTAATGATTCCTGAACCTGTACTGTACAGTGAGGGGTCTCGGCATCAACGTCTACAGAACTGGTTCTTACTGACTTTCTCCAGCCTTACCCACATACCCCAAATCATACGTAACTGCCTCTTGTTCGGAATGCCTTTAAGCTCTCTAGGAACCACATCCCAAAGAGTATGTTCATGTAAGAGTGTGGGAGGAGAGGCAGATTTGACAAGTGTCTTCGGGTTCAAAATTGTTCCTGTGCCGCCACCCCTCCCTCTCCCCTCTTCCTCACCTTCTCCCCTCCTCCTTCCCTGGCTTAGCTGGCATTAGCTCAGACCAAATGCACTTCCCCTCAGGACTCTAGAGGCAGTCTTATGAAGACATCCACTTGGAGGGAAAGCTGAGCTGCACCCCAGCTGACTGAACACCTCCTTGAGATCCACTTTAGCAGCCTTCTGATCTCAATGTTACTGACACATTTGGAGATAAATGTGAGCTTCACTGTGTGCTGCTGTCTTGTACATTATGGGATGTTTACCAGCATTCCTGTCCTCAACCCATCAAACACCAGGAACAGCCTTTCCAATTGTGACAATAAAAAATGTCTAGACATTGTCAAATATCCCCTGCAGGAAAAAAAAATCATCCTCAGATGAGAAGGACTGCTTTGTACCAAAAACAGGAACAGGGCAAGGCTAAGTTCAGCTAAATAATGTTCTCCCAAAGGTGTCCTCAACTTGACTCTTGGAGCCTGTGAATTTGTTACCTTATCTAGGAGAACAAACAAACAGACTTTCTAACTAAGGTCATTATGGTGGGAAGATATTTTGGATTATCTAGTGGGCTCACTGTAATTACCAGAGTTCTTAAAACACAGAAGCTTTTTGTTGTTGTTGTTTTGTTGTTTCTTTCTGTTTTGTTTTGTTTTTCAAGACATGGTTTCTCTGTGTAGCCTTGTCTGTCCTGGACTCACTTTCCTGTCTCAAACAAAAACAAAAAAGAAAATTACATACTTCAACATACACTGACAGGCACAGAATATACATTACCAGAATATACACAGAATATACAAAAGGGAGACATAGTGTCCGAATGGGGACATAGAAAATATTGGACCAAAGCCAAGACCAAACCCAGGAGGGAAACTCCCGGTCCTCCAGTTCCACAGCTTCGTATCAGAGGTCAAACACAGGGGATGACTCCACTCTTCTGGCTCCACTGACTGTAATCTCTTTCTCCCTCGTGTTGGGGTCCATGCCCTGTGTGCAGCTCCTTTTGGCAGATGGCTCATGGCTCTGGCTTCTCTAATACCCTGGTGTCTCCAGTGCAATCCGGGTTTTACTTTGACAGCTTGACACAATATCCTTTCAGGGCCTCCATACAAGGCCTTGCTCCCCACATACCTGACCCCAGCAGCTCTCTTGAATTACAGAGGAAGAGTCTCCAGCCTATTCCATTTACTTACGTATCTTTCAATGCTCTAAAACTAGAAACTGCAGGCCAAGTTTAGCTGACCCCTTCTTGAGTCACATTTACACAAAATTTCTTTTGTTTATTTCTTGTTCTTTTGGATCAGAAAATCCCTCAGGCATTTTCTTTTCACAAGTTGGAAGTTTAGCTGTGTGGGGTCTCACCTTGAGGGCACACCTCCCTTTATTTCATTTGTCATCAGGTCTCTCCTTGTCTCTTTCAGCACAACCTTTGGCTACAACATTAAGTTTCCCAGGGCTCTTTTTTGGCTTCTAAATACACATTTTGTATCTCTTCGTGCCCTACACACTCTTTCATTATAGATATAGACCTGCATAGAAGTCATTAGCAGTAACCACACAGCAGAGCCATATTAAGCTGTCTTGAAATCTCTTCCAGCAAATAATCTGTTGTTAAGTCAATTTTCCTTCCAGCAAATTTGTAAGACAGGGGCAAAAACCAAAGCATTTGCCAAACATTATTTGCCAAAATATCCCAAGAATAGTCTTTTGCCAAAATATCCCAAGAATAGTCTCTAGCCCAGTGGCTATTACTACGTTCCTCTAAAACCTCTTGAGCTTGGTCATCTGTAGTCCACACTGCTCTCAGAGCTGCTGTCCTCCAAGTTATCACTGGAACGGCCCTTTAAGCCTACCTACATCTGTTCACCACATTTCAAGTCCATTTCCCAAAGTCTTTCCCCACCCTACCTCCCGCTGCCGACAAAAACAGCATCGTCAGGCCTGTCACAACAATAACCCCCACTCCCGATCCCAAATTCTGTCTTTTTTTTCCTATTGCTGTGATAAGACAACATGGCCACAGTAATTTATAGAAGAAAAAGTTTATTTGAGGCTTACAGTTTTCAAGGGTTAGAGTCCATGACTATTATGGTAAGGGAGTACCCAACATTCTCTATTAAGGGCTGCACTAGTGACTACTTTAAGGTAATGGGTGCTGGCAACAGTGGAGAAAAGGAACGGGAAGAAGGAAACAGAAGCAAGAAAGATGGGATGGCCACCCTGCTGACTGGATTTAAGGCTGACTCTGTAAGAGGAACCCCATACCTGTACTCTAAGCTCAGTAAAAAAGGTCACAGTGCAGAAAGCCACAGTAAGAGGAGACTTACTGTGCTTGTTTATCCAAATTGACACACACCAAACCACCTTCAAGATGTGCAAGTTCAGAGCCACAGACAATCACCACTCTGCGTGTTAGTCCGAGAATGCTGTCTTTCCAATGAACTGCAGCAAAGAGGATAAGTGACAATTGCGCACTCAGCCCTAACCATGACATGGCCATCATCCCACTCCAAAGCTCGGAGAACACGGTGGACCAGGGAACAGAAAGAGCACAAGAGCTAGAAGACAGGGGAAGGGCTAGGCAACCCCAACTTCTGCTCAAGACAAAAGATGCTGCGGATGTGAGGTCTCCAGATCCACAGATGACTATAGTGAGGGGTCCACGGACAGCCAGGCGTAGGTGGAGGAGGGTCTCTGGGTCCCTCCTCAGTGCTCAACTATCTGCTAAAAGGCGGGGAAGGCAGGGCAGGGGTTGCCTTCAGATGTACACTAATGGTGAGCCTACCAGGTTCCAATGGATACTTCTAATCTAATGGTTACACTGATGGGCCTGGTTGAACTAGATGAGTCACAAAATTAAAAAAAAAAAAATGTTATGAATCCAGAAGAGATACAGGTAGGCCAGGAAAGAAATTGATAGTGGGAGGGGAATAAGAAGAAAGGGTATGGAGAGAGAGAAACAAAATGCATTCTATACATGTATGAGGTTGTCAAAGAACTACACACATGCACACACACACACACACAGATAGAGGCAGAGGCGGGGAGGGAAGAAGGGAGAGGGAGAGGAGAAACTAATTCAGATTTTAAAAGATGGATTGCAAGGTCTTGTAGCTCCAAGTATGAGGTGAGTGGGCTGTGTGTGAGAAGAAGAAACACTACACCGAAGAGACACTGAGGAAGAATTAGAGGCACACCTTGAGAACTGCTGGAATGTGGGCGTGAACAGGGGGTGTCCGGGTGGACAGGGTGATTTCTGACTGGAGGGAGGGCATCTCCCAGCCAAGCCACTGCAGGCAGGTGCACCTCTGTCTCCAATCCCGCAGCACTTTAGAGCTGAAAGACACCAGGAGCCTCGAGAAAACACAGCAGATAAGAGGAAGAGAAGAGAAGAGGGTTGCGAGAGCCCTGGGCTTTTTTTTTTTTTTTTTTCTTTTATTCCCTCTCACAGTCTTATAAATTTTCTAATATAAATGTAAATTTTTAGCAAGAAAAACTGTGTGTGGGGTGTTCTGGCTAATTGAATCAGCACGTATTAATTATGCATTAGTGAAGATTATGCCACAATTCATTGCTGGCTCCACAATCAGTCTTCAAGCTGAAGGCAAGTGTGGAATCGAGTGCCCACGATGTGTCGACTAAGAGGAGGGGTCCTCAGCACTACTCTTGTTAGAAATCTAATCAGGGGTAAAATACTTGACGAACTGTCTGCTGGGGACTGACAGTGATTCCATGGCAAGGCACAGAGAGAGAGAGAGGGAGAGAGGAAGAGAGGGAGAGACGAAGAGAAAGACAGAGTGAGCATGGCTGCCAGGGACATCAGTGAGGACAACAAAGGCCTGGAACTGCAAGCTGGACGGCTCTCCAGAAATCACACTTTCTCCCCTCTCTGCAATGTGATGTTTTCACCTGTGAGATGAGGCTGATCACACACAGCAAGATGGTGCTGTAAACGGCTGGTGTTCAGGAATCATGGCTTTACTATTTGTTTAATTCTGATGGTTTAAGACACAGAGGTCTCAAACTCGCAGTCTCCCTGCTTCTGCTTCCCCTGTGCTTTGCAGGCATGCCCCTGCATGCACCTCCATGCACGCCCATGCTCAGCTTGCTGTGTTTTTCCTTTTCCTGAAATGGGAACTATTCCGTGTTTTTTTTTTCTAGTCCCATGTGAAAAATAACACTCGCTTGACCAGCCAGAGCCAGTGTAGCCATTTTAACTAATTGCATCTACCCCAACTACACAATTTGACCCTGGGAAACAGGATGGAGCTATCATGTACTTTGTGAGATGGCTGTGGACCAAAGCAGGAAATTATGCCAAATCATCATTTTCTGCTGATGGCCACATTCTGATTCACAGACTGTAGTACCATTCTGGGAGCCAAAGACCAGTAATTCACTAAGTAGCTGGGCATGGCCCTCTCCCAGTGTAGTTAATCTTGTGAAGAGCTACAAGGCTCTTAGGAGATGGATAGGAGGGAAATGTACAGGGCATTCTTATGGTTTTAGTATCAGGTCCTTGATTCCCAGTAGATGCCGCATCTACTCATTTAGCAGGCTCTGGGTGACTGAGCCATTTGAGATACAAGAATCAGTAAGGGGCCTTGACCCTGGATCTGGTAATATAGGTCAGCCATCTGTCTTAAGAGGTTCAGAGTGTTTTCAGCTAATTAACTCAAACAGTGCCATTGTGGGCTGACTGTCCATCTCAGTAGCAGGGAAACGAGGACCACTCGGCCACCAACAAAGAAGCCCAAGGGTCCAACATGAAGCCAGACTGTCTCTTATCCCATGACAAGAGTCATGGGAGCTTCACCTCTGGGGTAAATGTGGCTCTCTAACACCCGGAAACATAAATATCCTCACTGGAACTGCCAGGGCTCAAGCGACCTAGATACAGAGCCCAAAAGGGTTTACTTGAGAATTGAGCTTATTGGAGAGAAGGAGGTAAGACAGAGCGGGGGGGGGGGGGGGGGGGAAGGGGGGGGGGGGGGGGGGGGGAGCCAAGAGGAAGGCAATGCTGGCTGGGCCCTGGATTGAGCCTGGTGTCCAGCAGTGTAAGGTTTGGTCTGCACTACAGGGTGAGCTATTCTGAGGCAACAGTCCCAGGTTCCATGTTTCTTATGTGTCAGTCACGGGCTCTGGCTGGTGACGACATTGATCACGTGCTGGCATTTTTCCGGTAAATGCCCCACCTTGGTGATAGGCTGTTCTATGGACGAGGCAGAAGCTAGCATTCAGCAGCCAGGCGCTTGGCGTTCTGGCCTCCTGAAGTCGTGGGCTTGATAGTGGGCTAGATCCAGGCTATGATGACAGAGCGCACTCTGAACTCTCTTAAGGCACATGGGGGCACGTGAGTCAGTAGCACCTGATCAGGTTCCTCCAAGACTCCTTCCTACACACTAGGTCTCTGGAGCCCTCTTGCATCATGCCAAGAACTTCTGATGCCTTGTACTTCCTCGTTGTGGAAACCTCACTAAGTGGACAGGAAAGAGAAGGGGGTGGCTGCAAACAGAAGAGAGAGTGACATACCAGGCTCAGGCCCAACACAGAGCAGTAAGCAATGTGTAAGTGAGACTACATTAAAGAGAAGAATTAAGAAATAGCTGGGAGGTGGGATGGGGCTAGAGAGATGGTTAAGAGCACTGGTGCCTCTTCTAGAGGACCCAGGTTCAGTTCCCAGGACCCACATGGCAGCTCACAACTGTCTATAACTCCAGTTCCAGGGGATCTACACCCTCACACAGATACACATGCAGGCAAAACCCATGCACATAAAATTAAAAATAATAATAATTAAAAAAAAAAGAAATAGCTGGGGACAAAGCTTAAGAAAGGAAAGCAATTCCGTTTGAGGCCTTTTGAGACTTCAGAGCATCTAAGCAAGGTAATGGCACATGGTTATCAAAAATGGCATCACCTGCCAATCCTGGGAACGTAGTGAAGGAGAGAAGAGCGACAAAGGGGGCAGCAGTGTGGCTCTCCAGGTAGGCGATGGGTCCATCGCTGGGTCAGGGAGGCGGCCCTGGAGTTAGATACAGGAGACTAGATCCAAAAGAGTGTTGAGAAAATGTTTTTCAAGCTATGAGTCTCGATCCCTTAAAAACAATAAGCTTTAGTTTGTGAGTCCTGGCTACAATTTCTCCAACAGAGCCGAACTAAATAGAAGTAGCAGGAGGCATAGACCCTGGCAGGGGTATTGCTTCCTGAAACATCTGCTTCAGGTGTGTGTTTTACCGTGTTCTGACTCTCTATAGATGCTTCTGGCTAGCCATGACTCTTCTGGCTGTTTGGACATGAGGATTGAAGGAAGTTTAACTGCCCTGTGGCCTCCAGACCTCAGGCTCCTTGACTGCTGATTTATACAGCCCCGGCAGTAGGGGTGGAAACCGCTGCACGAGGGTATCAGAGAGACCATGAGCTTTTAGTTTGTTGGGTCATATACCGGTTTATATCCACATAGGGAAGGAAGGACAGACAATGCAGGATGTCTGTTGGCAGACATGAGTACGTCTCTTCTGCGTTTCCGACTCTCTAGAAAAGCAGCAAGGGATCCTGGGTATAAACCCATTCCTTACAGCCAAGGACATCTCAGGGTCTTGGCGCTGAGGGGCAGGGCGCACATCCTGACTCCTGTCAGCGGGCTCAGTGGGGGATTTCCTTCTCCTGACTCGCAGCCGGCTCCCGGTGTGATGGATGGCCTCCACGCAGCTCACCATCGATCTCCGTCCTAGCTGAAAAGTGGAACAGCCATGGCTGCTACATTTACACCGGGAGCTGACAAGTGTCTGCCCGCAGCAGTGGCCCCGGACTGCACTCGCCGCCATCTGCCTTGTCAGCGCATGGCTCAATTCCTCCTGTGCGCACCCTTTGGTAAATTGCCTTTGTCAGCTTCTCCTAACGGAGGCTACTCTCTTCATCAATCAGAGCCAATGGCCTGTTGGAATGAAAGATTCCCTTCCCAGCCAGCCGGAGAGAAGGGCTGCGGGCCTGAGTGCACACTGTTTGCTGAGAGGCAGCTACTCAAACACCCCCAACCTCTACCTCAAGGCCACCTGCCTTTCCCACGGCAGCCCACCCCAGACCTGGCCTTCCTTCTGTTGTTCTCCGGGGCCAAGGACTTGTCTTCTGCCTGGAAAACTCGGTGGGCAGCCTTGACGCTGGTATGAGACTGAGCAGCTTCTAATCGTAAGAGAACATTTTCTTCTTCACTTCATGTATTGACTCATCCTTCAGACACACCGGAGGGCCAACTGTGTTCTGCATTCCTGGCCAGCTACAGGGCCAGCAAACAGGGCACTTAGGTTTGCGTCTACTCTCTGTAAATGAAGGGGTACAATGATACCTAGGACTCATGGGAAGACTGAAGTGGGCAGATGCTGGGTGCTCATCACCTGGTGTCATGTGACATATGAGATCATCTTTGACTACAGTTGGTGAAACCTGTGATAGAGGGGCTCACTCTGCCTAACTAAAGGAGAAGCTGAGGCTCAAACAGTTAAGTATGTCAAGCCTTTACATTACATCAGCAATCAGCCATTGCTGGAGCCAGACCAACAGAGCTATGCTGACTACAAGGTCAAGGCTCTTCTCTTTTAGTTCCAAAGGTCTAGGGCATGAAGAAGGGTCTTCAACTGCAGTACTGAAATCATAAGAATCCTGGATTTTCAACCTCCCAAATACTTAGAAATGCTCCTTCTGCAAGCCATCTCCTCATGGTGGACAGGAAAAGTCACCCCTCAAACTAAGGTCAACTCCTTAGGAGCATGTCCAAGGACGACGCTCCCAATTCATGTCTTCCTGAATTCACCAGTCTGGACAGACCCCAGGAGTTAGGTATGTCAAGCCTTTCCACATCAGCAATCCCAATGACCTCCACAGACACCCATGACTACCTTTTCTCCCCTGTACTCACCCATTTCCTCATAACCCAGTAGCCAAACCCAGCTTCCTCGTGGCTCTCGGACAGTGCTGTTGGTTCTGAACCCCAATGTAACAGCTGGCCGGAGATGGGAGGGTTCAACAGTCTTTGCCTACACAGATGGCCAGAGAAGCCGCCCTCTGCCTGTGGCGGCTCGTTCTCTCTCTAGGTGGACTTCCTCACTAGAGCCCATTGTCTAATGATAATGGGTAACAGGAAGCCCTGGGCCTCTTCTGTGTGGGGAGGGGTAGACAAATAGAAGCTGAAATGGTTCACCTAGGAGAGGGAGAGGGTGCAAGTCAGAATTAGCACTTAGAATGGAGCCTGTTATGGATGCTAGCTTTAATCTAGATGCCGTCTACACAATTTTCACACATGCTCGTGCGCACACACACACACACACACACACACACACACACAAAATGGTTTTCTTAAAATGCACACCCTGTGCTTCTAGAAAGAATAATACATCAAACGGACGTGTCCTTATTATGGACACTCAGTATCCTTGTACTGTGCTGTGCAGGTTAGAGCCACAGAGAAAACCCCTGACAACACTTAGTACTGGGGTCAGGAGCTACAGCCCAGCTCGTCACGGTGTGGGGGGGGGGCACCCACAGGAGCAGGTAAAGGGACAGGACCTCGGGCTGTGTGCCGGGCCTTCACCATTTAGCTCTATTTCTGTGTTCACCACTGGGGTTGAGGTGGATTGGGGGATGGCCATAGTAAGTAGAGGTAAGAGCATGGCTGCCATCCCAGAGGGCTGTCTTCGTCCACAGCGGTGCAATCGTGCACAGTGCCAAGGCAGACGCTGCGAGGGTCTCCCTATGTGCTGGCCAAGTCACTGTGTCCTGGGTTAAAATGTGAACACAGGCACAGGCTGGAGAGCAGCTAAGTACTGCTGCGGTTTGCATGTGTCTTCAGCAGGTCTCCAAGCGTTGTGATGTTGAAAGCTGAGCCCCACGGGAAGGTCTTGAGAGAGTGAATTTGGTGTTGAGAGGCAAGGCCTCTGGGAAGTATCTAGAATTAGAAGAGTTATCACAGTGAAACCCCTTGAGTGAGGATAAGGAGACACACATGGCTCCATTTCTGTGCCACCTGGGGCCTCGGTCAGCAAGAACGCCATCATTAATCACAGGCTCTTGAGTCTCCAGGACTGTGGAGACGCAAATAAACCTGTTTTCCTTATAAAGCGACCAAGCATTAGATACTTTTGTTTTACTCACACAAAACAGTGCAGGTATTGACTCAAGGCTTATGAATACCCATGACCTATCAAGCTGCAATTTTATAGGTTTTTGTCTTCATTCCTCCTCTCTCCCCCAGCTGCATCTAAACAAGGGAACTGTGTTGTGTACAGAACCAAATATTAAACATGCACTGTGTTTTCTTATGGTGCATTAGACTCACAAAACACAAGCCTTGTCGACCTCTTCATTAACCTCTTTATTTACTTCCCATTTCCTTTATCTGAAAGTTTTGATTAGAATGTTGCCATTTCAGGTTTTATCAGACTTGTAGCTGCCTCTGCTCTTGAACCAATTTTGCTTTTATTGGAACGGGACGAGAGTCACAGGCACCTAGGGACAGTCAGGATGGATTTTAGCACTCCGCATTCCCAAACAAGAGGAGCGCAGTGTGGGCTTGGCGCCCCCTCAAATGCACTACGGTGTCCATAGAGCGTCTGTGCCACTCCCTCCCTGCCAGGAGGTGGATTCTCCCCCAATTCGGAGGCAGGCTTCTGATGCAGAAGGAGCAGAAGCGAGGAAGAGGCCCACAAGTTTCTCCTGGCATCTCCCACTGCAGATCTCAGGGGCTCTGTTTCAGTGCAGAAGGTGAAGTGTCTGACGCTGCAGCCCTGGCTGGTGGCCAGTGTCAGTACTGTCACCTACACCTTACAGTGAAGGGCACGCCCTCGCTGCTATTTAACAGAGACCCTACAGTGCATGCCTATGAAAGTATCTTTTTTCTTTTTTTTTTTTTTAATTTTTAGAAGTATTTTAACAGCACAATTCGTTGATTGCTTTTTTTGGGGTGGGGGGAAACAACTTTTTGAAATAACTAAAGTTACTTAAAAACCTGATCTGGGGGAGAGGTGGTTTCCAGGAAGAGAAATAGCCTGACAGATTCGAAGGACATATATAACTAAAAACCAATTCAAATCCCACATATGATATAATGGAAACTCTGAATTCACAGGTGACTTTGTTTATACAGATAATAGTGAGACTATTGATATATTTTTCTTGAAAAAAAATTGAAACAAATTTCCAAATGTTTGAACAGATTATATGTAAAAGCATCTTTTATTCTGTTAGGCCCAGCAGGAGCCTAACTTCCAGGAAAGCAGATGAAAGGAAAATAGGAGACCAAATTGATGCAAACACAAGAGGTTTATTCAAGCCATCTCACGCCGTGGCTGCTCTCCAAACCAGCAAGGAACACCACTGAGAGACAAAAGCCTGGGGTTTTTAAAGAAAAAAGCATGGGAAAGCTGGGGGGCAGGGTTGTAGTCTTGGCAGTTTAGGACTGGGTGAAAGGCTATAGGGTGGTTGACTTTTAAAATGATTGGTTCATTTTAGGTGCCAAGTCCATCTGGTCCTGCCCCGATCTGGGTAGGGGAGCTGTGACTGTCTGGACTGGTTGCCAAGCAATGTTATCTCGTACTGCAGGTCTGGACATTCCTCCCTGCCCTTTGCAACACAACAGCGTGGGTCTTGTCTCAATTCACCTGCTTCTCCATTCGTCCCTGTCTTGCTTTCCGGAAAAGTGCTGGGAGAACTTAGCTTAACATGGGGTATAGAATTCATAAAGAAACCTGTAAAGTTAACTTGTTCCTGAAGTAGTTGTCATCTTGGAGGCTTACTGCCTCTATCTGCTAACTTAGGCTTAGTCCTGGAAGCCTCTAGCCTCTGTATAATTTTATCTAGGCCTAGAACGTTTTCAGCCTCTGAGACTTACTGCTGAATAAATTCACCCTTTCTTGTTCTTTCTGAACTCTGGCTGGTCAAACTCAGCTGTTCTGGCTCAAATTCCTCTCCAAGCTAACTGATTCAAGCTGGCTTCTCTCTTGACCTCTAACTGAATTGCCCTGCCTGGCCTCAAACTAACTCTAGCAATCTGCTCTAGTCTTCTGGCTCTTTTGCATGCCCTGGCTCTTTGCCTGTTGTTCTCTCTTCAACAGGTCTCTGTAAAACTCTCCTGATAAAACTGCCTCTTTTTCTCTGTGTGCTGTTCTCTGGCTTCAACTACCTTTGCTGACCTACACTGAACTCACTGAACAACACTCAGATCTGCATGCTTCTGTAGCCTCAGTACTGAGATTAAAGGCATGAACCACCATGCCTGACCTAAGCCTTTCTTTACCTGAAACTTGCTCTATACCAGGCTGGTCTTGAACTCAGAGATCTGCTGGTCTCTGTGATTAAAGGTGTGTCTGTAGTCCAGCCAGATCACACAGACCTGGAGAGTCTGGCCAAAGAAGCTGTGTTCTGAATTAAAATTCCTCTGTACATGCCTGTCTGATATGCTGACAAGTCCTTGTTTACTGTTTCTCTCTTCACAATAGCAAGGAAATGGAATGAGCCTAGATGTCCATCACCCAATGAACAGATAATGAAAATATGGTGCTTATACACAATGGAATTCCACTCAGCCATCAAGAAAATGAATTACACAGTCTGCAGATAATTTGAACTGAAAACTATTCTATTGAGCAAGGTAAGCCAGGCTCGGAAAGACAAATCCACATGTTCTCTCTCATGTGCAAATCCCTAGCCACTAGCGATTAAATATTTGTGTCTAGGCAGAAGCAAATGACGGGGGCAGCGGCTGGGAATTTCACCTAACCTGTACAGTTTGTTTTTTTCTCTCTCAAATCCTAGTAAAATTGTCTTCAAGTCTCCTTCTGAGCCTATTCCCAAGGTATTTTATTAATGAGAGTGAGAGCCTAGAAGGGCGCCTCAGTTTCCCAGTAACAAGACTAGAAAAGAGAGATATTAAGGGAAGAGTAGGAGGTAGAACAGTAGAGTAGGATGTAAGCGGGAGATGGGGTCAGGGGTGCCAAGGGAACAGGAGAAAAGAGTGGGTAAGAAGACTGGGAGGAACGCACGGGTGAAAACTACTGGAACATGTATGGAGCTCCTACGCTGAAAATTTCTTTTGTAAGCTCATTGAAGGGTACAGGTTGAGCCCAAGTGTGGTGGGGCCCACCTTTAATCCCAGCACTCAGAAGGCAGAGGCAGGCTGATCTCTGTAAGTTTCAGACCAGCCTGGTCTACAGAGTGAGTTCCAGGACAGCCAGGGCTATGTGGAGAGGCTCTGTATCAAAGAAATGAAAAATGTAGATTAGATAAATAAAAATACACACTTCTACAAAGCGAGCCCAGGAGAGCCAAAGCTACAAAGAGAAAATCTGTCTCAAAAAAAAAAAAGGACCATGACAAAACAAAACACAAAACCCCAAACACTTGTGATTTCTTGACCAGGGGCACTCAGGCAGGGCCTCCAGGACAGGCAGCCTGCTCTGCGCGGGGCTCTGCCCTGTGTACATTGTTCTTTGGTGATAGAGTAAAATCCCCAGCTACATCCAAAATGGAGCAGGCCTGGGGCTAGTGCCCCGCACTGGGGAGCTTTTCTGGGAACAGACAGAGCTGTGTGAGGGCTTCCTTGGCGTGAGACCAGCGTCTCTGCACACATTTGCTTTCGAAAGAAAACCTTTTTCCCCCAACGTGAAAATCCTGCTAACTTTCCCAAATACTTTTTCTGAGCAGCAGGGCAAGTTCCTGGTTTAGAAAAAAAACTTACTTTATCCACAGCCCTCCCTGGGCTATTTCGGGCTTTCTCCTGAAGAACAGAAGTGAAATTACATTTAAAACCAGCCCTTGGTTTATTGACACCTAGAAGGTTAATCAAGTCGGACTTTTTTCCTTTCTTGATCAATAAGTATCTGGCCTGTCCTGCTCATAGACAGTTACCCAATTACCTGCTCTCTAATCGGAGTGTCACAACCTTTCAAAATCTGACTTGTTTCATCGACCCGGTAACAGCTAAATTGGCACCCTCTCTCACAGAGCAGATTTAATCTGCCTGGGTTTGATTAAAATGCTTGGCTGAAACCAACACTGGATAAAAACTTCCTCACTCTCCTCACGGTCTTCTGAAGTTACCGGAATCTCCTACCTGAGGCTCATCTGGGACAAAGTCCAACAATGGGGCCGTTCACTTGCGCACCCCACCTCCAGTCCTTGGGGCCTTCTGTGATAAATTATCTTAGTTCTTGGTTGGCAGTGGCGTAAATTTGCCCCATCAACACCTAATTGCCGGTTCTCACCCTCTTGAGACAAAACTGGGAAGTGGGATTCGCACCAGACAGGTGTTCCACTAACAAATCTGATGATCCTATCGCTTGTAAAAGCAAACAGGTGAGAGCGGAAATGTCACTGAAATGTAAGGAGGGGAGAGGAACCGATGTCCTCTTGTAGGGATTTGGTAGAAGGTGAATTTGTGGGTGACGCAGTGCTAATCTTGCAGAAGGTGAAAAACAGTTCGTTATGTCCTCAAGCATTTACGTTGTTAATATTTGTTTAACAAATCACTCACACTGTGAAAAATTTTTAATTAAAGCAGCCCTGTAGACTGCAGCTCACTCATACAGGGCAATCGCTTGCCCTGTCCCTGGAGATTAAATAATGAAGCTGAAGTCTCTCTAATTACCGAAGGGGAGGAACTCTCTTATCTAGGTCATTAGTTTTCACCTCAACCTTGCAAAAAGGAGAAAATGCAATTTAACTCATTTGCAATAACAATTCTGAAATTGTAAGGAGAAGTTAAAAACATGTCCAACATTTCGTGATGCATGTGGGAATATGAGAGCGTGATGCCAATTTAAATTCTGCGTAGCTGCAGTAGGCCTGCAACCAGGAACAAGAGCATCTATGTGCGTATAAGAAGAAAGGTGCTGACTGCAGGGTGCCTCACGAGTCATACTCGGGGGCGACTGTCAGAATTCCTGCCAGGACCTCATCAGTCATCCAAGCTCTCAGAGCTTGTCCAACAGACGCACTAGGCTCCGCTCAAGGGTCCTAGAGGGAGCACCAGAGTCCGTTTCTCCTAGAAGAGAGGACTCTGGGATAATGTGAGCAGAGAGCACACCTGCCTGTTACCCACTTAATCTTCCCAGCAACCCAGCGAGTCAGTAATAAAGTCCTCCCCGCTTACAGATGCAAAAACAGGGTCAAAAACGGTAATACGGCAGGCCAGTATCCACACCTGGCCATGGCCAAGCTAGGACCTGAGCCTAAGGCCAAGCTAGTGTGCTGCTGGTGCCCGTGTAAATTCAGAAAGATCCTATCTGGGCATTGTGGACATGGCCCCGGGGTGAGAGGGCTCACAGTGCGAGCAGTAGAGCTGGGGTTCAGATCCCCAGAGCCCAAATGCTGGAATGGCACCCCTCTAATTCCAGGCCCAGGAGGCAAACAAACTGGCTAGCCACACGAATCTCCTCAGCAAGCTCTGGACCGGCTCAAGACACCACGCCTCAACAGAAAGAGCAAACAGGAAGATCCGAGAGGCCAGCCTTAGGTCTCCACACGTGTGCGCATGCGTGCATGTACATGCCAACAGATGTCAGTCCCCTTCCTCCCATCCCTGCCACGGCGAACACTGACCTCACCCCGACATCACACTTTTGCCTCATCTGGGATTTCATATGAGCACGCTCCGGGTTTGTAACTGGTTACATCTGCCTTCCTTCATGTAACATGTTTCTGAAGCACACTGACGCTGCTGCGTGAATTAATAACGTCTTGTGACTTGGTAGCACTTTATAACATGTATAGGCCCTGGGTGGTCTTCTGCTCACGGTGCCGCAGCCTTTAGGTTTTATCTAGTTTTCGCTCTCCACAGTAACACTCTTTCCTTCTTTTACACTGCTAAAAAGGGCTGCTTCCCTCGAGTGGGAGCGGAGGCCGACTGACTGGTCCTGAGCGGGGAGCTTGCTTACCTTCATAAAGTGCCACACGCTCCTGCCAGCAGCGGGGAGACTTGTACCTCTGGCCAACATTTAGCACCGCCAGCCTTTTTACTGCCTTTTAAACTTAAACACACACACGCGCGCGCGCGCACACACACGAAGTGGTATTCTTCCATGACTTACAGTGGTTCTCAACCTTCCTAATGCTGCAGCCCTTTAATACAGTTCAAGCTGTTGTGACTTCCAACCATAAGATCATTTTGGTGCTACTGCCTAACTGTAGTTTCGCCACTGTTGTGACTCATACATCTCTGATCTGCAGCTCTGATGTGTGATCCCCACAGGGGCCGGGCCCCACAGCTCGAGAGTCGTTTACACGAGGCACTGCGACACAACACCAGCTGGGTCTGAACATGTGCCTGTAGGCTGGCTTCTGACTGCTCTCCGGTTCACTGCTTCTGACTAAGACACAGATCACCTTCACGCACACGCTCCGTCTTAGTGTGTTCTCTAGTCTGCTTCCCATTCACGTCTCTCACCCACTTTTAAACACCGGGCCGTGTGTCTCCCTGCAACTGAGCTTTTGTTTTCACAGCGTGAACATCTGACTCCCGGTCCTGGGAACCGCTCCTCGGCTTCCGTGCCTTCGCTGTGGGCACAGCCTCCCTTTCTATGCGCCCAGGATTTGCGGTTGTGCTGTGTGAACTTCTCTGCCTGGCAGACCTTTTGTCCATCATATCTGGAAGCAGCAGCAGTCTGTGCTTTAACGCAACACTGGGGATTACATTGTCGGCCTGCTTCCTTGAGGCAGATCTTCCAAGTGTTGAAAGCCAAAGATAAAGAGCAAATCTTGACATGGTCAACAGGAAAATGACGGCTGCCTCTAGAGGAACAACAACGAAATTACTGGCTGGCTTCTTATCAGGGGACACAGGGCAGGGAACAATACAAAAGTCTCTGTAGATGCCAAAATAAAAGTTTACGAGAAACTCAATCTAGCATTCTATGGCCAGTGGATTTTAAGACATACAGCCCCCCAACACACACACACAAACACACAGAGAGAGACAGGCAGACAGACAGAAAGACAGAGAGACACAGAATGAATGAGAGAGAGAAAGAAAAGGCCACAACCTCAGTGCAGAGAATGTAGTTTTCAGGTACAGTTCCTAACAGACATCAATGAAGGAGCTGATGGTGACCTCCCCTGTCATGGTTTGGCCCAGAAGTCCTCAATGGGTGCTGGCTTAGAGGCAACTTTCAGCAAGGGCTGGCTGCTGAGTGGCTGCTCTGTCCCCCCTCAGCCGCACTGTGCTGCCAGCAGATTTCAGACATCATGAGGGTGTCTGACTCCTCCGTTGTTAATTTTACAGAAGCGTAAGCTTCATCTTTTAGTCTTGTGACTCACCTTCAGTGAACCACTCAGTAAGCCTTCTGGTGGTATTCCTTGCCTAAAGCTCAACCTTACATTTAGAGCCATCAGAAACGGCTCTGGGATTCGGTGGGAGGAGTCGTTGACAATGTGTGGGTTGAGTGTGGGCTGCACCGGAAGGGTAAAACAGCTCCCCGGGGAGAGCTTGTGCTATGAAGGACAGCAGAGGGGACTGGAGGAGTTGGCATTTGCCAGCAGGAGGGTGGTGGCTGATTTCCTGACAGGAGCTCGCTTTGGTCACGTGAGGGAACTAGATCCCTGGTCCTTTAGAGCTCCAGTGTCCTGAGCACTAGGCTGTGTAGAACATCTGCTAGAATGAACGGCCAACCCAGACTTGTCTTATACTGGCCAAGGTTTTATTTCCACACATACATGAGTACAATGTCTTTATTTTAGAAAAAATAATGCTTCTCGTTCCATTTTTGAGCACCGACTTTTGGTTAGAAATATGACTGTGATGTTTCCTTCCTTCTATGAGCTGTCCTTTATCTCCATCCTAGCCTGTGACAAGGACTTGCAGGGGTCTTAGCTCTCTGCAGCACAGTACCCCAGCTTTACTCAGGCAAGTGCTGGCCATTTTTGGTTGTTTTTTAGCTACTTCTTTCTGAAGGAAGATTATCTTGCCTCCTTTCCTGTTGTCACATCTGACCAAACACCAAGTTTTGTTTTAAAGTACTATATGAACGCCATCTTTCAAGACTGATGACACTTTCTGCCAATAATGGGAATGGAAGTTCTTAGCTGGCCCCTTCCCAGGTAAGAAATACAGCATGTGGAGATGACTTGGAGAGAGCAAAAAGACAACTCATCAGAAAGAGATTTTCTAATGAGGAACTAGGGTCAGCTTCTGGGTAGGACACTGGCCTAGGCCTGGCACAGAGCTGTGTTACCTGAATCAGTCTAACCTGCGGGTGACATAAGCTCTTACTACGATCTGACCAGATTTCTCCAGAGCCAAGTTGAGGGTTGGCAATAGCCAAGGACACAGGCTCATCTCTTCAAAAATATGTGAAGCAGCCTACTGACTTTGAAGGTGTTTGCTGGGGGCCTGGAAATTTTTTTGTTAAGTTCTTCTTTTATGAGCTCTTTCATTTTCTCAATTTCCACCTCAGCTTATTTTTCACTCAAATTGGGCTTCCTTGCTTAGTCCCTAACATTGACTAAAGTCATAGGCTTTGCTAGAATGAAGAAGAATTAGCAGCTTCCTACTCCAATGCCCTCATTTTACAGACTAAAATGAAAGAGGCTCAGCTCAGTCAAGTTACATGATTGGGTGAAGGACACATAATTAGTAAGTAATAGTAGTAATCATTAATAGGCATTATCTACTGTGCTCCAGACACTATGAACGCGACCTATCAATCAATCCTTACAATGACTGATGATAGAGGAACTTTGATTTTTTTTTTTTTTAATACATCAACCTGGCTAGCATTGTGTGTAATTATTCAATCAAATACCCTTTTGGGATAAAGATACCAGGAAGATGGTAGAATGGGACTCTCCTCTGCACACCCCTCCACAAAAACATCAAATTGCTCAACTATTTGTTCACAAAAAATACCTTGTTGAGAACTTGACAAAAATGACGTGAGCAGGTTGTTACGCAGAAATAAGGAAGGATGCACTGAAAAGCACAGTTTCCTATCTCTGCTTAGCTGTCAGCACACAGGAAGAGAGACCTTCTGGGTGGAGGAAGGAGAGGGATATGAACATCTGCAGGAAGCTGTAGGCAGAAGCTGATGCAGAGCCCACCACCCTTCTCCCCAGGCCCCGGAAAAACACAACTAGAGGCAGGACTGCCTGACACTGGGCTCCAGGCTGGTACTCCTGAGCCATTCTCCAGGCTTCAGCCTTATCTGTCTCATTTCGTTGCCAGGTTTTCTTCCCCACCCCCCATGCTCACCCTAGTAAACTAGGATGACTCTAAGCTTTCAATTTCAAGTCTGTCCCGAGTCTCATGCCCGCCACCAGAAACTCAGGCTTCAGGCTAGTCCCTGACAACGCTGGGTTCCAGGTCCTGATCTCTGGACTGAAACCCAATGCCTGCTATGGCACTTGGCTAGATCTTCCAGTCCCAGGAAGATAGGTTGGTCTGTTTCACAGCCAGGCCAATCCTAGCAGTTCAGGCTCTGCCCCAACCAGGATCCGGTGGCCCTACACCCCAATCTTCCCCCAGCACTACAGCCTCAGGCACGCCCGACACGTGGCTAAATGCTGAAGCCCTTCTGGACCTGCCAACCCTGGCTCCAGGCTGCTTCTGTGGACACAGACTACACACCCATCCACAGCAGGCAAGTCCCCGAGATGCCAGGCTTCAAGTCAACCCACGGCCGGCCTGGCCCACGTGTTTCCTCTCTAGGTCTGTTCCCAGCACAGCACTGCTGGCAGATCTGTCTAATCAAACCATCTGTGCAGCCATACCAACCAAAAACAAAACAAAAAAGCCAAAACGTGCACCTGTGTTTCTTTGCTCTTGGGTGAGTGCGCTGGCCACCTTCTATGACAAATTGACACAAGTCACCTGAGAGGAGGGAACCTCAACCTGTGGAGCTCTTTCTTAATTAGTGGTTGATGCAGGAGGCAGAGCCCACAAGGTAGTCCTGGGCTCCAAAAGAAAGCAGGCTGAGCAAGCTGTGAGGAGCAAGCCAGTCAGCAGCACCCCTCCATGGCCTCTGCACCAACTCCCGCCCCCAGGTTCCTGCCCTGCCTGAGTTCCCTCAGCCATGGACTATGATGTGGGAGTGTAAGCCAAATAAACCCTTTCCTCCTCAACTTGCTTTTGGTCATGGTGTTTTGTTTGCTTCAGAAGAAACCCTGGCTGAGACAGTGAGGGGAGGCGGCCGGAGCAGGCGTGGGTGTTGACACCGCGTTGACGGTCAGGGAGCGGTGAGCCATGACTGTCTGTGTTCAGCTAGCTTTCTTCTCATTGACTGCAGGATTAAAAGCCATGAAGTGCTGCTGCCTGCACTTTGGTGTTTCTACCTCAGTTCGCCTGATCTAGACAATCAGCCCTCACGGACATGTCCAGAAATTCATTTCTATGGTCACTCTAAATCTCAGTTAAGTTGGCAATTAATATTAACCATAGCACAATAGACTTTGAGCTCTCAAACATGGGTTTATTTGCTAACACATATAGATGGAATAAAACAAACAAAAATAAATAAATAAAGAAAGAAAGCCAGAACATCAGACTTATGGGACCCAATCAAAAGAGCAAATGTCCAGGTTATAGGTTGGGAGGGGAGGCAATAGGAAGCTCATTTTAAAAACATGAGTAGTCCAAATTTTGAGCAAGCCATAAATAACCATGTACAAGAAGGTTAAAGGTCTTCAAATAAGTTCAACCCCCCCCCCCCAAAAAAAAAGGCACTACACCAAGCCTTATTGTAATCAAACCATTAAAAATCAAAGAAAAACCCTAAGGTAAGCAAGAAAGAAAAAAACACAAGTTTATACGCATGGGATGACACATTCTTTTTAACAAAGTCTTGGAGGGGAGAGAGGTGCGGCGCAGTTGGAGGTGCCTGTCGTGATTGCAATCTGAAATGTTCTCCCAACAAGGCTTGTGTACTTCAACTTTGTTTCCAAGGCAGGTGCACTCCCAGGGAAGGAGGAGCCGGAGCTCCGCTGGCAGGATTACGTCACTGGACCGGACCATTGCACCACACCGTCGCAGGGTGACAGGCGGAAACAGCTCTGAAACAGCCATCTACCGTAAACCTTCCTTCACGTTTGTCATAGCAACGAAAGTAACTAACACAACGAACCGGCCCCTCAGATGAAGACTCACTGACAAACAAAAGCTGTTTCTCGAGAAATGCTGTAGTGGTTCTAAAAGCTAAAGGAGAGGGCCACTGATGAGTAACATGATTTTTTTTTTTTTTTGCCCAAAGAATTTTATGCTTTCTTTTATTAAGCACACAGCCAAAGCTGGACTACCCTAACAGAGCCCTAATTTGATACAAACCTCATATGCTTAGCATGAAGCCATTAAAGATGATTTCTACAACAATGTGTTACAGGGGCTAGAAAGATGGCTCAGTGGGTAGGGGGACATGCTGCGCTTGCAGAGGACTCAGGGTCGGGTCCCAGCACCCACATGGTGGCTCACAAACACCTGTAACTCCAGTTTCAGGAGATCCGATGCCCTCTTCTGACTGCTTTGGGTACTGCATGCATGCGGTGCTCATAGAAACATGCAGGCAACTCACACACAATTTTAAAAATTTTAAAATTTTAAAAATCTTAAAAATTGTAAGTTTTCATGAATTATACAGTGCAAAAAGATATAAACTGTGGTATCAAAACATAGCTTGTGTGAGAGAATGAAGTGGATGCTTAGAGTTGTGAATATTCAAAGTTAAGTTCTTAACATAAAATAGACCATTTAACTATTGGAACTATTTATGTAGCCTTGTGGTAATAAGGCAAACGCCTAAAATAGATACACACACACAAAAAGTAAAGCATTTAGTCATACTGCCAATAAAATCATCTAAGTATAAAGAGAGACAGGAGACTAATCAAGGAATAAATGATCTATAAAATAATCCCCAAATAATTAGCAATTATAGTGACAGCTCCTACTATCAATGATTTTCTTAAATACTAAACTCTCTTCTAAAAACAGAGTAGATGAATGGATTAAATGCACACACATCAGCAACTGTGCCGCTGTCTGTAAGGGATTCTTTCACAGGAAGGCGTACACGGGAAAGGGGTAGTAGTTCCACGCAACTGTAAACTGGGAGAGAGCAGAAAGGATATTTACGTTGATGAATAAATTTTAAGCAGAAATCCATAAAGACAAAGCAGGCGTTACACAATGATCAAAGGTCAATTCGTCAAGCGGGTATAGCAATTGTTATTATAAAGGTATCCAACCTCAGGGCACCAAAGCAAATAAGGCAATACGAGTGAAGGAAGATTTCTGAAACGGAACAATTATCTTCAGTTTTCCAAAGTCGGGACATTAATACCCTTGTAGCAGCAATAAACAGAATGTCCAGACAGAAAAATCAGTGGGGGAGCCTCAGACTAAATGAACCCAAGGGGCACACAGAACATTCCACCAAGCCCTGTGGAATGCACGTCCCTCTCAGGTGGACATGAAATCTCTTTCCAGGACGGGTCATATCTCAACTCAAGTCTTAACAGACTGAAACACACCGTGTCAAAGCTCATGGAACGCCACAACAGAAGTTCAGAAGAAGTCAGAGACGCAGTTTTAGCCATGAGCGTCCGCATGAAAAGAGGCAAAATGGGTCAGTGAAGTAATGCAGTGTGTAAAGACATGGGCAGCCAAGCCTCAACACTTACAGACCCACATACATGCACCTGAACATACATGCATTCCCACATACACATGTGCACATAAAATTAATATTAAAAGAAGAAAAAATGCATCAAATAAAGAGCCTACTGTTATACCTTAAGGAACTAGGAAAAGAGCAAAGTTCAATGCTACTTTTTAAAAAAGCCTTAAAAAGTAATAAAATCGAGAACAAAAATACTATAGAAAAGAAATCAACACAACTACTAGTTTTCTAGAGCTATTGATTAGTTTTGCAATACATAGCTGTTTTAAAAGTTGTTTTTTTTTTCTTTTTTAAGGAAAAAGTAGCAAATCTTTAGGCTAAGGAAAAAGAGGAGAAATCAACTGAAATCAGAAATAAAGGAGGAAATATTGCAGATACAGCATAAATAATAATGTAAGAGACTGCTAAAAAAATGATAAACCAAAAAAATTGGGTGACATAGATAAATGGAAAAATCCCCATTTTCCCAGTAAAACCCTACTAAAACCCTCCAAATAGCATCCTGAATAAATAGACAATCTAAAGAGACCAATCATGAGCAAGATTAAACCAGTAATGAAAAAAGTCTGTGTGAAAGAAATGGACACAGCCTAGTGGCTTCACAGTTAAGCCCTTCAAAACATCTAAAATCTAATAGCAATCATTCTGAAATGCTAAAATTCAAGAATAGGAAGTATTTTTAAACTTATTTCACTTAGATAGCATTAGCCCTGACAGCAAAACTGGGCAAGAACTTTACAAGAAAGCAGAAGTATAGGCTAGTAGGTCCAATCAACAGACATGCAAAATTCCTCAGCAAAATACTAGCAAACCAAATTCAACAGAACATAAAAGAAAAAAAAAGAAAAGAAAAGAAAAAGAAATCTAGGTGTGGCTGTTCATGCATGTAGTTCAGGTACTTGGGAGGAAGAGAGTTCAGGTCCAGCCTTCAAGGCCAGCTTTCTACATAGTGAATTCCAGGACAGCCAGGACTAGATAGAGAGATCCTGTTTCAAAAAAAAAAAAATTCACTCATCAGTGTCAGGTAGGATGTAATTCGGAAATGCAGGCATTAGTCTAACAGGCAATTCATCAAATGTGGTACATTACGTTAACAGAATGAAGAAAAAAGAAGATACCACAGAGAAATAGCAATAGCACAGAAAGAACATTTGGCAAACATCAGACTTTCCTGATTTAAACAAAAACTCAGAAAATTAGGCATTCAAGAAACTAATGTCAATAGTCACAGGCACATATGACCAAACCAGAACTGTCATTATACCCAACAGTGAAAAGATTGGGAGTTTCTATTAGGAAATAAGGGACAGCACAAGAACCTGTCCCTTTTCTTCAGCATAATACTAGAAGTCATAAGCAGAAAATTATGTAAGAGAAAAAAAGCCATTCAAATTGAAAGACAAAGGAAAAATTGAAATTGCCCTGTAGATGTTTGTAGATGACATAATCTTATAGGAATCTTGAAGTCATAAAAAAAAAAAAAAAAAAAAAACCTTCTAGAAAAAAAATCAGTATAATTGTAGGGTGCAAAGTCAACATACAAAAATTGAAATTAAATGCTTTTCTATACATTAACAATGAACCACCTAAAGAAATAAAAATCAGGAAAACAGTCTACAACATCTACAGAACCAATCAATCACTAAGGAGCAGATTTAATCAAGGTAATTAAAGTCAAGGCAGTACACTGAGAAGTAAGGTACTGATGAAGAAAATTTAAAAAGATTCAAGCAACTGGAAAACATCCTTGGAACAGCTTAAAAGCATTCTGAATTTATTTTCTAAGGATTCATGTGACAGAAATTTGGTCGCCAGTATGGCAATGTTTGAGGTGATAAGACCTTTAATGGGCAGGGCCTTGCCAGGATGATTAGATTATTCGGGCTATTTTCCTCAGAGGGATTAGTGTGGTTCTTGAGGAAGATTGATTAGTCCTTGAAATACTTCATTGCTACCAAGTGGGACTGTCCCTCATACTTGGCTTCTTCTGAAAATGCCCAGCTCTCTTTTCATTTTCCTGTCATTTTTGAGGCACAAACAAGAGAGCCCTTGGCAGAAGCTAAAAATATAAAGTCACCAATCTTGGCTTTTCAGCTTTTAAAATTTTTAAATAGATAAACATCTTTTTAAAAACAGATATTCTCAGGTATGCTGTAATAACACTATAAATAGACTAAAACACCTATGTTTATAGATTAGAAGAATTAATTTTGTTAAACTCTATGTTGACATCTTACATTATGATCTATAGAATAAATGTAATGCTTACCAGAATTACAGAAACGTAGCTCACAGTAATATAAAAATTATCTTAAAATTCATATGGAACCATAAAAGACTCAAATGGCCAAATAAATCTTGAGCAAAAAGCACAGAGCTGGTGGTACCTTATTACCTGACTTCAAAACTTTCTAAAATCCTGTGACAATCTAAACCACATGGTACTGGTATAAAAGTAGGCACATGGGCCAAAGAAACAGTACAGACCCAGAAATAAACATATGTAGTTACAGCCGATGGGTTTTCAGCAACGATGCCAAGAGTACACAATAGGGAAAGGACAGTCTGAGCAACAGTGATGTTGAGGAATCTGGAGCACACGTGCAGAAAGGGGGATCAGAGGCCCATCTCACGCTAGGCTTACAAGTCAACACCAACTACAGTTTTAACCCCAAGGCTTGAAGCCCCAAAACACTGCAAGAAAGCAGAGGGCCGGGGAAGACAAGATGGCGGCGCCAGGAGAACACTGCGTCTGAGGAGCAGGACAACATTTCCCGTACAGGGACCAAGAGACTGAACTCTGGGCCCTAAAACAACAGCAATCCTGTTTCCCAGGTGAGAGGAAACCCCCACGGTGTGCGTGGGAAGCAGTTGGATCCACTCTCAGGTCACCCAGCCAGAACCGGGAAGAGATCCCGGGTTGAGCAGGTACTAGGTCCCTGGACCAGAGCCACATGCCTGTGTCCTGATCACCTTCCCAGGCTGATCGGTGGACACAAAAACACCAGAGACTGGGAGTGCCAGTCGGGAGAAAAACCCATAGGGAAGGAAGCCAGTGGGACCGGCCACAGGTCATCCAGACTTTCCCTGGAAAAAGTCTCAGCGGGTCCGAGCCGCCATCACTGAACTGGCTTCCCGCCTCCAGCACAGAGAGGTGCTGCTGCCCAGCTCTCCGGCACAGATTGAGCTGGCGCCCCAGGGCAACAGAGACTGAGAGTTCCTGTCCCGAGTAAATCCCACAGGGAAGGAAGGAAACGAGAATCTGAATTAGGTCATCCAGTATACCCCTGTGAGTGGTACTGCAGGCTAGCATGCAGGTCGCACTGCCAGCCCAGAGACCTACTCTGTACCAACTATTCCTCACAGACAGAACTGTGTGCCCCAGGACACCAGAGACCTGGAGTCCCTGTTGGGAGGAAGCCTCACAGGGAACGAAGCAAAGGAGACAGACTTAGGCCACCCAGTATATCCCCGGAAAAGGTCCCACAGACCAGCCCAACCCAGGGACCTGCTATGCGTCAGATAGCCTGCTGTTACCAGGAGAGCAGTACCCAACCGCCACAGATTACCGCTTGGGTACTGGAGCAGAGCCCCAACCTCAGACCTACAAAAGCCTGGGGTCCCCGAGATCAACCCCAAGATACTGTTCCAAGAGGCAACCAGTTATCCCTAACAAAACTGACCAAACCAAGGGACACACAGGATACAGCAGCAGCTCACTAAATTTACAGCAAGAAACCCAGAAGCAGGGCAGCTGTCTCCAGGACTTCTCTGGGTGAGAGGAGAGCCCTCTCGACTAAAAAGGACCACAGTTACCACTCAGGTCTCTATGCCTGAGGTGAGCTAGGGCAACTCCTGAAAAACACCAGCCATAGAGTGACTATACCTAAAAAGCTGAGGTGGCTTCCTTCAGGAAAAACCATCTTCCTGCCGAGGGGATTCTCTCTACCACAGGATTCCAGGAACCACCAGAAACTAACTCCAAACACCTAAGATAGCCCAATGGGTAGAGGCCAGAGTAAAAGCTCAACCAACAAAAGATAGAATAATATGGCATCTCCAGAACACAGTTATCTAGGGGCAAGTAGCCCTGAACACCCCAGCATAAATGAAATTCAAGGAGATGACCTAACATCTATGCTCATGAAGAGGATAACAGAGGAAACAAATAAAATGCGTAAAGAACTAGAGGAAGAAAAACTCAAACAGATTATGGCCATCTGTAAAGAAATAGAGGAAGATAAAAACAAACAGATTATAGCCATCCAAAAAGAAATAGAAGATAAAGAAAAACAGATTATGGCCATCCATGAAGAAATACAGGAAGATGCAGCCAAACAGTTTGTGGCCTTTAGAGAGTAAATACTTAAATCACTGAAGGAAATAAAAGAAACAGAGGATTGTTCAAACAAACAGCTGAAGGAATTGGAGGAAAACAGGAAAATACAGTGAGACAAGTGAAGGAAATCGACAAAATGGCTCAAGACCTGAAGATAGAATTGGAAAAATTAAAGAAAACATAAATGGAGGAAGTTGTGGAGAGAAAGAACTTAGGGAAGAAAACAGGAACTACAGAGGTTAGCATAACCAATAGACTACAAGAAATGGAAAAAAGATTCTCAGGTGTGGAAGACACAATGGAAGAAATCGATGTATCTGTCAAAGAAAATGTTAAATCTAAAAAATTCCTGACACAGACCATCCAAGAAATCCAAGACAACATAAAAAGACAAAACCTAAGAATAATAGGAATAGAGGAAAAAGAAGATTCCCTCCTCCAAGGTCCAGAAAATATTTTCAACAAAATCATTGAAGAAAATTTCCCCACCTTAAAGGAGAAGCAAATAAGAATACAAGAGGCCTACAGAACTCCTAATAAATTAGATCAGAAAAGAAAATCCTCCCACCACATAATAATCAAAACAGTAAGTATACAGAACAAAGAAAAAATACTAAAAGCTGCAAGGGAAAAAGGCCAAGTAATATATAATGGCAAACCCATCTATCACACCTGATTTTTCAACAGAGACTACGAAAGACAGAAAGGCCTGGACGGATATCATGCAGACCCTAAGAGAACATAGATGTCAGCCCAGGCTACTATACCCAGCAAAACTCTCAATCTTCATAGACGGAGAAAACAAGATATTCAATGACAAAAACAAATTTCAACAATACCTACACACAAATCCAGCATTACAGAAGACACTAGAAGGGAAAATACAATCCAAGAAAACTGCTTTCAAGAAAACACAGGAAATAATTAACCTCACTACAGCAAAACAATGAATAACCAAGCACACAAACTTACGACCACAGCCAACATCAAAATCAAAGGATCTAACAGCCACTGGTCATTAATCTCTCTCAACATCAATGGACTCAGTTCTCCAATAAAAAGACACAGACTAACAGAATGGATGTATAAACAAGACCCAGCAATCTGTTGCATACAAGAAACACACCTAAGTCAAAAAGATAGACATTACCTGAGGATAAAGAGATGGAAGACAGCTTTCCAAGCAAATGGACCCAAGAAGCAAGCAGGAGTAGCCATTCTAATATCTGATAAAATAGGCTTTCAACCAAAATTAATCAAAAGAGATAGGGAAGGACACTTCATCAAGGGAAAATTCCACCAGGAAGACATCACAATCCTGAACATCTATGCCCCAAATACAAGGGCACCCACATTTGTAAAAGAAACATTGATAAAACTTAAATCACACATAGATCCTCACACATTAATAGTGGGAGACTTCAACACCCCACTCTCAACAAAGGACAGGTCAACAAAACAAAAATTAAACAAAGAAACAATGTCTCTAACAGAGGTCATGGATCAAATGGACCTAACAGACATTTACAGAACCTTACACCCAAACACAAAAGAATTTACCTTCTTCTCAGCACCTCATGGAATCTTTTCCAAAATAGACCACATAGTGGGTCACAAAGTGAGCCTCAACTGATACAAGAAGATTGAAATAATCCCTTGTATCCTATCTGATCACCATGGATTAAAACTGGATCTCAACGACAACAAAAATAACAAAAAGCCTACACACATATGGAAACTGAACAACTTGCTACTAAATGACAGCTGGGTCAGGGAAGAAATAAAGAAATTAAAGTCTTCCTAGAATTCAATGAAAATGAAGGCACAACATACCCAAACTTGCGGGACACAATGAACTAAGAGGAAAGTTCATAGCACTAAGTGCCTTCAGGAAGAAATTCGAGACAGCTCATTCAAGCAACTTAATGGCTCACCTGAAAACTCTAAAAAAGAAGAAGCAGACACACCAAAAAGGAGTAGACGGCTGGAAATAATCAAACTCAGGGCTGAAATCAATCAATTAGAAACAAATAAAACAATTCAAAGAATCGATGAAACCAAGAGCTGGTTCTTTGAGAAAATCAACAAGATAGACAAACCCTTAGCCAAGCTAACTAAAAGGCAGAGAGACACCATCCAAATCAACAAAATCAGAAATGAAAAGGGGGACATAAATACAGACACTGAGGAAATCCAAACAATCATTAGGACTTACTTCAAAAGGCTATATGCCACAAAATTTGAAAATCTAAATGAAATGGACAACTTTCTTGATCGAATCCACTTACCAAAAGTGAATCAAGACCAGGTACATCAATTAAATAGCCCTATATCCCCCAAGGAAATACAAGTAGTCATCGAAAGTCTCCCATCCAAAAAAAGCCCAGGACCAGATGGTTTCAGCGCAGAATTCTACTAGGCCTTCAAAGAAGAGCTAACTCTAGTTCTCTTCAAACTATTTCACAAAATAGAAACAGAAGGAACACTACCAAACTCATTCTATGAAGCCACAGTCATCTTGATACCTAAACCTCACAAAGACCCAACAAAGAAAGAGAATTTCAGGCCAATCTTCCTTATGAACATTGATGCAAAAATACTCAAAAAAATACTTGCAAACCGAATACAAGATCACATCAAAGATATCATCCATTATGACCAAGTAGGCTTCATCCCAGGTATGCAGGGGTGGTTCAAAATATACCGAAATCCATGAATGTGATCCATCATATTAACAAACTGAAAGAAAAAAACACATGATAATCTCCTTAGATGCTCAAAAAGCATTTGACAAAATCCAACATCCATTCATGTTTAAAGTCTTGGAGATTCAGGGATACAAGGCACATATCTAAACATAGTAAAGGCAATATACAGCAAGCCTATAGCCAACATCAATCTAAATGGAGAGAAACTTAAAGAAATCCCACTGAAATCAGGGACAAGACAAGGCTGCCCACTCTCTCCATATCTCTTCAACATACTGCTGGAAGTCCTTGCTAGACCAATAAGACAATTGAAGGAGATCAGGGGGATACAAATCGGAAAGGAAGAAGTCAAAGTATTACTATTTGCAGATGATATGATAGTATACCTGAGTGACCCCAAAAACTCTACCAGGGAACTCCTACAGCTGATAAACACCTTCAGCAAAGTGGCTGGATACAAAATTAACTCAAAAAAAAAAAAAAAAAAAAAAAAAAAACAGTAGCCCTACTGTTTACAAAAGACAAAAGGGCTGAGAAAGAAATTAGGGAAACAAAACCCTTCACAATAGCCACAAATGACATAAAGTACCTTGGTGTAACCCTAACCAAGCAAGTCAAAGACTTGTATGAAAAAACTTTCAAGTCTCTGAAGAAAGAATTAGAAGAAGATATCAGAAGATGGAAAGATCTCCCATGCTCATGGCTTGGCAGGATTAACATAGTAAAAATGGCCATCTTACCAAAAGCAATCTACAGATTCAATGCAATTCCCATCAAATTGCCAACACAATTCTTTACAGACCTGGAAAGAAAAATTCTCAACTTCGTATGGAATAACAAGAAACCCAGAATTGCTAAAACAATCCTCTACAATAAAAGATCTTCTGGAGGTATCTCCATCCCTGATCTCAAGCTGTACTATAGAGCAACAGTTATAAAAACTGCATGATACTGGCATAGAAACAGAATGGTGGATCAATGGAACCGAACAGAAGACCCAGAAATAAACCCACACACTAATGGACACCTGATCTTTGACAAAGATGCCAAAAGCATACATTGGAAAAAAAGACAGGATCTTCAACAAATGGTGCTGGTCTAACTGGATGTCTACATGTAGAAAAATGCCAATAGATCCATACTTATCACCCTGCACAAAACTAAAGTCCAAGTGGATCAAAGACCTCAACATAAAACCAGACACATTAAATCGGTTAGAAGAAAAAGTGGGGAAGACCCTAGAACTCATTGGTACAGGAGACAACTTTCTGAACAGAACACCAACAGCACAGGCTCTAAGAGCAACAATCAATAAATGGGACCTCATGAAACTGAAAAGCTTCTGTAAAGCAAAGGACACTGTCATCAAAATAAAACAACTACCTACAGATTGGGAAAGAATCTTCACCAACCCTTTATCTGACAGAGAGCTAATATCCAGTATATATAAAGAACTAAAGAAGCAGAAAAGCAACAAACCAAGTAATCCAATTAAAAAATGGGGAACGGAGCTAAACAGAGAATTCTCTGTAGAGAAATATCGAATGGCAGAGAAACACTTAAAGAAATGCTCAACGTCATTAGCCATCAGGGATATGCAAATCAAAATGACCCTGAGATTTCACCTTACACCCATCAGAATGGCCAAGATGAAAAACTCAAGTGACAACACATGCTGGAGAGGCTGTGGAGAAAGAGGAACCCTCCTCCACTGCTGGTGGGAATGTGAACTTGTACAACCACTATGGAAATCAATCTGGTGCTTTCTCAGACAACTAGGAATAGCGCTTCCTCAAGATCCAGCCATACCACACCTAGGCATATATCCAAAAGAGGCTCAAGTACACAATAAGGACATTTGCTCAACCATGTTTGTAGCAGCTTTGTTTGTCATAGCCAGAAGCTGGAAACAGCCCAGATGCCCCTCAACTTAAGAATGGATGCAGAAATTGTGGTACATCTTCACCATGGAGTATTACTCTGCAATGAAAAACAAGGAAATCATGAAATTTGCAGGTAAATGGTGGGACCTGGAAAGGATCATCTTGAGTGAGCTGTCCCAGAAGAAGAAACACACACACAGTATATACTCACTCATATAGACATGTAATATAGGATAAACCTACTAAAATCTGTACATCTAAAGAAAGTAATCAAGAGAGAGGACCCTGATTAAAATGCTCAATCCCCATCCTGAAAGGCAAAGAGGAAGTACATCAGAAGAAGAAGAAAACAGGAAACAAGCTAGAAACCTGCCTCGGAGGGCCTCTGAAAGGCTCTGCCCTGCAGACTATCAAAGCAGATGCTGAGACTTATGGCCAACTGTTGGGCAGAATGCATGGAATCTTATGTAAGAAGTGGGAAATAGTAAGATCTGGAGAGGACAAGAACTCCACAAGGAGAGCAACAGAACCAGAAAATTTGAACACAGGGGTCTTCCCAGAGACTCATACTCCAACCAAGTACCATTCATGGAAATAACCTAGAACCCCTGCATAGATGTAGCCCATGGTAGTTTAGTGTCCAAGTGGATTACATAATAATGGGGAGAGGGACTGCCTCTGACATAATCTGATTGGCCTGCTCTTTGATCACCTCCCCTTGAGGGGAAAGCAGCCTTACCAGGCCACAGAAGATGACAATGCAGCCACTCCTGATGAGATCTGATAGACTAAGATCAGAAGGAAGGAGAGGAGGACCTCCCCTATCAGTGGACTTGGGGAGGGGCATTCGTGAATAAGGGGGTGAGAGGGTGGGATCGGGAGGGAAGGAGGGAGGGGCTTATGGGGGGATACAAAGTGAGTAAAGTGTAATTTAAAAAAATAAATTTAAAAAAAATATTTAAAAAAAAAGAAAGCAGAGGGATGCTCATTCAAAGCTGTGCCATGAGTTACACATCTTCTGTGACTCCAAAAGCCAGAAGCACAAATAGATGAAAGGGATCAGAAACCCAACAACAAACTGCTCAGTGAAGGAAGCAAAGATGGAGAACATGCTGACTACGGAAAACAGTTACAAATGTCTGGAAGTGATATAACTATCCCCAGTATAAAGGAACTCAATCCAATGTGAAAGTACAAATATAGGATGTGCCTGTGCGTGCGTGCGTGCGTGCGTGCGTGTGTGCGTGTGTGTGTCTATGAGTAGTGTGTGTGAAGTATGTGAGGACACTTCCTTATGTGTGTGCAGGCCAGAGGCAGATGTCAGGTGCCTTCTTTGATTGCTCTCCATCTTAGTTTTTGAGGCACAGTCTCTCTCTGAATCTGAAGCCATCTATTTTGGCTAGGCCAGATTGTCAGTGAGAAGAGAAAGGAGCCTCCTGTCTTTGCACCAACAGCAGTGGGGTCCCAGATGTCCTGCTATGCCAAGCTTTCGAACACGGGCGCTGGGCATCCAAACTCCAGTCGTCATGCTCATGCAGCAATCACTTTGCCCTTTGACATGTCATCCCAGTCATGATCTCTTGCGTTTTAAAACTAGACAGGAATTTCTCCTAACAGCTCAAAATTTGTATGTATGAAAGAATCCTTCAACAACACTCATCTTTAGAGAAATGAAAATTAAAACTCCAATGAGCCTATTTTTCACGCATGTTTAAATAGCTGTCAAGAACAGGATAGTCAGTTGGTAAGGAGAAAAGTGAATTTTTCTATACTTTAGGCCAAAATGTGAATATAGCCACTATATAGAAAATAGCATGGACACTCTTCAAAAAATTTAAAAACATATTTTATAAATCCCTCTACTAAATACCAGTGAAAACACAATTAATACATCAAAGAGATACCTGTGGTTATTCAGATTGTATCACATATCAAAAGCTTTGAAGCTAACTTCTACATATAAAAGAAAACATAGTTGTCTTTCTATGTTTTGGCTATATCACTCAGGATGACTTTTCCCCTAGATCCATCTATATTTACCAACAAATTTCTTTATTTTTCTTAACATGAATAATATTCCATTGTATAAATTTACCACATTTTCATTATCCATTAAGGCATGGAAGGCGGGGTCCACCAAGGCAGGGAAAATAGAATTCAGTATTCTATGGAAACTAGAATAAGGGGATTAAATAGAGAGGGGCAGGAGAGAGTGGTGAAGGAGGGAATGTAGAGAGGGAAAAATTAACACTAACGGGCATTTTACAAACCATAGGGCAGCCCACTACTATAGAGGCTGCTTCCTAAAATATATGCCTACATGGAAGGAATGTAATCAGACTCACCACTTAATAAGGGACACGGTGCCCCAACTAGACATCTTACAGCACCAAGTGAAACCAAGGAATGGGTCACCTCTGTTGAGCTGTTGGTCAAAGGTCCCCACAGAAAACCCCGCAGTACACCGCAGCTATTTGCCACGGCGGCTGCTTGCCTGCCACGACCTGGTAGTAACATTCTGGTACTCAAGATAACAAATCACCATCAAAACTTGTGCCTGACGAGAAGTTTCACCCCTGCTGACTAGACTCTGCACGCTGCTGGAGAGCACCTGTCCTGTAGGTACCGCAGGAGAGAGGCGATGTCCATATAACCCAGCTGCAAACCTCGTGCCTCCCAACAGTGACCTGCCTGCAAGAGGTGCTGGCATTGTAACCAACCTCTCTCTTCCTTTCTTTTTTAATTGGACCTGAGGCCCAGTCCATGAGATGAACCCCACACCTGCCCCTGCTACAGCGGTCAAGAACCCGAGACTAGACAGTCATCAACGCTACGGGGAAACCCAGAGGAACACTGCCACAAAGCGACTCTTAAAAACGTACAGCCATATGTATAGATGCCGCTCTCACTCCTCATCAGAGAAGTTTCCTCTCGTCCTACATAGGAATGAACACAGAGGCCCACAGCAGGACAATGTGCACAGAGAGAGACCCCGGAGCACTCGGTCCTAAGTGTTATTTCTCCATCAACCCCTTTCCCTCACGGTTTGGGGAGCTATGCAGAAGAGGAGGAGGAAGGAGTAAAGAGCCAGAGGGTTTGGCTGACTCCAAGTACACAGTCTTCCAGACTCAACAGGACTGATGCGCACAGGACCTGCACTGCTTCAAGTCAGGCAGGGTCCCAGCATCAAGCGGGGAAGTGGACTTGGGATCCCACTCACTAGTCAGGAGCTATTTTCAGCTGATACCCACTGGCAAAGGGAAAATCTGTTCTCTCCAATAGAGCGTCACTGGGTATTTAAGCCAGACAGCTTCAGACCAACTCCACATTTTGCTTTGTTCCTAGACTTTTTGTTTCACTTTGTTTGGTACTGGCTCTTTAAATATCTCACTGGTCTTCTGACCTTTATTTCTGTGTTTTTGTAGGGTTCTTTTGAAAATTGGGTGGGAAGGGAAATTCTGCTCAGGCCTAGGGGAAGGAAGTTAAAATTTAAAAATTAATTTAGCCACTTTTAGTCTTTTAATTGAAAGGTTTTTCTATAAGAGACAAACAGACAGATGATTACAATATACTATCCTTTCAGTGAAAATGGTGCTAGAATTACACACTACATGTTTGTTAAAACAAGCTGATAAACTAAGGGCTGCCATCACCACACCTCCTCCAAGGAGACCTCTGCATCCTCACTTACCTGGCATCTTCCTTCACCAGAGCTGAGAAACGGAATTTACATGAATGTCAGTACACAGGATAGAACACTATCTGAGGCTTTCACAAGTAAAAGGAGATGTTGTCAGCAGAAACAGGGAGGAACCTGAAGAGCATCATGTCAGGTAAAATAAGCTAGGTTCAGAAAGATGTCAGGATGTCCTTTACATATGGAGTCCAACAGACAATCTGGGTGCCCTTAAGTGCCTGGCTAAAGATTCAAAGAGACCAGAGAGAGACAGAGACAGAGAGTGAGAAGCTTCCAGGTGGACAACAGCTACAGGTGTGGGGCTTGTTTGACCAGCTAGGACAACTATATAAGCTAACTCCAGGTATCAGGCCTTCTTACTGTCTATGTCTCCTACTGGTTCTCTGTCCCCAGTAAGCTCTGAAAGATGCAACGCCATGCTAACCGTGCTCATCTTACAGATGGTGCGAGGAAGTACAGACACTGGGTCCAAGATGGCACACACCTACATGGTTGAGTCAGAATTCAAAGCTAGACACCCTCATTCCAAATCCCCGCTTTTATCTATCTACAGCTGGAAATTATTCTCTTGCTTGTAACAAGTGATCTCCTCATTCTCCCTGCCCCCTCACCCAACACACACACACACACACACACACACACACACACACACACACACCCCAAAAGTACTTTAGTATTGTATGTCAGTGACAGCAAACATTGGTCACAGTCTGAACAAGCTGCTGAGGCAAAGGGGGGGTGAAGGGCATTTGGGGGGCAGGTGCATTTTTCTTGAAGCAGGCCCAGTATCTCCACGGGGAGATGCCTCAGTTTTAAATCAAGTTGGTGGTTTTCACCATCACAGGTTATGGAACTTGTACTTTATGAATAAAGAATGTGCTGAGATTCAGAATAACTGGAAGATTTGTATTACGTAAATCTGACCAGGAAATCCATGGGATGCTGAGTGTGTCCTCTGTGGAAGAAACTAACCCTCACAAATGAATATACACAGAAAACAGAAAGAAGATAAGCAAAGATAAGGCACATCCTTACTAGACTTAACAGTGGCAGGAGGCAAGCTTGCTCCATGTATCTGTCATTACTTGGTGGGGTTCCATAGAAACCAGCATCCTTGTTGCCCTACCGTTCGGATGCCTGTTCTCCTCACTGCAGCACTGCTTTGTCTCGGAGCATTCTCTCCAGGTTAGGTGCTTCAGAACCATAAACTCTGTAAACCATAACCCTCTCTTCCCCAAGACTGCTCATCATCTTGTGAGAGAACAATGACTGTCGAAAAGAAGAGAAAAAAAAAATGCCAACAACCGTGTGCTTCAGGAAAGTACCCATCTCCAGTCCTCCAGCTGTCGCACTTCTCACTCACTGCTACAACCTCAGCTCTAAATTTCCAATGTTATTTTGTGGTCCTAAATTATGAGCAGAATATGAAGGAAAAAATGCTGCTCCCCAAAGCTGTGGGCTCAAATATGATTACCTGGATATTCTCTGTGAAGGAATCTCATCTCGCTCACAATTTCTTTTCTTTCCTTGTCCTCTCTCTTCCGCCTTTCATTATTAAAATTTGTTCTTTTTTAAACTTTCAGCTTAAAAGCCCTCATAAACACATAAAATTCCCATCTTATTCTTATTTTCAGAAGCGGCAATCATGTTCATGGTGCTATGAAACAGAAACCCATAACATCTTCATCCCGCACGTAGAAGCTCTCCACTCCTTCCAGGCCACACTCCATTTCCTCCCGTCTGGGCTGTTCGGCTGCTGGGGTAAAATGCGCTTAGGCGGCTCAGGAACCATCTTGGAAGAGGAGGCAGGAAAGACTATAAAATGGAGACGCTGGGGAGGAGCAGAAAGCAGCACTATTTTCAGGCCATGACTGGACTGTTGTACTCATGAACTTAGCACCTGTGAACGCCTGCCCAAGACCTTACAGTGTAGCCTGGAGAAGAAAAGGCTCCTGATCCCCACCCACACCTCGGATTGGGGAAGACAGTTCATGGCCGGAGGAGGTGGAGGTGGAGTCAGCTTTCCTCAAGGGCTGCACTGGATGGCTCCATATCCAGGAGTATTTAGGTGACACAAATTAGACTTGACGCATTGTAAAAGAATAACTAATTTAAAAGAGGTTATAAGGTTGGGGGGGGGGTAAATATTAGAAGTTAATGAGAAGGGTGAAGGTGACCATGATCAAAATGCATTATATGAAATCTCAATTTATAGAGTTCCCAGACTAGAACAGCTTAAAGGAGAGTGGCTCGTAATTTTTTTTTATTTTTATTATTAGTTACATTTTATTAACTCTCTATCCCAGCTGTATCCCGCTCCCTCATTCCCTCCCAATCCCGCCCTCCCTCATCTCCTCCCTGCCCCTTTCTAAGTCCACTGATTGGGGAGGTCCTCCTCCCCCTTCATCTGACCCTGTTTTATCAGGTATCTTCAGGACTGGCTGCAAAGTCTTCCTCTGTGGCCTACCAGGACGGCTCCTCCCTTGGGGGGGTGGGGAGGTCAAAGAGCCTGCCATTGAGTTCATGTCAGAGATAATCCCTGTTCCCCTTACTAAGGGGAACTAATTGGTTAATGAGCTACCACAGGCTATATCCAAGCAGAGGTTCGAGGTTATCTCCATACATGGTCCTTGGTAAGAGTATCAGCCTCAGAAAAGACCCCTGTGCCCAGATATATTTGGTCCTTGTGGAGCTCCTATCCTCTCAACGTCATACTAACTCCCCGTTCTTTCATGTGATTCCCTGCACTCTGCACTCGTAATTTAAGGGCACAGTGGATGAAAACGTTACTGTGGCAGGAGCTTGAAGCAACTGATTGGACCTGTACTCAATCCAGAAGCACAGAAGCAATGAACACAATTCTCCATTATACAGCACGAGATTCCAGGCAGGAAAGGGACCGTCCACAGTGGGTAGGGCTTTCTTCCTTCCTTCCTTCCACAGCAATCAAGATGTTCAGGGGCTCATCTCCCAGGTGACTCTAGAGTCTCTCAACCTGACAATTTATGTTAACCATCTCATCATCGTCCCTTACAGTCTCTCTATGGTTCTGATTGGCTGTTACACTCCAAATTAATGGAATCACAGTTGTTGCCTGTACCTGACTGGTTTATTTCACTTAATAATGTCTCAAGGTTCATCCATGTTACAGAACATACTAGAGCTGCACTTGTTCTTAAGGTGGAATACTAATACATTGTGTGGACTTAACATGTTTGGTCTCCCATTTTTCTGACAATGAATTTGGGATTTCTCCACTTCTAGGCTACTGTAAATAGCTTTGCAATGAACTGGGGTTGCAAATGTCTCTCTCCGACCAGTTAATCAATTCTAAAACACACCCAAAAACGAAACTGCTAGATCATATTGGAGCTAATTTTCTTTTTAACCTTTATTTATTTATTTTTTACCCGTATGGGTATTTTGAGTTTGTGCACAATATTCATGCAGTGCTCAAGGAGGCCAGAAGAGGACATTTGATCCCCTGGGAATGGAGTTACAGAGAGCTGTGAGCAGGAACTGTGGGTATCAGAACTGACCCCAGACCCTCTGGAAGAGTAGCCACTGGTCTTACCATTGGAGCCATCTCTCCAAGGCCCGCTAATTTTCTTCTGAATAAACTGTCATGCTGCCTTCCATAATGGATGCTCCTTTCACATCCTCTTCTGTCTATGCAGAGAGTCTTTGCTATAATTTAAGGAGTTACAAGTGCCGGGAGCCAAAGCTATCTACGGAAGCCAAAGTCAAAGTTATCTAGTGGAGACAAAGGTATCTGCTGAAGCAAAAGTCAAGTAGTGAGCCAAAGCTATCTACGGAAGCCAAAGTCAAAGCTAGCTAGTGGAGACAAAGGTAGTTACTGAAGCCAAAGCCAAGTAGAGAGCAAAGGTCATTTAGTGGAGACCTAAAGCTATGTAGTGAAAGAGTTATCTAGACCCTAAATCATGGGTGATAGATTGTGAGGACATCCGTTTGTTAGAGCATCCATAAGATATCTTTAGAAACCATCCTTATGGTATCTTACAGGTACAATATTTAACCCATGAAAGCACTCTTCCTATTTCCTGCAGCAGTAGATTAACCTTCCCCCCTTTCCTGCCTTCTCCCTATATAAGTTGGGTAAAAATTTCTAATAAATGAAAGCCTTGATCAGATGAACAGACTTGGCTTTCATTCCTGTGTCTCTTGTCCCTTTCCCCCAATTCCTTCCATTCTCTCCACCTTAGGAACTCCGTTGAAGCCCCTTGGATTGGGGCATACAAGTCTTTTCTATGGCAAGAGCATTTCACTTGTGTCTTTGACTGCTAGGAGCTGGATCAGTGACAGGTTCTGAGAGAGAGGAGCAGGCCAGAAGATAAGAAAATGTGGGATCAGGAGGTCTTTCACAGGCTATGTATGTCTTATGTAGGGCCAGCTTATTGAGAAGTACAGCATCTTGTGTACTGTTTCCGTCAGAGAATGGGACAGAGTCAGCAAAAGCTATCATATGATGAAACCAGGTCAGCAGGACATTAAACAGTGTTGCACAAGGGAGCTCAGGTATTTCAAGAGAGTTACAGACTGAGTACACAGTGGTCTTGGGACTGATAACCATAGCTCCATACTGTGGGAAGAGTTGGGTTTTCAGGACCCAAGCAATGGCTCCTACAAGGCCCTGGCCCCAGGCTATTACTGGCCCTGAGAAGCATGTTCCTGGTTTTGAGAAGGAGCTGTGTGCCTTCTCCATACATCAGGGCACTAGGGAAAGCCTCAATCAATCACTCTAGCCCACAACAAGGAGTGAACATCTATGTGATGTGCTTGGAACTGAAGATCTTAAGTGTTCTGTCTTTATATCTCTTTCACTGGTGGATGTTTCATTGACTCACTCACCAAGAATGATACAGCTAATCCACAAAGAGAGGTCAGTGTCAGCTGAACAAACACAAGGAACCAGGCCAAGCTCCTGCTTGTGTGGAGATCTCAGATGGTCAGCATGCCCCATTTAAAATTCTGTTCACAAAAGATCGGGGGAAACAGCAGACCACCAGCATACAGGTTTCTATTCAGCCAACTGGAGAAATGGTTGTGCACATCTAAACAATCAGCCAAGGCTCTTTGTGTACCAGCAGTGTGCAGCCTACCTACAGAGCCAGCAAAGCTAAGATGCAGCATCTAACGGAGAGGTGAGTATCGTGGGAGACCTGACCATTAGGAAGTCACAGGCCTCGTCTCTGCTTATTACTGGAAGACAGCACAAAAATGCAGGGAAGAAATGCAATGCCCAGAGCCACAAACAAGCTTGTGCCCGGTCACCCCTCCGGCATTCCACTGTGTCAGGTCTCAGACCTGGGACAAACCACTGACATATCAAACATTTCATAACCCTGGCTGCCAGGTTTTTCCAGCACGCCTCAGTCCCTGCCTGTTACAGGATCCTGCTGGCTGACATAACCAACCCCCTACCCTGCCTTTTCCAGCCCAGGCCTGGGCTACCCTTCCCCTGGCTGCTCTTCCCTACATAATCCATCCATCTTGCCTACATTGGTCCTGATGGCTTTTGGCCTCTTTCTGTCTTGGATAGTGTCTTGGTCTGGGCCACCCATCTCGATTGGTGGCTCCTCTTTTGCTCTCCCTCCCCCTTCTCTCCTCACATGGCTTGGCTCAGTCTGGCCATGTTCACTCTGGACTCTCCCAGACATCTGTCTCTGGCCATGCTCTCCCTCATTTCTACAAACAAAACAAAACAAAACAAAACAAAACAAAACAAAACAAAAAACCTTTTCCCACATCATACCTAGGAGTAGTCATGCCTCCTTTTAGTTTCTTTCTGTCTTCCTCTTTTTTTTTTTTTTTTCACACTACATTCTCCCAAACTGTTCTCTTTCTGAGAATACTGAGTTGTTGTTTAATGTGTTTTCTCTCCTTGGCATTTCTCTGTTGGAAATTACTGCCATGGAGTTTTACATGTCTGGCCTTGATTGAAGTCTAGGCCAGAGATAGGACTGAGGGACATGTCCACTTGTGGCAACATGAGAACACTTGGGACCCTATGCCTCACTCAGACAATTTTACTTCCCATTTGTTTTCTGTCTGGGACACAAACAGCTTGAAGGGGTAGCTGGAAATCACAAGAAAACCCCCCAGAAGTAGATCCGTATTCTTGCCCATGTCTGTGCTAGTTAACTTTTATCAATGAGGAAAAAAAATGCTCTTATCAGGCTGGCCTGCAGACAAGGCTCCAAGAGGTCTGGTGTGCTGGGCAAGCCCTGGCAAGGAGAGGAACTGGCTGGAAACTTGAGGGAGAGGAGCATGTCTTAGAGTCGTTGTTCCACATCCTCTGAAAGGTCACCTGCTCAGTGTCATTTCTCCAGCATCCCCAGAGGAGGAAGCAGGCCTAGCATCTTCCTCACGTTGCCCTGTCCTTTGCCTCTGTCTGACCTTCCACTCACACACATTCCAGCTCAAATCTCACATCTTTCATTAAAGCAAGTTTACTGAGATATAATCTGCTTATAGGAAAGTTGTTTCTTTTAAGATTCAGATTAACAAGTTCTGAAAAAAATTATAGAGCCAAGTAAATAGCACAAACAAGACGAAGATCCAGCAGGAATCCACTGCCATGTGCAGCTCATGTCTTTAGAGTCAGCCCTGTTTCTACTTCTTGCCCCTGGCGAAGACCATCTGTTTACTGGTTCCAGAATATTCTTCCTGCTTCAACCCACTCCTGGTGGTCTTTAGAAAACATTATTTTTAAAATCTACCACTACAACCAACACTTAGCTCATTGGATACCTTGAGAAAAAATGGTAACACTTTACCTTGCCTATTTAATGGAAAACTTAAAGAGATAAGCAAAACGATATATCATTGTAATCTCCACAGGCTCTTACATGCAGCTAGTACTCAATAATTGCTTGTAGTTTTTTTTCCTCAGTAAATGAGAACATTTATTTATTTTGGGGAGGTTATGATTAATACAGTAATCATTAATATATTAATTATATTATATATTAATTATATATAATTAATATATATTTATATATTAATTAATATATATTTATATATATTAATTATATATTAATATAATAATTAATACAGTAGATAAATACAAACTCAAAGTTTTTAGAAATTAACAGGGTGCCACATGCTTAAACACATACACATTTTGTGTATGTAATCAAACTAAACGTATCTGTCTTCTCAAACACTGATCCCTTCTTTATGGTAAAAATATTCAAAGTGTAGCTTTCTGGGATGCACAGCTCCTAGTTCTATGTCAAGTTGACACAACTAGAGTTATCTAAGGTGAGGTAGCCTCAACTGAGGAAAGGCCTCCATGAGATGCAGCTGTCAGGCATTTTCTCAATTAGTGATCAATGGAGAGGGCTCAGCCCATGGTGGGTGGGAACATCCCTGGACTCATGGTCCTGGGTTCTATAAGAAATTAGGCTTGAGTGAGCCACGGGGAGCAAGCTAGTAAGCACCTCCCCCCACCATGGCTCCTGAAGCAGCTCCTGCCTCCAGGTTCCTGCCCTGCTTGAGTTCCTGTCATGGCTTCCTTAGATGATGAACAGTGATGAGAGTTATAAGCCAAATAAACCCTTTCCTCCTCAAATGTCTTTGGTCATGGTGTTTCGTCACAACAACAATAGCCCTGACTAAGACATATGGCAATCTGTAGTCACTCACAATGCAAGAGTACACTGGGGCTTCTCATTCTGACAGAAATCCGTTGCTTATTGATCTACAGTGTTTTAAATATTTCCCCTTTGTGTTGGGACCACTAGGAACTCACCAGCAGCTCCATGTGGGTAGGAAGGAGAGGAAGGAAAGGGCACTATAGGAAGATGAGAGAAGAAACAGGGAGGGAGGGGAACAGCCCACCTTATATCTTTATCTGTCATCTCACGGTTCTTTCTCTCCACACAGACAGGTCCCATTCATCTTCCAATCGACAATGCATAGCTGTGCTCTGTCCTTATAGGTCAGCATCACCTCCGCACACCGAAGCCAGCCTGCTGCCAATGCCTGCCGCTGTCTTCCCGAGCACTTTCCTTTCTCTCCCCAGGCCCTGAACACCAGGCACTGCGGAAGTCCAACGGGGTCAATGCTTGTGGATACAGATCTCAACTGTGATGAATGGGTCAATTAAAGATCAATATTCCAGCTTCCTCACCAGTGCCCTCCCAAAGGGGAGCTAGCTCTGAGGTGTTCTCCACAAAGCCAACAGGCTCGTGATTGGCCTTGACAATGTCCTTCTCCTCCTCCCACCTTTCTTTCTGACCAGGCCTTTGTGGATGAGCATTTAACTGGACTCAGGCTCAGCTTCTAGAAGAACCTAAATATTCAGTCTTTCTCCAAATGTCTAAAACATAAGGCAACTCCTGGAGACTTTCTGTGTCAGATGCCTGAAGCTGACTGTCGCCTGAGTGGGTGCTTTCTTAGACTGCATTCCTTTCTGGTCTGCCTTTTGCCCCACGCACTTCAAGTAGATTCGAAGTGTGGACAGTTCTAAAAACTCCGATGTACAAAAGGCACTAAGAGTTTACTGGCTCTGGCATTATGGCTGACACAAAGCCAGCTGCTTCCATTTCTCTGTGGATAGATTATGTGTGGACAAGATCATCGTGGACCTTCACCAGAATGCAAACCAAAGCAATTGTTCATGTATGACAGAAATGAGCTAGACTCTGGCCAGGGAAGCAGGTGGGCTAATTGCAGATTTCCCCCTCTCCATCCTACTCTCCAAATCCAATTCCAGGGCGTGTTTCCAGCTCTGTAGCAGACCACTTCCTGCGGTCTCCCTTCCCACTTCACCCCCTCCTCCAGTGATCACACAGATCTTCCCCTCCCAACTTTCATCCCTCCATTCATTGGTTTATCCCAGTCCCCAACTCCAGCAGGCATCCCCTGGGGCCCTGAAGGCTACACAGCCAGAGAAGCAGGCAAGCTGACTGGACATCTTCACCTCTCCCTCTGCTCCTCCAAGCCAATCTCCCAGTCTCACCCGCATCTTTGTAGCAGACCACCTCTCCTCCCCTCTGCCCCCGTCTCCTGCAAGTCACACAGGTCCTCTCTTTGCACTTATCCTGGTATCCCAGCCCCCAACTCCAGCAAGCATTCCCTGGGCCTCAGCCAAGCCTGGCAGAGAAATTAAGTAGGAGAGCAGAGTGAGGAGGCATGCTTCAGAGCTTCACTCTCCCACATCTCTTCCATATCCAATCTCCTCACTCCCCACCCCCATCACAGGGGACTAAGCAACCCTTGGTAGAACACCCTGCTTTCCTCCCTCTTGGGGATTCCCTCAGAGCCAGCCCCAAGCCCATCTCCTAAGTGTCAGCTCCCAATATCTAGAAATACATTTTATCCAGAACTCCCAGTGGCCATACCTCTCAGGACCCCAGAAGAATTTCCTATCGGGAAATACACAGCTACCAAACTCTCTTAAGAACCAGAAAGGGCAACAGAAATGGGGGGGGGGGAGAGAAATCCACCCACCACAGACAAGATCAAATACATAGAATTACAAACGTCTAATCCCAGAGGCCTGAATGCCAGAGAAAAACACAATCAGCAACATCTAGCACAGTATGTCTCCCCTAGAAACCAGCAGCCATACTACAGCAGGCCCTGAGAAATGCAACACAACTGAAACACTTAAGATTGCCTTTATGAGCAGGATAGAGGTCCTTAAAGAGGATACGAATACATCCCTTATAAAAATCTATGAAAATACCAACAGTGGAAGGAAATGAATAAACAGTTCAAAACCTGAGATTGGAAATAGAATCAATAAAAAAAATCCAAACTGAGGAAATCTGGAGATGAAAAATTTAGGAACTCAAACAGGAACCTCAGAGGCCTGCCTCACCAACAGAATACAAGAGATGGGATAGAATATGGGGCATTGACACAATAGAAGAAATGGATATCTTGAGCAAAGAAAAAGTTAAATATAAAAAACTCCTGGCACAAAACACCCAGTTAGGTGTTTTCACAATGAAAAGACCAAATCTAAGGCTCATAGGAATGGAGGACAGAGAAGAAATCCAGGTCAAAGACACATAAAATATTTTCGACAAAAATCAAAAGAGGAAATTTCCCTAACCTAAAGAAACAGATGCCTATCAAGGTACAAAAGCATACAGGACACCAAATGGACTGTGCCATTAGGAAAAAAAGTCTCCTCAGCATACAATCAAAATACTAAACATACAGAACTGTTAAAGGAGGGTCTTTCGCACTGTGTTTTCAGATACTGATTTCAGAGCTCTGAACTCTGGCTACTGCCCTGTCACGGACATCGTTACAAATGTTGAACCATCTCTTGTATCCACATGATGTCAAGAATGTTTCCCAATTTTTCCTGACTGGTTAATAAAGATGCTGAAGTCTGTGGCTGGGCAGAAGGGCGGTAGGTGGGACTTAGATTCCTGGGCCTGGGGTCTCTGAGGGACCATTAAGGAGGAGAAGTAGTAGCAGGAAAGCAGGAAGGAGCTCAGCAACTGGACAGGAATGGACTAGGAGCACAAGGTCAAGGGAAATGTGCCATGAGGACAGGCTGATGGAGCAAAAACTGCCCAGGGGTCATCAGATTGGCAAGAGACTGGCTTTTATGTGTTTTAAGGGTAGTAGGATTAGATTAGCTCAGAATATGCCCAGCATAATGCTTATAGCTTAATAAAAAATCAGAGTCTCTCTGTGTCAATCACTGGGGGGAATGAACTGGTTAAAGAAACTGCTGTCATTAATAATTTCCTGTATTAATATGTACAGAATAATTAATTAATCATACACAGAACAAAGAAAAACTTTTAAAAGCTGAAAGGGGAAAAGACCACAGAACCTATCAAGGCAGACCTATTAGAATTATATCTGACTTCTCAATGGAGACTCTAAAAGCCAGAAGTGGTCAGAGAAATGTGCTGCAACTCTAAGAGACTACAGATGCCAGCCCAGATTACTATATCCAGCAAAAATTCCAATCACAATCAATGGTGTTAGTTTGGATTACTGTTGCCATAATGAAACACAGTTGTAGAGGTCTGTGAGATCTGGCTGGAGACAAACACACCTTTAAGCTGGGTGTCATGACACACACCTTTAACCCCAGCACTCAAGGAGGCAGAGACAGGGGGATCTCTGTGAGTTCAAGGCCAGCCTAGTCTACAAAGTGAATCCAGGACAGCCAAGGCTACACAGAGAAACCCTATCTCTAAATAAATAAATAAATGAATAAATAAATAAATACACACACACACACAATCACACCATTAACCCCAGGAGACAGAGGCAAAGAGATCTCTGAGTTCAAGGCCAGCTTGGTATACAGCAAGTTTCAGGTGAAGAAAAACTCCAGTTGTTGTGGTACATGCCTTTAACAACAAAATATGAAGGTAAATTTAGTTTGTAGAAGAAAACACCCTTGTTTGAAAGTGATGTCTAATTAAGTAGCAGGAAAAAAATGATGAATCAGAGGAAGATTTGACAGAATAGGACATGCCCAACTCTCAGGAGAAGAGAGACAAAGGGAAGCTACTTAAGGGTACAGCACAGAAAATGTGGGAGAGGAAGAAGTTTACTTTGAGAGTTTCACAGAAACAGGTGGAAGAGAAAACAAGCTAAACTCAGGGGAAGACACATGAGCCAGAGAATGAACAAATTGCTGTTTGAGGCCAAGCAGAGCAATTTAGACTGAGGAAAAAAAAAAAAAAAAAGCCAGATTGAGTAAGTCAGCTGGGAGAGGAGTTTGAGCCAGACAGCTGTGTAGAACCACCCAACAGGAGTTCAGAAAGAACCAGAAAGGTAAGCTTATTCAGCAGTAAGTCTCAGAGGCTGAAAACATTCTAGGCCTAGGTGATGCTAGTACCTTCCAGGACTAAACCCAGGTTAGCAGATGGAGGCAGTAAGCCTCTCAGATGACAATTAAATCAAGGGAATAAAAGTTACTGTAACACACCATGAGCAAAAGCAAGTCATAGAGAAAAGAGTTTATTTGGCTTATGCAACTACATCCAGAGTCCATCACTGAAGAAAATTAGAACAGGAACTCACACAGAGTGGAAACCTTGAAGCAGGAGTTGATGCAAAGGATACAGAGGAGTATTGCTTATTGGCTTGCTCAGCCAACTTTCTTGGGCCCTCCCCCATTAATCACTAATTAAGAAAATGCCCTACAGACTTGCCTAGAGCCTGGACTTAGAGACATTTTTTTTCAATTGTAGTTTCCTCATGCCAGGTGATTCCAGCCTGTGTCAAGGTGACATAGTTAGCCAGCACAACCGACCCCTTCTCAATCTGAAACACAACGACTTTTAAGACATAATCTTTCCTTTTTTGGTTCATCCCAGAATCTCAGAATAATAAATATCACAATTATAAAACATTTAGCATATTTAAGAGTCCCACAGTCCTTACCAATTCATATACTTTAAAAGTTCAGTCTCTATCAAAATTCAAAGTTTCTTAAAAAAATCCAGAATCTCTCTTAAAAAGTCAAGTCTCTCAACTGTGGGCTCATATGAAATAAAAAGTTAAAAACCTTCTTACTTCAAGAGGGGGAGAACCAGGCATAGTCATACTCTAAACAAAGGAAGATCACACTCTTAACAGTGTAAATAATGCAATACTCTGTATCTGGATTTACTCACAATTTTTTGGGCTCCTCCAAGGCATTTCCGCTTCTCCGGCTCCACCCTCTGCAGCACACACAGCTCATCTTTTAGGCTCCAGCTGGCTCTACTCCATTGCTGCTAGCATTCCTGTTGTTTGTCCCATGGTATTGGCAACCCTCAAATTCTTGGATCTTTTACTGCAACTGGAATATACTTTCACCAAAAGCATCTCCTAGGCTCTCCTCATGGTACCAGCCCTCAACTTCCCTGCGTGACCCCTTCAGTCCTGGGCTTCCACTGCTACTTCAGCTGCACCTTCACCAGTGGCCTCTCCTGGCCTCTCACAGAGCCAGGCCTCAGCTGCTTTCCATGACCTCTTCATGCTTTCAAAACCAGGACCACCTGGGAGAGCTTACACATGACCAGGTTTGGCTGCCAGCACAGGTACAAACAAGGCCACCTCTGAACACAGCTTGCATGTGCTGAATCTGAGGAAACTCTTCTCAAAAGACTTCACCTCACATTTCATAATCACAGCTGATTCTTCAGCCCCAGCTGACCAGCATCCATTGTTCCAGGAAAGCAAAGGTTTTACAGTCATGGTTCTGGTCTCTTGTTAATCACAGCTGATTCTTTGGCTCTAGCTGACCAGATGCCATATATTCTTCACGCAAATGCCCCATAGAGTCTTTGCTTCCCTATGGAACTTCATGAGCCAGGCCTTCATTGTCTGCACTGCTGTCAACATTCCTATTTTCCACTAACCTACAGAACAACCTACTTAGCTCAATGCTAGTGGATTTTCTAGCCCAAAGTTCGAAAGTCCTTCCACAATCCTCCCCAAGACAGTATGTTCAGGTCTGTCACAGCAATACCCTACTAACTTGGTACCACTTTCCATTGCTATGATGAAACACCATGACCATTTTAGGAAGCTAGGAAGTTGGGGAGGAAAAGGTTTCCTTTCCTTGTGCTTCCATATCCATAGTCCATCACTGACGAAAGTCAGGACAGGAACTCAAACAGGGCAGGAACCTGGAGGCAGAGGTCATGGAGAGGTGCTGCTTACTGGCTTGTTCTCACGGCTGGCTCAGCCTGCTTTCTTATAGAACCCAGGACCATCAGCTGGGGGATGGCACCACCCACAATCAGCTGGGCCCTCCCACATCAATCACTGGTTAAGAAAAATGCTCTACAGGCTTGCCTACAGCCCCGTCTCATGGAGGTATTTTTAAAATCGTGGTTCCCTCCTCTCCAATGATTCTAGCCTGTGACAAGCTGACTTAAAAATTAGCCAGAGCTGATAGTAAAATATGACATTCCATGAGAAAACCAAATTCAAGCAATATCTGTCCACAAATCCAGCCCAATAGAAGGTGCTAGGAGGAAAGCTCCAACTTAATGAGGTTAACTACACCCTGAGAAACAAGGAATAAATAATCCCAGACCAGAAAATCAAGAGGGAAAACGCACGCATGCAAGCACGCACACACACCACCAGCAGCAAGCATCAACACCACCACCTCCGCAAGAAAGCAGGGATCAACAAACACTGCTCACTGGTATCTCTCAATGTCAGTTGTCTCAACTCCCCAATAAAAAGACACATACTAACAAAATGGATGTGAAAACAGGATCCATCCTTTCACTATATCCAAGAAACACACCTTAGAAGCAAGGCCAGATATCATCTCAGGGCAAAGAGATAGAAAAATGTATCTCAAGAAAATAGACAAGAAGCAAGCTGGTGTAATAATTTTAACATCTGACAAAAGAGACTTCAAGCCAAAACTAATCAGAAGATTAGGGAAGGACATTACATACTCATTAAAGGAAAAATCTACCAAGAGGACATTGTAGTTCTAAACACCTACACACCAAATGTAAGGACACCCAAGTTCATAAAAAAGATGCTACTACAGTGTAAATCACATATTAAGCCTCACACGTGGGTAGTAGGAGACTTCAATATCCCACTCGCGCTAGTAGAGAGTCTTCCCGACAAAAACTAAACTGGTGCTAAACGCTGGTGCTAAATGACAGTATAAAAACCCAGTGGACCAAACAGATGTTTACAGAACATTTCACCCAAACACAAAAGAATATACCTTCTCAGCACCTCATGCAACTTTCTCCAAGATTGATCACATACTTGGACACAAAGCAAGTCTCAACAGAAATAACACCCTGAATTCTATCTGACCATCATGGTAGCATCAATAGAAACAAAAGAAAGCTTACAAACATGGAAACTGAACAGCCCTCGACTGAATGAAAAACAGGTCAAGGCAGAAATTAAGGAAGAAATCAAAGACTTTCTAGAATTAACGGAAATGAATATAAAATATACCGAAACAAGGAAGGTGGTTCTAAGAGGCAGCTTCATAGCACTAAGTGTCTACATTAAAAAAAAAAAAATGCAGAGATCTCACACCACTAACTTAACAGTACACCTGAAAGCTCTAGAACAAAAAGAAGCAATCCTACCCAAATGAACAGAGGTCAAGAAATACTCAAACTCAGGGCTGAAACCTATAAAATAGAAACAAACAAACTAAGAATAGAAAGAATCTTGAATGAAACAGAGGTGGTTCTTTGAGATAATCAATAAGATTATTAAATCCTTATCCAAATTAACTAGAAGGTGAATAGAGAATAACATGATTAGAGATGAAAAAGGACCATAAGAACAGACACCAAGGAAATCCAGGGAATCATAAGAATATACTTTAAAAATCTGTACTCCAGCCCGGCACAGTGGCACACGCCTGTAATTCGAGCACTCAGGGAGGTAGAGGCAGGTGGATCTCTGTGGTTTGAGGCTAGCATGATCTACAAAGAAAATCAAGGACAGCCAAGGCTACACAGAGAAACCCTGTCTTAAAAAAACAAAAAACCACTCCTGTATTCCACCAAATTAGAAAATTATTTTTAAATAGATACTTTTCTCAATACTTACCACTTACCAAAGTTAAATCAAGATCAGACAAGCAATTTTAACAGACTTACAGCTCCTATTGAAATAGAAGCAGTCATTAAAAGCCTCTCAACCAAAAAAACCAAAACAAACAAAAACCAGAACTATAGGTTACTGGGTTTGCCAAAACTATAGGTTACTCTCTCCAAACTGACAGCAAGGACCCACACGGCTCACTAAACATGGAGAGGTCAAGCTGAGGCCTACACAGAGCCTTCACCCCTGTGTGCCAGTGTATTTGCTACAGGAAGGTACTGTGCATGCTACCAAAGGGGGAACATAAACACCAACCCCGCCCAGCCACAGACCCTTTACCTACAATGTTGTCCTGCTCGTAAGTGCTAGTGCAATGGAGGCACAAAGCTGTGGAGGTAACCAGCCGACATGTGATCTGACGTAAGGCCCGCTCCAGGAGATAAAAGAGACCCACAGCCAGACACTGTGCCGAGAATGAGGCAGGGCTCAGGACACTCTGAGGAGGAAGAGGCAGAAAGAGTGTAAGAACCGGGGGGGACGGAGGACACCAAGAAAACAAGGCCTCTACATCGGCAATACTGACACCCACGTGAGCCCACAGAGACTGAGGCCTATGCACAGCCTGCATGGGTCTGTACCAGATGGGGTCCCAGAGCGGAAAGAAGTAGACACGCGCTCCTGCCTAACTCAGAAGCTATCTCCAATCGATAACCACTTGCAAGTGGAAATTTAAGTTTCTTCTGAGGGAGTCTCACTGGAGACACATTATGCTCACAGCTAGGCTGCATGACCAGCTGGAGATGCCAACAGAAAAGGGACACAGCGGTGTCTTTGGGGGCTCCTTGGCTCAAAATGTCATATTAGGGCTTTTTTTTTCCATTGTAAATGTCTTATTTTCTTCTTTACACGACAGGTCTTTGTATATATACTGTAGGTTCTAGTTTAGGGTTTTAATGGGATTCTTGAGTGTGTGAATGAGTGGGTTTCTCTTTCTTGTGCCTTCTCTTGGGCTCTTTCCCGTCTGTTTGTTTGCTTTCTCCTATTCCGGTGTGTTAATTTTCATTTTACCAGACTATGTTTTACTTTATATGTTATATTTTATTATTGTAACTTAGAAGCCTGTTGGTTTTCCTGTGAGATTCAGGAAGGGAGTAGATTAGATGGGAGAGAGGTGGAAAAGAAACCGGAGGAGTAGAGGAAGGTAAATCATAATACAGACAGAAGTGAGAAAAAAAAATCTAATTGTAATAAAAAGGGGGGCTTGAAGTTAAATAAGTATTTCTCATCTAACTGATGACAGAACGCCTGATGGGAATTGAAAATTCGTGAGTCATATGCACTGCCAGTTAAAATTCACCGAGCATTAGTATGCACTGAGGGACAGTACGCACTGAGGCTCAGTATCTTTCCTACTTAAGCAAACTTGGAGTTGTCTGAACTGGGACTCCCAGCCTCAACTGTCTACAGGTGGGTCTGAGAGCACCTTCACCCCACCCCACCCCTCTGTGGATTAAAAACAGGATGTCGAGTATGCTAACAGGCACTCTGCCCCTAGAGACATTCCCAGATTCCAGATCAAATCTTAACACAGGGAAAAAAAACATCTTTTTTATTGTTATATCTCATGTCGAATCCATACAGCAGCAGGAGAAAAGAACACAGTGCTCTGGGAAGACCTATAACCACCCCACTGAGTTTCAGATCAAGGTTTTCTCTTGAAAATAGGATGTGACGTCTAAGGTAACACACATGAAACATCCTAGACATGAAACAGAAGAGTCTCCTTTGAAACGTTTGAGTCCCTTCATCACAGAACTGTTGGTCTGAATGGCTAAGTAGCTGACGTCATTACTAGAGATGCAAAGGGCCCTCCATACAGCACACAGCACTGAAGACTTTGTCAATCACACAACACACAGCACTGAAGACTCTGTCAATCAGCAGGATCTGACGTGCATATCAAACACATTATCGCCACTGGAACGTTTGGTCCCCCATGATCAGGGACTTACTCTCATGGCTTAGGAGCTCCCCTGTCAGTTCACAAATCTTGTTGCACTAGCCCACTCCCAGGTCGCTTAGATACCTGTGATGCCATTGGCTTCTGCCACCAGGGGCCCGTGACAAGAGGACCCCTGCCTCTCCTCTTTTCTCCTTTCTCTCTCTCTCACTCTTACACTCTTTCTGCCTCACTTTCCTGCCCCCCACGTCTGTCTGTCTGTCTTTCTCCTTTTGTTCTTCTTCCCTCTCTCCACATCCATCCAACAAACTCTTTCCTCTCAGATGTGCTGTGTGTGTGCTATCATTTTTATATAAAGGCTGACATCCCCTTGTTGCCATCAAGATCTGCTGGGGACCCTGTGTGGACTATTTGCTTTCTATCTTCGCTGTAAGCTTCATGGACAATTTCCACATTCTGCTTATGCATTTGGCCGGGGTTCACTTTGTGACAGAATCGTTGCTCAGTGCTGGGAACACCTCAGCGTTCCATCATTCTGACGTGTGGCCTATGCTTTTGGCTTGGGTCTTTGTTGATCCTCTTAAAAGCATGGGATTCTGAGTATGGGTCAAACTAATTTATGCCTCTGTAAATGTCCTGCTTTGAGAAGCTGCTCGTTTTTTAAAACAATTAAAGGTGGAGCAAATGTAATCGATCTTTAGAGCAACGGAGTCCCTGGGCTAACGAAAATCAATCGGATAATGTGAACGTGCAAATGACTTCCAGAAACGCTCACGGTACTTTATCATAATATTAGTCACAGACCTCAGAGGACATTAAGAAAATGTTACACGCGTACTGCAGTGCAGGGAGTCTTTACTTAGCCATGTAACTTTAGATGCAAATGAGCTGTCATTTCTTTAGATTTATTTAATGGCTCCAGTGCTCCGTGTCCTACTTAATGGGGCTGCTTAGGGTTTCTGAATGTGACAGGGCAACCTGAACAACTCCTCTGGACCAGATCCCTGGATCTCAGCAATGGGCCAAAAGGCCAGGCTGAAGTCATTTATCAGCTGGCCGAAAACCCCTGCTGGGATCGGACCCTCACACCAATCACTGAGGCTCCCCTCTCCTGTATCCGCCAAACGAGTCCTTTCCAGAAACTGGGGCTCTTCTGCCTTCAAACTTAGAAGTTCGGTCCCCACCTTCTTCCGATTGGGTTTCTCACACTTGAAGCCTTCAGTCCTTAACCTCCACCCAGGTATAGCTGCTCATGTCCCTGTTAGATTTTTGAGAATCTAAAATTTCCAGGCCTCAGTCTCCCTTGAAGTCCCAGCAACTTTTGCTGCTGCCGCCCCTCCCCCTCCTACTTCAGATTCCACTTGGATGGTGCAGAAGCAGAAGGGGTTTCCTGTGACACAGTGACACGGAAGTGGGAGGTGCCACAGCAGTGAGGGTTGCCATGGAAGTAGGAGCCAGGATGCTGAAAGGATCCAGAGCTCAGGGACCCATCACCCTCCTCGAGACCAGCTTTGCAGCTCCCCTCCTGCCGCAGGTGAAAATAAAGACATGGTGCATCCTTCTAAACTTCTGAAGAACATCGCTGGCACAGCATACTAACTCAGGAGCGAGCTGTGTGGGGCGAGGGGTCAGCACCAGGTGTCTTCTGCACGTTCCCCCTTGCCTTGTGGAACAAGTTCTCTTCCCATGAGCTGGAGCCGGAAGCTCCCTGATGCTCTAGAGCAGTGCGCCTCAACTTCCCTGAGGCAGTGACCCTTTAATATAGTTCCTCTTGGTACGCTGAACCCCAGCCATTACATTATTTCTTGTTGCGACTTCGTAACAAGCAGCTTCTCTGTGCAGGTGTTGGGTAGGGTGTGTGAGATGTCAGACCCCCCTCAGGCAGCTGACGGGCTAGGGAGGAAGGACGTTCATGTACAGAGATCCAATCTGACTGTCATTAAAGATGGCAATGAGACCTTCCCAATGAGAGGTGTTTCTATCTGGTGTATCAGAGAAGTTCCAACAGAGATTAAAACAAAGTAGGTGAAAAGTTAGAACCTTCGCAGGATGTGCAAGATTCACTCCCAATAGGCAATCACTCAGGCAACGTGACGGTTTGACTAAGAAATATGGGCCATAGACTCGTGCACTGGGGCTTGATTGCCAGCTTTTGGGACGTGGCTGAATTCAGATCACCCTGCTCTAACTGGTAGGTAAATGCCTTGATGGACGCCTGACATGACTGCAAGAGAAGATCTTGGGATGAGGGGGAAAAGGTTTTCCATTTGGTTAAAGACCTGGAGAACACACTTCAAGATTTTTAGGAGATAACCCAGAGAAAAGCGTATGTTCAACGTAGGGAGAACTCCAACGATGACCCAGGCATTAGGGATTTGCCTTGGTTTTCTTCGAAGCAGTGACAAGTTATGGGATGTTTATGAGCAAACATATAAACGGCTGAGGGCAGCGGTCTCCTAGCTGCCGAGAAGTGAGGGATTAAAGGAGCGTTTCTACAGCGAGGAAAGAGTTCGAAATTCTTCTCGGGTCACAACTACCATGATGGACACTGACACCTGAAGGAGAAACTGAGTATCACGGACACCCCGGAGGCAGCTCCCTCTGCTTTAGACATGCATTTAGACCTCTCTGGACTCCTCTAAGGCAGGTCATGACAGGCCGTAGAGATGAAGAAAGTGTACCACAGCCCAGGAGAGAAAGCCTAGTATATGAATTTATATTCCCTGAATAGGTTTCCTACTCTAACTCATTCCCAAGCTTTCCAATTTATCTTTTGTTTGTTTTACATTAAGTCAAATGGCTAAAAAAAAATTACATAGAAACTTTACAAGAATAGACACACTGAATGAAAAAAAAAGCTGAAGGGAGCCTTCAATTGTATTAAATATGACTGTTAAGTATAACTAAAAGTATTTATTAGGACAGAATGATCACATCCTCATGAGAGCATGGTCAGGAGGTATTACGGTATTATCTAATGTCTGATTAGATGGTACTCTTCAAAGAAATAAATACAGGTGGTGTCAACTTTGTGTCAGCTAAGTCTGGCTCCTTCAGAGGATACAAGGACACAAAAGGGAAAAAAAAAACTCTTTAGAACTAATCCCCTATCATTTTTCAATTTCCAAATAAAAATTGGCTTTTGACTCAGAAAGGACCATCTGAGAGATAAATCATTTTTTAAGAAACATGAAGCAGCTGTTAATTTTTTCTTTACGTGGCAAGAAAACCCTGCTTTAAAAGTGTGTATGTAGCACACGATTAGACTGTAGCAAGAACGTTTGTTCTGCCCTTGCTGACAAGAGAACGTGTTTCAGCAAACACAACACCTGTTTCCCTGGCCTTAATTCTAAGTTCCCTCATCCCTCCCACGCATCTACACACCTTGAGACACATCATGTGTTAATAACAGCATGGTACACGCCGTCTTTCTGCTGCCTGTGGGGCCACGTGACAGACTGTGTTTAGCCGTTCTGTGACTGTATTGTGTCGTTCTCAACAAACACTCTGCAATCACGCTGTTCTTTAAGCAGCTAAGCACTGGCCCACATCTCTTCACGTTACCTGGGACACTGGCTTGTAGAGCTGGGTTTGAACATGAAGGGGAAATGGCCCTGATTCACCCTTCAACTGCTTTGCTCTTCTTCCTGGAACAGGCAACTCTGGTTTTAACAGGTTATTTTATTTTTTTTTCTGTATATTTTGATAAACCATCATGTATCTAGAAATACTTCATTATTAATAATAAAAAATCATGTGCAATTCATACATGCCTACCCATCTGCACACCAGGATGCCGAGATTATAGTATTTCTTTGAGGCCGTTTACATAAGCACCTAGAATGCAGCAGATGAATTAGACGGGAGTCCGTCTCCATGTCTACATTCATTTCAGAAACTCCACTCAGTTCCACTCGGCCACTCCTTTGTCTTTCTATAGCGTATCTTCGGAACGCTTCTACAAAGTCAGAGAGCAAAGTTAATCCGCTCGAGCTGTGGTATGGTCTGCAGTCACAAGCACACTGAGTGCCCATTGCTGAGGATTTATGGACTTGTTTTGACAGCTCTGCTCCTCCATAACGTGTAGGACATCCTTTATAGCATGTCATTGGATTCAGCTTTCCAACACACTGCTAACGCATTAGTTAGTTTACACGAAAGGTTCTGTTCGCCTGACACCGTGGTTCTGACTTTCTATACCAATACTTTGGTGAACATAATGTATTGTGCTCCTGGGTGCTGTTTCTCCTGCTTCTCTTCCAGCTTTTCAGACAGACCTTTCACATGCTTTCTGGCTACTTTTCTGCAGTAGAACTTGCACCCCGAGGGCACTAACGTAATCAGTGATGTACCTGAAAGGCGGGGAGATTGATGTCTCTGGATGCTGGACGGAAGGAATTCAGGACCACAGGCCATTCTGGGAAGGCTGTTGCTAGGAACAAATGCAGTTAACTTCCAAGTAATGCAACAAGCATGGCTCTAAGAAACCATATTGTGTATACTCTTCAGCAAACTAGTATGACCCAAAAGCTCTGCCATAGAGAGAACAGAACGGAAGAGCCTTCCCTTGTTTCCGCCTACCAAAGGAAATCACTAAGGAAAAGAAGGTAGTGGGTCCTGGCTGGATCATGGGAACAGAATGGGGGTCAAAGAGGAGAAACACAGGAAATTGGTACTCCCACTGAACTGACAAGATGTAAGTGGCATCTGGGGTTGCCTGCTGGAATGAACCCTTGAGAGCTCCAGGGAAAACCACAGGCTTATTTTGTTTGGAAGCTGATTGCAGTTTAGACTCCTTTGGGGAAAAAAGTCTAAGGACTAAATGTTCCTGGGCCCCACAGACTTAACAAATCAGAATATGCAAAGTCAAATGGGCACTGAATCTGCCCCTTTGTAAACTCTCCAGGGCATTTAGCAATGCAATGTTGGGAACTACTTGTAACATAGAATTCTGAGCCCAGAAGGTGTGGCCTGGTGCTAGAACCCTTGCTTAGTCTGCCTGAGGCTTTGGTTTCAGGCTTCCTGTAATAGTGACAATGACAGTTATAGCAGCACCTCTGTCCTCAGCCGAGGCTGTTTTCTTGCCTAAGTTTTGTTTTGGTTTGGTTTTTAGAGACAGGGTTTCTCTGTGTAGCCTTTGCTGTCCTGGACTCATTTTGTAGATCAGGCTGGCCTCAAACTCTGAAATTTGCCTGCCTCTGCCTCCCTGGGTGCTGGGATTACAGGTATGAGTGAGCCACCATGCCCAGCTTATGTAATTTTTTTTTTTAATGTCTAAATTTTGCTTTCCTTGATTATCTCTTTGGTCTCAGGATCTCCCCAGAGAATGGTCTCAATTTCTCCTGAGAATAGCACAAAACTAATTTTGTTTATATCAAAAGTAAGGCCCTTGTCACTGAAAGCTGTTTCACTTCAATGGTACTGTTAAATAAACCTTCCTTCAGGAACCTCTGTGTGGGCTCCCAGCTACTCAAGAGTGCTCAGATCTGCTGCTACACTCTCAGCTACCTACGATGCCTGCCTTTTCAATGCTTTCCCAGGTCTGCCTGCACATCTCCTGGACAGCAAGACTTGACAGCAGAGGAACATGGGTGGTTATAAACCATGAAGGGGTTTCAATACCCACAAACATGGTTCTCACTGTTGTCTAGTCACCCAAGACAGATACTGATGACAGACCAACGTATGGATAGCACCAAAGTCCAACTTGATGACCCAATGAGTTTTGGTGGGGTCACTTGGAAAAATACGGGAAAAGAGTTACTTACAGGAGCAGAAATGACTTCAAGACAGTGCATCACCAAAGCCCATTCCAATACAGGTGACAGCTTACCAAAGCTGGGAAAACCCAGACTAAAACCTGCAGACAGCTCAGACAGGTTGGAGAGTGTCCTTCCCAGATGGCTCTGTGGGTTTGAGCCTCTCCCAGGCAGCTCTGGGGGACTTTGTTCCTTCTAGGCAGTTCGGCTGCTTTCTGATCTTTCCGGCAATTAAGCTTGTTTCAGAGACACTCGCTGCAAGTCATTACTGTTTATATACTTTAAGGGAGGAAGGAACCTAGTGATTATGGTCAGTTTCAGGGACTTCCTGAAATTGAGTTGTTTACTTCCTATCTTCACAAGCTTCCCTACAGTGTTTTACCTCCCTTGAGCAATCCTGTTGGTTCAACTCCCTGTAGAACCAACCTGTCTTTAGAAGTTTCCCTCCAAAGCAGAATGTTTTAATCTAGGAAGAACTTGCTATACAACTGATTTTCTTTGAATGCAAGGAATTGGAAGGCCTTGGTCTATTATTTTGTTTATACATTTGGTACCCAACTTCCCTCTCCAGAATGAGGCACAATTACCTGTGTCTGGTTCTTTTGTACCCCTGGTGCCTAGAACAACTAGCAACAAATCAGGAAAGTAACTGGCTTTAGTTCCAGGAAGAACAGGCAAGGTTCATGATCCACTTCTGGTGCTTCTTATGCTCCCCTCAGAGACTTTGACTGGGTAGGTGGGGGATGACTGGGGGGATGACTTCCCACCTGTCTGAGCACAAGGTCCCTGCCCATCGAAGTGATGAACTCTTAAGGGTGCGCTTGCCTGGGGAGATTAATTTGGTTCAGCCTCACATTTAAGCCTCAGAACCCCACTTGACTACCCCAAAAGGAAGCAGTAGGAGGGAGGAAGGGGGATGGGGGATGAGGAGGGGAGAGTAAGTGGTGTGTTGAGTGCAAACTGGGAGGGCTGCTCATTGCACCAAAACAAGCAGGTTCCCAGCAGCACTCTGGGCTTCTTGCTGCCACATCCAGGAACTGGGGCTCTCTGAGAACTGATCAGAGGCCCTGGCTCCCCTTCTCTGTGCTTTTCCACAGATCTTAATTACCAGGATTCTCCTCTTTAGGCAAGTCACATTTGCAAATGAAAACATTCCCTGGCTTTACACTGTGGAAATTCAATTCTTGGATCATTTCCACAGTTGTACAGAGGATATCCTGTGTTCATGGACATAACCAGTGGCAGACCATCAAAGCCGGAAGCCAGGGGACAAGAAGGAGCTGGGGTAACAGGCTACAGGTAGCCTGCCAGGTAGCCTGCCAGTCAGAAGTTTCTGGAGCTAACATTCTACAATCTAGACTTCAACAAGAGACAAAGGAGTGAATTTTAATTCCCACCCCAACCTACCATCTAAACATGACAGACCAAATCTGAAGTGTTCTCAACACCCACAGCCTGGCAACCCAAAGTAGAAGGAAAAGAAAAAAACCTCCTGCACAATACACACTTTTTAAAAGTATTTTTAGTTTCTCCCTTGAAGTGACATTTTACTTTACTCATTAAAAACATTTAACTGTCAGCAAAGGTTTATGCCTTTGACATTCTGTAACTCCTATGAAACAATTTGCTTAGTTCTTTGAGACAATGAAGAGTTTTATCTGATTGTGTTTGCTGAGAGTATAGCAACACTCAGAGTATAGGATGAGCAATAGAATCTGGTCCTCTCCAGTATATTAAGAGTCAATGTGCTAGTGTATGAGACAAATAAGTTTGTCTGATAATGATACAACCACCTCCCATGGGACTTAGTATCTATGGAGAGAAAACGACAGATCCAAACTAGACAACTTGAGCAGATTTTTTTAAACAGCCTTATTTTTCTGTGTAGGAGTGCTTTGCCTGCATGTACATTTGTGTATCATGTGCTTGGGTGGTGTCCTCTTAGACATCAGATTCTTTAGGAACAGGGGTTACAGATGGTTCTGAGCCTGGGTCCTCTGCTAGAGTGGCAAGCATTTTAACTAGCCCACTGAGCCACCTCTCCAGCCCTGAGAGACTCTCACATGTTTTTGTAAGTATTTATAATGGTGCAGGCAGCACTGGGAACCGGCACAGAAAGCCTCGGGGCTAGCAACAAGCAAAAGGTCTCCAGATCTAGCCTCAGGTCAGGAGGAGCTCACCAGAGCAGCTCCTATCCTGGAGCCCCCGATTTGCCCACTTCTAATCTCGCACCTGTGCATCTCACTGAACAAATGCCACCAGAACCCAAACACAAGCATGGTGGCCCAGACACCCTCCCCCAGCACAAATGGCAGGGGGGAAGGGTTGGACACGAAGGTGTCCTACGGCTTCTGGAAGGCACGCAGACCTCCCACAAGGAGAATCTGAGCTAGGGGCTGGGCTGCTCTTCGCCATCTAATTCTTCATCTTTGCGCCTGGCAAATGAAAGTTCACAGGACATGTGGAACATGATAAGCAGTCCCTCGTCTCAGGGAACCAGAGAACTAAGCAGATAAAACAGCAAGATAAAAGCTGAGCTGTGTGGAGCATGGCGGTACAGAGGAGCCGGAAGGACAGAGGAGAGAATGGGCTCTGGGAAGAACAAGAGGACTTGAAGACACCAGGGTGGAGGGCAGCATGGCCATCAATCCCATCAAAAGCCTTTCAGTTCCCACCTCAGCACCAGCCTGCTAAGATTTTGTTTTTTTAATTCTGACATTACTGGGAAACAATCTCATGGCAAACCCCCAGATCTTTTGGCTTTTACAGAACTTCCACCTCCTCCTCTACAAAGTCCCTGAGACTTCTGGGAGCATGTTCTGTAGATACGTCCATCTGAGACTGGCTTTCTGTAATGGGCTCCCTTCCAAGAGGTCTCCTCCATAAGGGGTGAGGTCTGCAAAAATCTGTGGGTATAAAGGCAAATACTTAGAATGTAGTTAGGGATTATGCTTGTTAATAACGGGGGGAGGATGTAGATTGTCCCCCAAGATCCATGACTTTGCTAGCACTGAGCAGTTGGCCAAGTTTCCCTCTTGTTGAGGAGATCTTACATCCAATTAAGACAGCGGTTGGTTGCCGCCACGGTTTACATGCCACGACTGTATTCTCAGAGCGACTGTGCCGTGCCGGTCATTGTTGTGGTTCGTAGGTGTCGTAGCTGTGTAGCATTGTGGGTTCTTTCCCTCTTTTGGAAGCTTGCACGGGACCTCGTACCATGAACGCCAGTCCTCAGGGAGCAGGCATCTGGGTCAGATCCAGATCAAGGGGCCTTTGGGTTCTGTGTCTGAAGCGCCTGGTGTCATCAGCCGTTTGGATTTTTGTTCCAGTTCTGTAGGGTAACCAAGAGCAATTGCAATAGGCTGTATGTTTTGGGAGTCTTTTGGATAACGCTGATTAGCAGCTCAAAAGAGGGCTTCTGGTTCCTGATATTGGTGTTCTTGCTAGGTGGTCTTTGGCTCTTATGGAGAGCATTGTCAGCCAAAATGAGAAAATTTCATTTAAAATATATATGTGTGTGTGTGTGTATGTATATATAATATAATGCTTGTATGTAAACATTTTTATATTAAATATATATACACAAAGAATTATGTGCATCAGTTTTATTTAGATGCTTAATATTCCTTATGACTTTTTCAGACATGCTTACTGTTAAATTTTACCCTTCTCCTTCTATATTTACCTCTCTTCCCTCCTAAAGAACCCCTACTTTCCCAATTCCACAATTATATCCTGTAATGCCTCTCTCTATTGATCCCCAATCTCCCTACCCCAGCAAAGATCCCTTGTTATTTTCCTAGTTTCTGTAGTTACTACAGAGTATGTAATCATATCTGAATATTTGGAGCTAGGTGCCTTCAATGAGACAGAACCTGCAATGTTTGTCTTTCTTGGGCTGGTTTCCTCAGTATGACTTTTTCTAGTTCCATCCATTTTCACGCAAAGTTCTTAATTTTGTTTTTCTTTACAGCTGAATAGTATTCCATAGTGCATAGTATTCCATTTTCCTTATGCACTCATCAACTGAAGAATGTTCAGGTTGTTTCCACTTCCTAGATACTGTGACTAGAACAGTAGTGAACATAATGGAATGAGAATCTGTGGAGGAGGATGTTGAGTCCTTTGGGCGTATGCCAAGAAGTGGGACCGCTGGATCATATGGGAGAATTCCATACACTGATTTCTACAGTGACTTTGTATTAGTTTTAGCTTGAAGTCTATTTTGCCAACTATGAGGGTAGCAACGCTTACCTGCTTCCTGGTCCCATTTGATTTGAATACTTTCATCCATCCTTTTACTCTAAGGCAGTGTCTGCCTTTAAAGCAAAGATGTTTTCTTATAGAAAATACATAAATTTTGTTTTTTGATCTTCAGCCAGCCTGTGCCTTTTGGTTAGAGAACTGAGGCCACTGATATTTATAGTTATTATTGTAATATGTGTGTTAATTATGGTCACTGTGGTGTTGATTTTGGTGGTGTTGTGTTCTCAGTATACTGGGAAATGTGGACATGTAGACTTTGTTAGTTCTAAGTCTGGTTGACCAATGCATTTTGGAAAAGAGAGGGTGTGTGGGTAGGTTGAGCCAGGTTAGACCCTGGAGTAGGAGGCGGCAAGTCTGGTCAGGGGATCAGGAGGAGGGGTTGGATGAGACACAGTGGGGACACATCGGTAATGGCAGGTATGTGGGTCCTAGTGCAGGCACGGAGGTTGGCTGAGCCCCAGGCACTGGTGACCACATCTGGCTGGGCTACTGCATGTGAGACTCTAGCTAGGTGTGAAGAAGGCTCACCGGGCCAGCAGTTTGGTTTTTTTCCAATGAATTCCAGGACTGTGCACTAAGTTTGAATACATATGCTACTTTTAGAGAACTCAGTATTACAAATATCTCACTGAGGCCAGACAACTCTGCTGAGAATTGTGTCTCCCATTTTATGTAAGAAAATAAAATCTGAAAAGGTGAAGTATCTTATCGAAGATCACAAATCCAGTCATGGAGATGCTAAGATGGGTTGAAAATAGAGCTCAGTTGGTAGAGTGTTTGCACACATCCATGGGTTTGTGATATGATCAGGCTCATATCTGATCCCCATCATCACATAAACTGGGTGTGGATGTACATACCTACAGTCCTCAGGAGGCGGAGCAAGATCAGAAGTTCAAGACCATCCTTGATTACATAGTCAAGGTTTTCAAAGTTAGCTTCAACTAGAGACCATCTCTCAAGTTAAAAAACAAAACAAAGCACTGAAGGGCTTGGCAACGGCATCTTCTGGTGTGAAGCAGACTTCTCAGCGGTCTCCTCCTGTGCCACCGGAAGACTGGAGGTTAACAGCTCCCTTTCCCCACCAAGGACCGACTGAGCAGTCAATCAGGTTTTACTGTTTTCAAATGCACTGTCTGCACTTAAGTACAGTGTCTGCGGCTGGGATGGTCTCTGTGGGGTTCTCTCTTTGTGCGTCCATGTTTAAGACCCTCTAATGTTTTCTCACTGCATTTAGAATTAACTCCAGATCATGATCTGGCTCCTCCTACCTCACATTTGACCTCTTTGGTTAAAAGACTGATCACTGTCTTATTTTTCAACTACACAGTTATTCCTTGAGCCAAGGTTCCCCAGTTTACTGACTGTCCACTTGATAATTGAACACATTTGGTATTTTATGCAATGCCGGATCATCCCATGCTTTGACTATCACCTATACCTTAAATACTCACCACAGGAGTGAATGAAGTCATAAAGCTGAACCCTGGCTCAGAAAGAAATTAGCACTATAGTACCAAATGGTCAATGACCTCTCAATGTTATTTTCACTTATGTTTCACATGAGAAAACAGAAGTTCAGAGTTGTTCCACTAGGAATATAATATGCACCTTTTGACTCTACATCCAGTGGGTTTTCAAATCCACTATTGCAGCTGGTGTGATTTATGGCTGTGATTCCAAGGCCTCAAGTACAGTGACTTACATACAAGACAAATGCTCTTCTCTCTCATGCGTTAGCACAGAAGTACAGCTTGTAATTTCCCAGATAGCAGAAAGGGAGACAGAGGAGCCAGCCCCCAACACTGCATGATCAGGAAGTCCTACGACTCACCTTCAAAGTGCTAATGAAGAGAAGCCAGCAAATGTAATAGCTAGTTTAGAGAACATGTGCAAATTAAAACTGCACATTTCGGCACTAAAAGTAATAAGACTAACTGTGAGCACAATCAGGGCCTCTGGCTTTGAAGCAACCCCAGCAGAGAAAGGCCACTATTAGAATCCACAGTGAGATGGCAGACAGGCCCCATTTGATCATTTATGTCACCGGATCACACACATGCACGTGTTTTTATCTCATGTTCCATCATTGGAATGCCATGTAGTCTTGGCCTCTCAGGGAGGTTTTAACCACCGAGGGCGGGTGGTGGTTTGAGTGGGAATGACTCCCATAGACTCGTATATTTGAGTGCTTGGCCCATAGGGAGTGGCGCTATTAGGAGGTGTGAGCTTGTCAGAATACGTGTGACCTTGCTGGAGAAAGTGTCACTGTGTGGGTGGGCTCTGAGATCTTTTGTGCTCAAGCTAGGCCTAGTATGACACACAGTCTCCTTCTGCTTCTTGTGGATCAAGATGTAGAACTCTTGGCTCTGTCTCCAGGCCCATGTCTGCCCGAACAGTACCATGCTTCCCACCATTGATGATAATGGACTAAACCTCTGACACTGTAATTGAGCCCCCAAATTAAATGTTTTCCTTTATAAGAGCTGCTATGGTCATTGTGTCTCTTCCCAGCAATAAAACCCGAAGATAGGCAGGAAGTAAGCAGAAGTAAGTACCCAGGAGCTAGGGCCCTATCTGGCTCTCTGAGGGCTTAGCTTACCTCTTCTCTGTGTACTGGACTGCTGGCAAAGATGCCTTCAGGGCCAGCGTGCTCTAACATGGCAGGACCTGGGTCCCAGGTACATGCAACCAAGTAACTAACAATGGCCAGGATCTCTGACTGCAGACCGACAACAGCAGCTCCAAAGGTCCTTGTTTGCAAGGATGGTCCTTGCTTACAGCTTGTGGTCACAGTATAATTCTTAGAGAACTCATCTCAAGAATGCCCTAATTTGCATAAGTTACATGGTCACCCTGCCAATATGCCCGTTCCCATTGGTACTCAACAACAAAAAACATTTGGGGCAAAAAGTGTGGAGATGTTGACAGACTGAGTAAGAAGGAGGTATCAGTAGAACACTAACCCTGAACCTGATTCTCAGTGGATAGGCGCAGTGAGAAGCTGCTCGACACTCCCTAGCTCAAATGAGCAACAACTCCTTTCCACTGGATAAACCCAAACAATCTAGGAGTCAAGGTTAATTTGATAATTCATTCCCAGATTAACAAACAGCATGAACACACGTTGAGAAGTGTTTTATGTTGCAGAATCATTAATGATTAAAATGTCCAGGAACAGAAGCCTGTGTAGTCACAAATTATTCAGGCCACAAAAGACTTGATAAAATTCAATCTGTGAGAGGCGTTCCATAAATAACCCAGGACTCATCTATTTCACGCCTGTGCCCTTTGGTTTCAGTGACATTCCCATTTTTCAAAATTATATTGAGTTATTCTATACATGGAGTTTTAGAAAAGTTTTCCTGTTAATCAAAATTTACTCAATTTGTAGCACAACAATTCCATTCCCCAAGGGTCAATATCGACACATCTTTTATGACCCTGACCAAAATATGTCCTACAGGGACATTTGTAAAATGACAATCCTCAAGAACTTGGAGGATTAGACTCAGACAAAATTGAAAATCAACACATAAAACGACTGACTGCTTCCTAAAGTTAGAATGAAACATGTGCTATTCACTAAGAAAAAAAAGAAAAGAAGTAAGCTATTTAAATACATTTAAAATAGAAATCACAATTTCTTAGTAAATGACAAAAACAAAACAGTTTGATATGATTTCATGAAATTAAAACCAATTCATATTTTGGCATCACATCAAAACAAAATTATACTTCAGCAAAAACTACGTTATCACTTGATACTTGGCTTTTCACAACACAACATGGCCATCAAGAACATCATGGCCAACAGAAAAGTGTCCTACCTCCTTTGGCCTCTCTAAGGAATTCCCTACAACCTCTCCTGGCTATCCATTCTCCTGGAGCGTCTACCTGGTCAGCCTCCATGTGCCCATCCCGAGCTGATGGCTGGTCACACTCTAAGGGGGAAAGGCTCATCAAAGGATCAACATTGTGCTTTTGAGCAGCTCTCTAACACCACCTCCGTCAGCCTCATGCAATCCTTCGTCTGCCACACAATTTATGTTTTCACTTGCCACTCATTTTTGGTGACTGATAGTTCAGGAGTATATTTTTTTTTAAATCCTAGAAGTCTAAACAACAAAGTCATTCATTTAATTTGTGAGAATCAATACCAATAAATAACATGATATTGGAGAATACTTTTGTGATTGATCCATTAGATAATCCTTTTTTTCCCCCCACCCTGAACATGTGTCAATAAAGACATTGGCAAGATCTTAGATAAAGAACTCTTAGTAGCAAAGACTGTCTTGGTGATAACTGTATATCTGATATATGTAACTGTAATTTGATGCATGATTTTCATCCTGTTTAACAGAAAAAAAAATGTCAGCCCTTCATGTGCCTTCTGAAGGCATTTTCTTTGACCTCTGACATCTAAATATCCTTTGGAGTGCTTAGCTCACTTCAAGACTGATTCCAACTCCCCCAACTTGTTCTATGGTCTTCATGAAGTCACTCTGACCTCCAAACCTCAAAAAATGTTCAGGGAGCCAGAGAATTCTGTGCACACTTTCCAAACATACACCCTTAGGGAAGACAGCCATGTAGCTCCTGGGATTCCTAGGTCAGCCTTCAGACCTACAGACCTCAGTTATCTCACAATATTGCTTCTCCTGTTCAGATGTCAATTTCTCCCTGGGAACGAAAGTGGAAGCTCAATCAGACTCAAGGGAAAAGATTACAAACTATTATTTACAAGCAATGTGAAAGTATCAATAAGCAACACATGTGTTCCAGCAGGCAGCCTACTTCTAAGAAGCTCCTTGAAACTTATTTCAAGAGAAACTAAGGTTTATTTTTGGTTTATCACTGCAGGAGAAGCAAGAGTTGTGCTGAGGATCTGATGATGCAACTGTAAATGGTGATGGAAATAGTGAGCACACAGCGGAATCGATTGCCAAGCATTTGAAGTGTCACTAAGTTACTGCACTGTATCAGCAAGTGGCAACGACGTGGCAAGTGTCAGGGCTGGGAAGGCAAGAAATGACCCATGTGATGGACGGAGCCTGCAGTCTTCTGAATGTCACTTCAATGTGATATTCTCCCTCCCCACCCTCCAAGCAGGTTTTCTGCATGTAGCCCTGGCTGTCCTGGAACTCACTCTGTAGACCAAGCTGGCCTACAACTCAAGAGATCTGCTTGCTTCTGCCTCCCGAGTGCTGGGATTAAAGGTGTGCACCACCACCGCTGGGCTAAAATTGAGAATCTTAAAGAACTCTGAGAGATCAGACATGCTAGAGTATTGCTGATCAGACCATGCTTCCTGACAGATCTGAGCTACAGGCAGCACTGTGGAATGTTCCTGACTGACAGGCAGCCCTGAGGAATGTTCCTGACTGACAGGCAGCCCTGAGAAATATGCATGGCAAACAGAGCTTAGTTTACTACGCTGACTACATGCCTTCTTGCCTTTGGGTGACAAATATAAACACTGGCAACAAACAATGAGAACAAATTATTTCCTCTTGCTGAACTGAACTTATTGAGTATGTTTTCGAAGATTACATCATAGGGTGGGCTGGAGAGTTGGCTCAGCAGTTAAAAGCACTTGTTCTTACAGAAGACCCAGGTTCAATTCCCAGCACTGATATGGCGGCTCACAACTAACCATAGCCCCAGTTCCATGGAATCCAACTCATGCAAGCACATGCATGCACGAAGAACATTCACGCAGCACTCTTTAGTCACAGCATTCTTCTTGGTCTCTGTGTCTCCAAAGGGAATAGACGTGACCCAAGCAGGCAGTGGCCTGCACTGGCTTAGGTGAAGATGGATGAATTCTAATTTCAACCCCACAAGGGTGATGAGGATGGAGCTATAATAGATCCTTGCTATCTTGAGAACAAACAGTTGACAGTCATTCGAAAGAGCCACAGAAGAAACACAGCTGAAAATGGAAGAGACACTGAACCCTAGAGACATCATTAAGCCTTGGACCCAGCTATTCCTGGAACAAGCTGGTCCCAGGCCACCCAGCTATGTCCTGCTACTGGCCAGTTCCCACTTGTTGGTGTAGCATTTGGGGCTGAATAATCCAGCACTTGGTTTGGCGCTGCTACTGCAGTGCTTTTAAGGATACATTTGAGGACAAGTCTAGCAGGCAGCTGCTCTTTGCTCCATTTCAAAAGAACAGAGAATAGCAATCACCAACACAGCTGAGTCACATGACCTCAGGCCACCACTCAGAGCATGCAGAACAATGACTCGCTGCCCTTGGACTTGATTGAAGAGTATATGCTCTTGCTCTCTGGGATCTAATTCTGGGCATCGAGACCTTGGGAGAGAAAATTTCCAAAGGCACCTCTGATGTTCAGAGTGGGCTCTACCAGCAAATCAGACTTGGAAACGGAACTTAGACGCCTTTGTCTGAAAAAGATCTCATGAAGATTTTATGCTCACATTATTCCCAGTCAACAAGGACCAGCAGCTAGCAGGTAACCTCCAGCTGTATTTTTATGAAGTTGCAAGGCATTTTTCATGAAATATGTTACAAATATGAATTTCAGATTGATGCTTCACTGTTTTAGCAACATGGATGGCTTTGCTTTATTTGATACTGAAGATGTAGAAAGTTGATAACTGATTTTATTTTATTTACTTTTTGATTTTTTGAGACAGGGTTTTTCTGTGTAGCCTTGGATGTCCTGGACTTGCTTTGTAGACCAGGCTGACCTCTGAGATCTGCCTGTCCCTGCCTCCCCAAGTGCCAGGTTTACAGAAGCACACCACTGTGCCCAGCCAACCCAGTTTATTTTTAAGGGATTGATTTTTCTGAAGGGCTCACGATGTTGATCCTCACAGGTAAGCTGGGGAGCTTGCTGCATCTTCTCACTTCCTCAGGGATGTCTGGAAATCTGGGGGCCACTGCGATGCCCAGATCTGGCCAGGGGCTCCTAGAACTCTCAACAGATGTCTCTCTTCTCCCTTACACTCGACACAAGGTGTAACCCCCATCCTCACAAAACTCACTCATATCAGTCCAGCAGGGCATTAGCCACACCTGAAGTTGATGCCTTCAGCCAGCCCCTTTAACTGAACATGAAGCTCAAGACAGCGGGAGGATGACGTTTAGGGACAAAATGCTCCTCTTTGCAGGGAAGTAAATGAGAAAGTGACACGTGTCAAACCTTTGCTTCTACCATGTGGAGACCTTCTGTGTTGTGTCACTGGGTCTAACCATCGATCCACCCTTTGAGATACACTTTGGATATTCTGCTCTCACAGACTCACGAGCGTGTCACAGTAATCCTCTGCAATACAACAACTTTCCCAGGTAGGTGTTTGTTCACACCTTATATAGCAAGCTTAGGGGCGGGAAGACTAGGTGGGGTAGGCCTGCACAGACTGAGGGCCTGAGTGTGTTACCCAGCATCCATGTAAGAAGCTAGAGCTGGGCGCACCTGCAATCCCAGCACTCTGGGAGGTGGAGGCAGGCCAATCTCCGTTAAGTTCCAGTCTAACCTGGTCTACAAATCAAAGAGTCCAGAACAGCGAAGGCTAGAAAGAGAAACCTGTCTTGAAAACTCAAAATAAATAAATAAATATTAAAGAAGTTGGAATGGTGCCAAGGGCTCAGAATTCCAGCCCTGAGGAGGCGAAGACAAGATGGTACTGGCCTGCCTAACGTGAGGTCCCCTCAAGAGCCCTGTCTCTAGACACAAGGCAGATGGCTCCTGAGGAGTGACACCCAATGTTGACATCAGACCTACACACACACACACACAGGGGCGGGGGAGAGGGAGAAGAAGGAAGAAGGAGGAATAAGGGAAGAGGGAGGGAGGGAGGTGAGCAGAGACTAGAGGCAATGAACAGAATCTTCCCAGCTGAGGGACAAGTAAATGATAGGCCAAATGTAGGAAGAAACAACAACCATAAAAAAAAAAAAAAAAAAAAACCAAACGCAAATCAAAGAAATAAATGAACTTTATTAAATAAACTTTACTAAATAAAGGGCCTTCTGGCACCTAGCTGCCCCCAGAATTCTTGGCATTTGGTTTAATGACAACAGTGCATTCCTGGCTGACCTGGGGCTTGTGATAAAGGTCATCTTCCTGAAACACCTTAAACCCTCCATCCCCCTCAGGGCTTCCCGAGTAACACTTCTGAGGAACTTTCCAAACAATCGTTATTAACACAACTTGTGACTCTGGTGGGTCATCCAGTGATTTCTGGTCACTTAGTAACCCTGCCAGAGGCAATTACATTCCTTTCGCCCTGCCTATATAAAGGATATACTAAAAATAATAAATGGAGACCTTGATCAGAGAAACTGTCTTGGTCTTCATTTCTCGAGCCTCTTGTTCCACCCCATTCTCTCACCCTCTCTTAGGGTCTTCCTTTGACTGGCCTGCGGGGCCAGGTCAATGAACAAAACCCAAAGACAGGCTTTTTGAATCCTGTCCTGGCTCCCAAGCCAGTGTTTCCCTCATTACAATAAGACAGCTATAGATGAGCTACCAGTGAGGGCACAGAAAACTGAAGGGCAGGGAACCAAAGAGAGTAAACCCATTTCCACCATACACCGCCCCAGGGGATCCGGTAACTACAGCCACCTCAGTCAGTGCCGCCTTATGGTTTTCACTGGGCTTTTCCTCTAGTTTGGTCTTGATGTCCCTCACCAAACAGCGGCTACGCTCTCTCTACCACGCGGACAGGACTCCGGAGGATGTTTCTGGGCATGAGTGCCTTCCACAGGAACAGTCCTTCTGCTAGCTCAACTTGGTGTGGAATACAGCCCAACCTAACAGAGGCTGGGATTGAAGGCGGCACTGTGCTCACGCTGGGAGTGCTGATCACTGCTCTCTCCTCCGGGCTCAGGAAGCTTGTTCGCGCTGGAGCGCACACCTTTGTGGGCCTTGTCTGAGCAGCTCACCTACCACACTAGCCACCTTGGAGGGCTCCGACCAGGAGGATTTGGATCAGGGTGTGTTAGGCCACACAGGCAGGGAATCACAACAAAACACACAAATGATAAAACACTGTATCACTCACAGGTCCAGAAGAAAAAAGGGGTACCACTGTGGGCTGATAAAAGGTTCTGGTAACAGGTAACTAGGAGCCCAAATGGTGGGCGGAGCATCGTAGGCTCTCTAGAGACAGGTCTGTCCCTTTTCTTGAGTCCAGAAGCCTCCTGGTTTGCCACACCCAAGCTGGAAGATTGGCTAGGACAGGACAGCTCACAGGAAGTGGGAAACTGTTTAACAGGACTCTGGTACAGCCATTAGGCCCCTCATAGGCCTCAGCTGTGGGGTGTGCTGGCTTGGGGCTGGGAAACAAGCTCCATTCCAAATCTCCATTCAGGGAGGTGGTGTTTTAGGGGGCCGGAAGGGGCCAGGTGTGGCTGGTTTCAAAGAACTCAGGTCAGGTCTGAAAACAGATGTTGAGGCTCAGCAATACTAAACAAATTTATGATACTCTCCTAACATAAAGTTTAAAGTCTCATCTTTCAAGGGAGCACATTTGCACAGACTTGTGTTCAGTGCCAGCGGAGGTTGGAGCCTTCTTTCTTAGTCACCATTTCCAGGGTGCACAGGGAGCTAGGGAGGTAGCCAGAAAGGTACCCAGAGGCCTCACATATTTATGGAAAACAAAGGGGCCTGCTAAACATCTTGGTGTAAAAAGAAGGCCTTGAATTCCTGCGTGAATCGGGTTCTCCTGCTAGTTTAAATTTATAGATGGTGGTGGTGATGTGTGCTGGTGGAAGCCAGAGTCTCAGGTGGCTGAGCCTCAGGTGTCTGTGCTGGGAACTGAACCCTGATCTTCACTAAGAACAGAGCTCGCTCTTGACCACCCAGCCATCTCTCTAGGGTCCCAGTTTTGCTCTTAAGAGAGCATGACTATTTTAGCTAAGAGTTTTGGGGAAAGTATGAGTGAGAAATCATGGCTCTGATTCTCTTCCCAGTTTGTTAATCTAATTTTACTTTTTTTTTTTTTTAACTTTTTTTTTGTGGTGATGTTGCAGGTACTAGGCAAATACTCTTGCCCTGAGCTGTATCTTGGTCCTGTAATTGTATGTTGTTCAATAGTAAGAATATGATGGCAAATGACTGCCATGGCCATGAAACATTTCCTTTCCTTTTCCCCTTTCCCTTATTCCTTCCTTTCTTTTGGTTTTTCGACACAGGGTTCCCCTGTGTAGACTGGCTGTCATGTTGCTTTGTAGATCAGGCTGGCCGTGAACTCAACGATCCACCTGCCTCTGCCTCCCGAGTGCTGGGATTACGGAGTGCGCCACCATGCCCGGCTTCCTCTCCAAATTTTTAATGTGGTCCAGTCAAAACTGTCTAAAGATAAGGTTAGAATTGTTAAAACAGATTTTATGCCAATTTCCAAACTATGAGCCAATCATAGAAGTTATGGGTGTATCATAAATAACTATTATCTAGATTGAAACTTCCAACCTATCACCCCCAAATGCTTTTTACGTATGCACTTCCTACAGACAAACATTCTCTATACAACCACAGTACAAGCGTCAACAATCAGGAAATTACCCCAGATCCATTCGCAGCATTCAACCCTCAGCTCTCAGCCAGCCAGTTCTCCCAACTGCGGCTTCATGGCTGAATCACACGCTGAGTTTCCAGCGGCTCAGGTCGCTTTGGTCTGAAACCAGTTACTTCAGTGCAGGTGAGCTGCAGGGCTCTCCTGGGTTTGGGCCTTTCCTGCGGTTGCCCCAGTGACAAGGCAGTTGTGGCTTCAGCCAGACTGGTGAGCCCTTCCTCGTGGCTGGCTGCCCACCCCGTGGCTCAGGACTTCCGGTGTCTCCTGGTCTGTTAGGGTTCTTCACTGTGACCATGTGATCAAGGGGTTGTCTCAGTTACTTTTCTATTGCTGCGCCGAGACAGCAGGACCGAACTCTATAAAGAGAGCGTTTAACTGGGGCCTTGCTTAGTTTCGGAGGGTGCGTCCAAGGCCATCCTGCCGGGAAGCAAGGCGGCAGGGAGCAGTCGCTGAGAGCTCACGTCCTACCTGTACGCTGGAAGCAGACGAGCGCTAACTACGCAGTGTGGACTTCTGGGACCTCATTACAGCTTTCCCCTGGTGAGATGCCACCTCCAACAAGGCCACACCTCCTAATCCTTGCGGAAGCAGCATTCAAATACGTTCACCTTTGGGGGCCGTTGTCATTCACACCACCACGGGATGGGGGGTGGGGCCCCAGATGTTCTCCTTGTAAAGTTCGTTTTCATGCTGGCGAACATTTAAAAATTATATACTTAGTTATAACGGTTTACTAGTTACTATTTAGCTCGATCGCCAAACTGTTCGGCTTTTGCTAGTGGGAACCCCTTTCAGCTGTGTTCAGAGCATGGTAGCTCATTCTGTGGTCATTTCCTTTTCTGGTCCAAGATGCTTTAGGTTCAGTCTTACACTCTTGACCTAGCTCTGTAATCTTCTTCTTCTTTTTTTTCAATAAACCCTGATTACTTTTAGTGGAAGATGGCTCTTACAGGCTATAGTTGCCACAGCTTCCAGGCAACCGGGCGAATGGAGGCAGGCACTGGCTGTGTGGATGTGTGCAGGGGTATGCAAATGCAATCCACATTTGCATATATATTACCGGAAATCGTGAATTCACACTGATTTGCTTCCATCCCAACACTCCAAGGCTTATTCTAGTTTTCTCCCTCTCCACATCCGCAATACCTGGGACTGATAATGAAAAAAAAAAAAATAAACTGCTATTCTACATCATTAATACATTCATTCATTTTATCAGATCCCCCGCACTGTGCCAGTTTTCCCAGACTCTGGCATTGACAGACGCTCCCCTGTGCTTCCTTGAGACCAGCTGTCGCTCTTTGCTCTGGACTGTCCCAGGTCTCGTGGTACCCTCCTCATCCCACGTCACTAATTACCTGTGATGGGCTCTTCTCTGTGGGGCTTGGGTGTTGAGCTCACCTCCCATAGGGATGCCTCTCACCTTGCCTGATGCTGGCCCCGGCCTTGGCCTCCCCTCCCACTGGTATGCAAACCTACCTCTCCACCCTGCCGAGTGGCTTTATTTTGGCACCAACTTGTTCAGGAAGGAAAGAGGTAGTCTTATTTATTTTTAAAGTAAATTTACAAAATAGATTTCGCACAGCGCTGAAGAGTCACGCTTTTTGTAAAGACAGAAAGGAGAAGCGCCTCCTGGTCAATGGCCTGTGCTCTTTTGTACTCCTGCCTCTGGGCCAGGCCTCAAGGGTTTGTGTATTCTTTTAACGGAGAAGACTACAGGCTAATAGAAATGACTCTCCTTAATGGGTGAGGGAATCAGTAGTCGGAGGACTTCCATTGGCCACAGGCACAACAGAAGGGCTGTATCACATTGTGAATGACATCCGTCCGAGGGCCCTGTGGCCTCCTAGCGCAGGAGTCTAATTCTCCTGGCAGCCTGAGCAACCTGACCCTCAAAGATATTTCTCCTCTGCTGCATAAGTGATAACCTCGTAGGAGGCTTCATCATTTATTTTCAGAGCTTTGAAAATAAATTTGTGCTTGCGTTTAGAGCACTATTTAAATAGAGGCCCTGCTGCTTAGGAGAGTGGATTTAAATATTATTCATGAGTTCTGTGAGAATCTGGGTGATGATTTTATCCTGGGCAGAAATTTCAAATGATTATAAAGGAAAACATGAGATTTAAAAAAAGTATGTTTACTCACAGGCTTAGGAAGTGAAAGAAGTGTGTTCGTGGGCTGTGGGTTACATTTTAGAAGAGCTTGGCACACCAGCACCAGGTAGTGACTGCACTTAGGGACAGGCTCCCTCCCAGTCAGACCCATTACAGCCTGATGACCTGGCCCTCAACACACCAAATGTTTATAAGATTAGGGAAATTCTTGACTTTTAAAAAAACAGGTCTTAAAACCGGGTAAAATACATCTAAGGTTGGAAGAACATGAAGAGCCCCCAGTTTCTGCCCTTAGTGAAATTCTGGAGGCTCAGGGCATTTCCTGGAGGTTAGGAGCCCTGCCTCTCTAGGGCCTGTAAGATCCCAGCCACTGTAACTGGCTCCATCAAGATTGGACAAGTGGAGGGTCCTACTATTGGTTTGATATGATAACTGGGTTTTCCTGGGCATTGAAGTAACAGAATTTAGGAAACGTTACACAATATCAGGCTCAGTTTGTAGTTTGTTTCATCCCGATCAAAGTAAAAAGCAACTCTTCAGGCCAACCAGCCCTGAAAATAGCAGGACTCAAAGGGGTTGGGGTGAGGACAAACTAGGAGCCCTCACAGGACAACCTGTGTCTATCAGGGTGCCTTATAACAAGAACTATTGGAATTTTCTAGACAAAAAGAAAAAAGAAAGCCATTGTGTTGAGCATCTTTGAAATACGGACACACAAGGCAAAATTGCAGCTGATTAATTTTGCTTCAAGAAGTAAGAGAGATCATACAAATCCCTCTGTGGTTTTCTTTCTAATGACTTCGGTAGGAAAAAATTAAGCAATCGTTCTCCAAACTGCAGCAGGGACCTGCTTAGAATACAGACTTCTTAGCCTCACTCCCAGAGACCGGTTTCAAATTCGGAATGAGCACATTAGGGGTAGAAGGTAGCGGTGGAGAAGGCCAGGGCTCCTTTGCAGAAGGGCCTGCTGAACCTTCCCCTGACGGCCATGGACCTTTAAAGGTATGCCGAATTCATCTGGAAGGATAAAAATCCACAGAACTGTTACATGAGGTTTGAAAAGAGCAAAAGCAAACGTTATAATCCAAGCCTGCTGTTAAATCCCTCTCTTTTGTTCAGATGCCGGATCTTTCTGTATTTACAGGACCTGTGTTTATTGCAGGTCTGCTCCTCTCCTCAGGGCATTCCACACGTCCTGCTCTCTACATCTCTCTGGTCTTCCTAGACGCAAATGTGAGAAGCTCCGTATTCTCTGATTCCATTTACTTTAGCGTCATCGTACTGCAGGTTCTGCTATGTATCCCTGGAAAACCAGTTTGACCAATGAGTGCCCTCCTTTTGCAATCTTCCTCTCAGGCTCACTGCCTCAGCCTCAAGAGTAGAGCTGGTAAGGGTGGGGGAGCCTTGGGATTTCATTAATTCAAATCCTGATGGATGCTAAAAGGACTACGTGCCTGTCTGTGTTTGGGTGCGCTCTGGTCTTCAAGTGCCCACGCTTGTATAATTGTTGTGAGAAACAAACAAGCAGAAACAAACAAGAATCTTTCTGAGCTCAGAGCAGAGCTTTGGAAGTTAAAGGAAACAGGCTCTAAGGGCCGTTGAAGGAAAAGATGACAATGACAGTATTTGTCCTTATAAATGCTTACTATTGAGATCTTTGAGGAATCTGAGTAACACCTCTCCGTCCCCATTGGACTCGCCACAGACTGAGGGGTAAGAATCAGCACTGGCAGTGACACGGAGCTGAGCCAGCAGATAGACTTTTCCAGCAGCACAATTCTTCCTTTAAGCATGACCGAGGACAGCAGTGTCTCCTGGGGGTGTGGAGAACGTGTGTGGCCCAGGAGGGTTGGGGTTTTATAGAGCTGGAAAAGGGAACTTTGGGGATGAGAGTGCAGGTCAGTTCTGCGGTCTTCAAGTGGTAGGGAGCAATGGGGGTTAGGATGCTCATTTATCAGAAGCTTGGATGGTGTGCGTGTGTGCATGTTCCCGACAGCCCACAGAATGACTCATCTTGGCAGGTGCATTCTCTCCTCTGGGACTTCCTCAGGCTAAAAATTTCTGTTGGCATCTACCTTTATGTTCTATTTGATTGCAAAGCTCATGAGCATGTGAGGTACCAATGGAGTCCTGGGACAAATAAAGAGTATGTGGAGACTCATCAGCACATGGGAGGAGGGTGCTTGCCAGGCACCATCAATTGCTCTCCAGGTTCCAGGCGCCATTTCCTTTTTTTTTTTCTTTTTGCCCACAATGAGTTTGGGAAAGTGTACTTCCTACAGGAAGAGTACAACCCTTCTTGCCCCTGCAGTTGTGTGACAGTTTGATGCCGGTTACAGCCTCACCCATAGCCCCACAGCCCTCTGTTGAGCAATGGCTTCCACAACTCCATCAAAGGCATGCTGTGCTTCCCTGGTAATGGCCACCTCTCCAAGTGTTATCCAGACTACGCAGGAACGTGGGAAACAATCGTTCACACTCTACGCTGAGAGTGTGAATGCTGAGTGTACGGAGTCTGTGCAAAACACAAAAGCCCAGCTTCCAGCCATCGCCCCCACTGAATTCCCTAGACTGTGCTCCCTCCTAGCACCTGATTCTTTTCCATGTGGGCCGCCCTTGCCTTGCACACCTGGCATCAGCACAGTGGAGAGGGGGAAGAGTCATCCTTGATGTACAAGAGATGCTAGCTGCTTATCCAACTTTAGCTAAGACAGCCTATAAGGAGGAGAGGGCTGGCAGACGGGGCATACTCTAGTTCTCACACAGACATCCAAGTGGGTCCCCGGCCCTGGACAGAGACTAAATATCTTAAGTGAGCACCTGTAAGGCCCAAGAACCCTGCGGCCAGGTCTGGAACAGGTCTTAATACTGAGCTCTGGCATCAGTCAGCCACACTAAGCAGAGGCAACTGGGCACTTGCTCACTCTCCAAGAGAGGAATGGGGGATCTGAGACAGGCATGGCAGTTTGTGCCTTCCAGCGCTCACCACAGCCAGCCACTTCGCAGAAGACAGGGTGTAGAAGAGGCTGTGTCCCAACAGAGGAACGCCTGTCTTGAAGGAAACGCAAGAAGTGCTCCCACCCCGAACTGAACTGACTAGGTGCCAGGTTCTGAGGACACCATCCCTATTAACACGATCCTCAAGCCCTGACGGACACATCCACCTCCTCTCCTGCAGAGGTAGCAGGCACACGGGGAGACTGGGTATAACACAGCAGGGATTTCAGCTCAGCAAGCCTGGCTGGTGAAGGGCAGGAGAAAGAAGGGAGTAGAGGAAGGAAGGGTTAGGGTTAGGGGACAGTTAGTAACCGCTGTCTCTGGGATAACCGGCAACATCCTTTAGCTGCTTACTCTGTAAGCAGAATGTGTAAATATTGCTTTCTAGACCCGAGGAACAACCCTCAATTTGCATTTCTACTTGAAAAAAACATTTTCCTTGGGTAAAGCTCACTGTCACTTCTGTGGGTATCATCCTTGACATTAAGAGCTCACCAGAGAATGCTGTTACTCAATTTACAAGGCAAACCACTCTTTTCCTTGTCTTTTAAGAAAACCCAGCTGGGCTCCCACTTCAGGAAGGCGAAGCAATCACAGCTCCCAGGGATTACTAATCAGTGTTGTCATCCTTAAAGAGCTCGAAATTCCATCCTGTACCTGTTTTCATAAGCGCCAGCTGAATAGCAATCGCTTAAGAGTTTCCACACCCAAGCCTCTGAACTTAACATTGCTCCCCTTAACTACCCCCAAAGAGGCAGAGAAAGCTTATGTACTAGGGCTCTATATGCTTATTGTCTTCCTACTTTGGGGACTCCAAGGCTTCTTTTCTAAGCCACTCACAGCTGCTGCTTGAGACGGCAGGGGATGACAATGGCACAAAGCAGACTTTGATGGTGGGAAAGACAGGTCTGCAGGCAGAGGCTGCACATCCAAGTCCTAGCTCCAGCACTTGCTATGATTGTGATCTTAGGCAAGCCATTGCTGCCTTCATAAAGTGAGCTAATAAAGCAGTGATTTATGTCCCTTAATCTTTTTTTTTTTTTTAAACTGGTTTTAAGTACAAAGCAGTCCAGGAATAGACAAATACCTTCTGCCAAGTTGCTTTGGCAACACTCTCACAGCCTCCCATGGTATCTGTTACTGGAGATGAAGAGGCTTTGGGTATCCATTAACCAAAGAATGAGCTGCCCGGGACAGAGACCAACTGGGGCAGGGCAAGAAGACATAGAGTGTGGATTTCCTAGGCAGGAGGCAGTCAGAGAAAGCTATTTGCACTTGACCGGTTCCTTCCTTGAGGGTTAGCTTCGTGACTGGCGGTGACTGTGACTTTAATCTGTAGGCAGCCTGCAGGTCACCAAAACTTCCACCGCATTTTCCACCAGAGAATACTCTGCCTGCCATGCTTAGAAACTATCTGGCTTATGTTCCACTTTGGGGTTAGACCTTAGTGTAGGCATATGTGAAGTGTGAAAGGTAAAAAGTAATGTACAGCAGATAAAATGAAACCCTGGCTCCTCTCCATTACACCCAGTCCCACTGCTAGAAAAAAGAAACAGAAATTCCATGAAACTCTTGTGGCTGTGAGACATCACGGCTGATGGAGGGTCTATGGGAAACTTCCTAGAGACCTCCAGCCAGCACTGGGCCCTTCAGCGTGCCATACTCTATGGTAGCTAACATCCCCTTGGGCGAAACAGCACTTAAGCTTTCTCCTGACTTTGGTTGTTTGTAGCTTCCGTAACAACACAACATCCTTGAGGCCCTGAGTACCAGGTACTAAGACTAAGAATTCTTACAGATGAAGTTTCCAAGACATGGGGACAAGCTGGGGACACACGCCATGTCCTCCCTACAATGAACTAGGCATTTGGTAAATATTTAGTAAATGGTCCAGGTAAGGTTATGCAAATAGTAATTTGCTAGCTTTGGTAATGTTTCCTGGCAGATTCAGGTAGGTACCATGACAGTTTGACATGTTCTATGCATTATTTTCACAAATTTATTACAAGTTTAGACATGTAGTTTCTGGTGCTATTTACTCACAGAGATGTGGGTTGCAACCAAGTAACATTTTTGCTTTTCTTCAACATGATCAAAGCTAAGACAAGAATCTGCTTTCCAGACAAGACTGATTTTGAAAGCTCCCCACTCCCAACTTTATCTGCTTTAAGTGTGAATTTAACCCAAATTAAGCCTCTGTGGCACAGCCATATCTAATGGAAACAGCGAAAATCATAAAGCCAGCACAGCTGCTTGATCCGGCAAAGCTGAACCAGGTGATACAATCGCTGTGGTGCAGTCTCCCACTCTTTTGGCCTTGATCTCTATGTGTCACATGCTTGGGGATCTTTTATTATTCGTGCAACTTGGGGATATCGGATTGATGGGAATTTTCCTATGAATCATTTATACCTTCTCCCAGGAGTACTGTTTCTAAGCTTTCCCAGGAAGGGCCTGACTGTACTACCCCTTCCACTTTTAGGGAGAGATGCTTATCTGGCCCTACTTGAAGGTCTTCCTTTTGTCCTGGAGGTTGTGACTCAAGTAATTATGCCAGAGACCTCCTTATGAGACTCCAACTCAAAGATACTCTTGGCACATCTGCCCCTGCACTTAACTCAGGAACAAGATAATCAGAACAAAGTCAACTTAAAAAGGTAAACAGTATTTGGTAGGCTGGAAAAGTTGGCAGCAGATCAGTTTAAAAGCCTCTTCCTGTACTGATGGACAAAGAATGGTGTGGATAAATGATAAAAGAATAAAATATTAAGACCTCTCTTTCTTAATAAAAGTTAACTCATACGGGGCCACTATGGTATCATGTAATCAAGGAATAAAAAAATACCAAGATCAGATATATAAATAAATTCTACAAATTTATAAAATACAAATATCGCATTACGGCAGAAATTAAATAATAACTGCAGCTTTGGCCTGGCTGAAGATTTTTCTTGGGCTTAATGACAATTTGCACTCTGACTATTAAAGTTGATAATACACTGCTTGGGACATGACAATCTGCCCATGCTGGCTTGGATATTTTCGTTCTGTCTAGTCCCTTTAAAACCACAAGAGCTATCAGTCTGAGAATAGGCTGTCATGCTTTGGCAAAATATGCCCTTGAAACTGCAATATTGTTAAAACTTGGTTTGTGGTACTGATGAGGGAAATTGATTGTAAAAGATAAATTCTGTTTTGTCATGGTTTATCAATAATGACTAAACTTAGGACCAAGTGCAAGTTAAAACACCTGTCCATGGACAAAAATGCTATCTATGTTTTAGAACAACATCCACCTATACCTGCCTACTGAATTCTGTATAAAGCAGGCCCACACTGCCAGTCACTCAGGATGTAAAACCCCTCCTAATCCCTGTGCTTGATGCATTCCTCCCTTGCCACTCTTTCATCCATCCTTCTTCAGGCCCTGACCTCACCCCGGGGCTGGACCCTGGCACCTCTGATCTTCAGGACTAATCAAACCTAGAACACTGAAATACCAGATTTGGAGGTCCTGGGCCCAGCTGAAGAGCAAGCTCTGGGTTTGCCTGAGCGGCCCTACCTCAGTAAGACAGAAATGCAGCTGATGATGACCTGTGGATGAGCAGTTACACACACATACGAAAACGGGGGGGGGGGGGGGATTTAAAAAAGATCCCAGGTCATACAGACAGTTGTTATGATACATTGGAGTGTGTATTGCCATACTTAACGATTGAGTCATCTCTCTGGGCCCAGATTTTATTTGACTTAATAAAGTTTTCCTGAGGTGATTATGGCACATTTATAATTTTATATGTGCAATATTCATCAAACCCCAAAGGCACTCCTAAGAAAAATGACAGAAACCAACCACTTAATATCCCCTTTAGGGCTGTACATAAACAAGAAACATTTCAAACTTACTCATGAACAACAGTACAGAGCCTAATTAGATTTATCACTTTATAGCAAAATTAAAAGCAGAGTAATTATGTATTGTCAATGTTATATTATTTTAGGCACATTTTGGGAAAAGGTAGGTTCCAGAAATTAAGATGAACTTGACACTGAAAACTTATCAAACACAGAACAGCCTACTAAACAGATGGCATATGAGCAACAGGAAACAGAGTTTCCATAGTTTTGTTAAGGAAGCATTTCCAGCTGACTTCCTTTCCTTTCTTAATTTAGTACACTAGCAGATTAAACCATTTTCAAAGACACATCTTTAAAACACGGCAAAAATTTTATCATGTCTTTTCCAGGAAAGACTGAAACGGGCACACAAGGTGACTGATAGTTATGCAAATTAGAAGTACTAATGTATCAACCTAAGGGTTACACTAGGCCTTTATAGTCTGTTCTCAATACTTATCAGTAACTTCAAAAACAAATGAACAAATAAATCCCCCAGTGAACATGAAAGTATGCTTCAAAACTGAAGCTAACAGAGTCTGAAAGGGTATTTCCACATTAAAATTAGTGAAGATAAATACTGCCCTTCAGTTAGGTTATGAACCTATATGAGTAAGGTTAGGAACCTATATAAGTTAGGTTAGGAACCATATAAGTAAAAGTTAGGAGTAGATATGGGCTTAACAGCAATGCATGTGTAGTTCTTCAGCCATGCCATATACTTGCCAAAGACTGATAATAGCAACTAACTGCACCTACATCTTCAGAATAACTTTGAAGTTGGTAAAATGCCTCAAAACCATGTATTTTAGTTAGATTACAGAACCGTTCACCTTATGCAAGAGCCAGCTTTAGACTGGTCTGGATCAGATATAACGTGACATTTAAAAATGTGAAACTCAAGGGAGAGTATGAAGAGGTAGTCACACAGAAGAGATAGAATTTTTAATTCTAGCTTTAGACACATGCTATCTATAGAGAATCTAAAAGATGCTGTTTTTATGGCCTCTGCAGGGGTACAAGGTGACTGTAGCACCAATGGCTGGACAAAAAGATGCCACTTTACACCACTGCTATTCTTAACTCAAGACTGTATTTTTCTAGCATGTTTATTAGAAAATTAGAACTCTAATCTTTCTAAACAAAATTATTTTTGTTTAATTTGATAATGTAGATATAATCTACTATGCAACCAACTCAGAAACAAGCCTTTCAACCTTTGAACCCTTTGTGAACCATGAGACCTTTCTGAATAGGCATATTTGACAGCTGTCTGGTGTTAGGTTTGGAGACTCCCATGAGGCATCACAAGACTTCAAGAGTCTCCGCAGTCTGAGCCAGCACAGGAGGCCACCCGGGCTCTGCAGAGGACTGTGGGACTGCTGAGATACCAGGCAGAAAAGGGCCAACAGCTTTCTGTCAGAGCCTCTGCAGCAGCCCATCCTGCCAGCTGCCTCTGTAAGTGACTATGTGGTCCCCTAGATTTCTTAAGAGAAAACCCCAGTCAGCTCAGTCTGCAGCTCTTTAAGAGTTGTGTCCTTTGTTACTGACCTTAAATCCTTCAGGGATTATGTTACAGAAGTGATAGGATGACACAATTAAATATTAGAAATGACCACCGAGTATATCCTGTTTATTGTTTATGATTTACACGGAAAATGGCGGGCTGGGATTGTAGAACAATAAACCAATCATTACAGTTAGACCTGGGCTTTTGAAAACCTTGCATTCCATTTTAACAGCTCATATATATTTAACAGCTTATATATAAATCCATATCACAAATAATCTTAAAAGTTAGTTAGCTTAGAGATAAACTAAGAAACACAAAAGAAATCCACATGAGTTGAACTTTAAATATCAGCATTCATATTATAAGAAAAAAATGTTCAAAAAATTAAAATTATTAAGCCAAGTAACAACATAAAATAAAGAAATAAGATACATGTCATTTTATTAATATTTTCACTATTTCTAATTTACCTTCATATATTCTTAACTTTCCAAAGGATCCAAGATAAGCTCCAATAATGTACTGGGGTCTGAACTTGTCAGGCTCAGCTTATACTGGCTTGTCACCATGAAGTCCTAAAACCTTATTTTCCTTTTTAAAAAATTTAAAGCAAGTCTTATTCAGCTTTCTTCTTCACAGCAGCTGTGTATACGTAGTAGGGAGCCAACAATGAAGGGCGATAACAGATGGAAGGCAAAAAGTACAACAGCTACCTTACGTTCAACTCTCTGGCTGAGTTTGGAACCAAACCTTTTAACAACTGGCAGATAATAGCTAAATCTGAATAGGCAAAGAAGAAATATTTTCTTTGGGACAGCTGCTATCTAGGAGAATAAAACCGAGGTCCCTTAATACTGACTAAACATAACATGTGGCTTGATACAAAGCAATCTGCAGCAATGTAAGTTTAATCAGTAAGTGCCGCAGCTATTCAGCAGTACATACGATAAAACAAATAAACCACACGATCCACAAATGTCCACAGTACACACATGGGAACTAATGTTAATCTGGTATGACTTCTTGACACTAACTGATCCTCAATGAAATATGGTATGGAAAGATCACAGAGTAGAAAACAAGCAAAGATTAGTTTATACAACGTTGACTATATACATGAGAAGGAAACATGCTAGCTAGAGCAACATTAAGGCCTGAATGTAAGCATCCAAAGTCACAGAAGCCCCAGAGAACCCCTAAATTACAAATTCACCACATTACTTGCATGCAATGTTCACTTTTGTTTTTACCCATAAAAGGATACACAGTATTCTGCTGTAAATACCAGCCACATTTACAATATATGCAAAAAAATCAGAATGCAAGTGTTTATGTTTCTTATATTTAAGCCTCAAATGTGCCAACGGTGAAAATCCATTTATTATTAAGAATGGAGAAAAAAGAATATAAATATTCAGAGATATTACACAAATCAAATGAAACTATGCATTCCGGGAGCTCTATAAACATTCCCGAAACTAGGTAGGCAGTGGACTGGGTAGATGTGCACTCACTGTAAGCTCTAATACTGTACCTGTATGCCATAGCTCTCTAGCACTGACATCAGGTCTCAGCTGTAAGCTACCAATTACAGTGTGTCTCATGGACTTGCCTGCTCCGCGTGACCACCTACAGCTGTGCAATTTTCATGTGGGTGATGTAGTTACAAACAAGGCCATGTGCAAATCTTCAGACCTTCTAAGTACTTCAGAAACCAAACTACCTTAAACAACAACATCCAGTTTCTTAAACAAGTATGTCTAGAGTGTTCTGGACCTTCAAGTATTTAATAAGCAGAAACAGACTGGATAAGGGCTTAGATAGTGTTTCCTAAGGCCAAATACATGTAACTGTGTCAAGCATGGAGCACATCAGCTTATTCACATGCTTTACTGGCCTTTAAACACATCCAATGTTCATGAATATTTTATTATATAACCATTTCAGGAGGTTTACATCTAAGATGTAAATTTTTTTCATGTTCTGGTCCAAATTTTAGTCTTTGTCTGGCATTCTGAAAAGCTTTAATCTTAAGCTTCTCAGTATTATTATAAACTAAGAAGTTTCGATGTAGCAAAAGCAAAGGGACCAGTGAAAATGCATGCTTTAGAATTCAATTTATTTTCAATGGAACCAAATTTTACTACTGTTGTGATCAGAGTCTTCACATCTGATGTGGAAAGAAGAGCTTAATTATGATCTCTTAGTGGCAGCACTTCAGACAAAACCAGTAACATATGCCACAGAGATGACTACTGACTTTACGATGAACACCAACATATTCGACTAAAGAAAGTGGATGCACTGCCTGAACATTCAGTCTGAAAATGGTTAGTATGTTCTGCAAACCTAAATTCAGTTTAGAAAGGTTAATATTCTCTTTCTAAACTAGAGCATATACTATATATAGCATTTTAAATATATTTATTTATAATTATTTGCACATCAGGTTAAGAAGGAATTTGCAGATTTACTGTGATAGAATTTAGATCTCATTTCAATGTTACGGTTTACGGGGCTTCTGCAGTACTGTCATTTGCAGGTGGGGTATCAGGATCAGGTTCAGAGGAAGCAGCTGCAGAAGCTTCAATAACTGCAGGTGGGAAATGACGGCGGCACACAGGGCATGTTCCCGACTGGAGGGAGGAAACAAATCAACAAACCAATTAACAGCAGAAGAAATAAACTAATAGCAGTATCTTTATAGAAAAATTATAGTACAATTATCCTACAAACAAATCAAGTACCTTCAAAAAAACGTTTGTTATTTTCAATTTTGTATATAAGTACGTGTCTGGGGGTGTGGGGGTGGACATGCAGGCAGGTGCCCATGGAGCCACAAGAATGTTGGACTTTCCCAGAGCTGGAAGTACAGCAACTGGAGGCCAGCTGACATGGGTGTTATGAACCAAACTCAGCTTCTCTGTAAGAAGCATATGCATTTTTAATTGCTGAGTCATCTCTCCCAATCATCTCTCCATCTCTCCAATCTCCCAATTTTTGCATTTAAAAACAAAAAATACACCTCATATCCACGACATAGACAAAATCTTAAAGCCTTTTGTTTAATGTCATGTCAATTTTAACGCCAGACTCAAACTTCTTTTAAACAAAAACAGTATGTCTGTACCTTGTATTAAACTCACTTTTGTTCCCTGAATTATAATCTAGAACTTCCCATGATGGCATGGATGCTATTGTCAAAGCTGAGAATCAGTGCATGTCATCATGGAGGTCACAGTTAAACTTTCTAACAATCAGAATCAAATCATTATTTCATCTATTAGGCACATATGAGGCACCACACAATTGGTTCACCAAATGATGGCCTCAGAAGGACCACCCTCATTATATACATGTATGACAGCCTTACTTAAGTGTAGACAGATGGACCTCAGACCTCACTGTTTTAGCCAGGTAATCCCCTTCTAAAGAGACAAATTATGTGCCTTCTCAATAACAAAAGAAATCAACCACAGCCCTGGGAAAAAAGGTGGGCAAGGGAGCACAATTTAGGGCCAGTGGAAGACCACAGAGATCTGGTATCTAACAGATCACTTCCTTGCAAATCTGATCTTTGTTCAAACACTTTTCCCTGATAGAAGGCTGGTGAAGGTATCATACTGCTGAAGGTGACAAAGAATTAAATCTTTGGAACTTTTCCCCAGGAGTGTCTTCATGCAACGTTTTTCCTTAGCAGACAACAATTAGATTGTTAGCCCATGCTGTAGCAAGGTCAAGCACAAGGACTGCACACTTGCCGCAGTGAGTGGCCTCTAACAACAGCATCATATGTACAAGTGCGGTTTTGGCCTAGGATGTACCAGCTACATCACCTTAGCCTGTGTGACGATCACTGGATAAGGAATAGAACACCAGTACATTTTTCAGTTCTTTGAGGATTAAGTGGGTAAATAGAGTGGAATCATCTAGTGTCAACTATAACTGATCGTACAACACACTGAGTCCTTCTTAAGTCTCTGTAACTGAGCGTGTAAAGAAAGCTAGTTACCTTGAGGATACAAAAGCTAGGGTTTCAGCTTATCTACTCAGATCACCTCATCTTACAGATGGCATGGAAGGGAGCCAGGCTTCAGGAACAAATGCACAGAAACATGAGCAAATGTACAGAAAAACAAATATGAAGAGACAGGGTGGAGGCTAGGGCACAGAGGCCTTGAAAGCAAAGACAGAAATGCACTATTCTGCAAATGAGAGTAATCAACTCAATCTCTCTCCCCTTTAAGGAGAAGGAAGTAATGGGAGCAGAGCTACAATTTACACAATACCTATAATGAAGACAAGGAATGAAGTGGGCAATGAGGTGAAGGCTGAAAGGCTGACTGAAGTGCAGGGGTAGGCATGAACCACAGGCTCCGGTACACACATAGTAGTGCTTTCCTAACAATTTCAGAAAGCTCTTCTGCTGAGTAGCATCACCTTTGCTATCATGCACAGGAATTACAGTTCCTTTCCCACTTTAATCTGACCTTAACTTCTGCTAACTTACTGTAGCTTTTCTATACCACGTGTTCATGTTATTAGTAATATGTTAAATAAGATATGGCCTATTTATTTCAACTTTATATAAACTTTGAGGTAGACAGATTATGTTGTTTAATATAGTCATCTATGCTATACTCAACAGAATGGCAAATAAACAGATTAAGAATGTCTGAAGTCTTAATGACTTGAAACACACATGATCTGCACTCATCAATTAGCACTCATTTTGTTAACATGCAGGTTTCTGAAGTCTGCTGACAGGTCTTTGTAACTTGTACCATAAATTAACTTATATTTGCAATTCATTATTTAACAAGCCATCTCTGATTTTTACTAATATTGCTGACGTAATTTACGTTGTTAATATTTCTAGGCACTGACTCCTCCTAGGTCATCACACTAGTTCTCACAACACTGTAGAATACACATTATCACCCTAACAATGGATGATTAAAAAAACACCTTAAAATTAAGAAAAAGCCAGCAGTAATCAGGTACAGAACTCTCAACTGCAATTCAAAAGAACACTGCAGCTCAGAGGTATTTTTCTGCTTCATGAATCCAACTATAGAAGTATTTCAGAGCAACTCTACAATAAGATGTATAGACTTAGAGCTATCACAGCAATAAATTCTAACCAAAATGAACGGGGGAGAAAAAACATAAATACACTATTTCAAAGTTTGAACAGAAAAAAAAAAGTACTCAGGAATAAATTTAAAAATTATATTAGGTATTAGAAAAACCTGTACAATCCTTCTGGAGAAAAAAAAAATTAAAGAAAACCAACCCAATAAATGCCAGGAATTGGGGAAAGCGGAGATGTGTCCACTGGCAGGTGAGAATACTGGTATTGGAGGCAGAGAAAAACAGCAGTTGAAGGAGAGAGGAATAATAAAAAGATGTCAGCAGATTGAAGCTTACGAAGTGAGTATGCATTTACCCACAACACTAGAGGTAACAGCAACAGCTTCTGTAAAGGAACAGCGGACATTTCTACACTAGATTTCAGACTTTAAACAGTTTTAAGAATATAAAGTTTACAGTAAAGGGAAAAACAGTAAAGAAAATGGACAGAAAGGGGAATGGGAAGGAGTGTGTATAACGAAGAAGGAGTATGACCACAAGAAGAATACTAAGAAAGCAATTAGAAGATTTCTTGCAAGCTAGATGGTAACTACCCTTCATGTGACAATAGAGAGCATGGCATCCAAGTACACTCTTTATTTCTTAAGTAACTCGAAGATACTTGAAACTATTGGTGGTTCGTCCTTAAGGCAGAGATAAAATCTAAAGGAGTGGTCCCTGGGGTGGTTGCTGTATTTCTCTCATGTATTTTCAGAACACCTGTGCACACTTAAAGAACACTTTTTTATTATCACAGTATGCTTTGAATGGTATAAAAGAATCTTTTGATATACTTCTGAAAACAATTTCAGGGCTGTGAATAAAAATATATTAATTGTTCCTGTTGTCTACGCTTCTACAAAAGGCAGCCAGTCTTTAATGTGAAATATTGTATAGGCTCAAAGGTCACTATTATTACTCTTTGTAGGAGAAACTATTCAAAATTAATTTTAGGAAAGTATATCTGAAGCTCACCTTCTGTAGCCAAATTGAGACACAAGGCTTATGAAAGAAGTGATGGCATGGCAGCTCTGTCGCTATGTCATCCTTAATATACTCGCTGCAACAGATTGGGCAGCACTGCTCCTGACCAATAGCTGAGAACAACAAACAATGCACATCATCAATCAAACCTATGAAGTTCAACAGTAACAAAATGAATCACGTGACAGCTATGGAAGATGAAAGAGGCAGAATATCAGTTAACTAGTAAACATGATTCTAGCACATTAATTTGGAATTTCATTAAGCATTACTTCTTTAAAAAGTTCACTGGCTAAACATCTGATCTTTATCATTTTGTTTGTTTGTTTGTTTTGTTTTTCAAGATAGGGTTACTCGGTGTAACAAGCGCCCTGGCTGTTCTGAACTCACTCTGTAGACCAGGCTGGCTTTGAACCCACAGAGATCCACTTGTCTCTGCCTCTTGAGTGCTGGGATTAAAGACATGCACCACCTTTATCATTTTATTAAACATTTTCTATTAGGTGAAAGTTTGTCCATTTCTGGCTTAAAAAAATAGTAACCAACTACTTCATCTCCTAGGTGGCCCAACATTTAATCAAAATATACAATATGCTACACAAAACTTGAGAACTTTGATCTTACCAGTATGATCTTCTAGAACAAGAGTTTCTGGAAGTCCATCAATGCTTTCCTTACTAGCTGGTGGATTAGCCACCTCAACATCTACTGCAAGAGATTCTAGATGTGCCAGCGCAGTCTGAAAAAGAGAAAGCACAGTTCTTTGCTAGAAGATACTTTGAAATAGTAATGGGAAACTATTTTTTGAGAAGTATCATCAATTTATATTTACTATATTCTCATATGCTTTTCTTGTTATTTCTGGGCCATTTTGCTCCCTTCCAAAAAAACAAAAACAACATAAAATTACCACCAAGATCATTAAGTCAAATACCCCTCACCTACACACATACATGTGAACGCACTAGGAGGTGCAAGGACACAATAGTGTACAGATGTGGAGTAAAAGACCAGACTTTGATGCATTTTCTTTCCTTCTTCCAGAAACCATGCGCACGCACAAACACACATCTGCAGAAAGCCCAACCTATCACAAGATCTATCTTGTGTCAACCATGATCCCCTTGCCTATTATAAGTGCATTTTTCAGATGAATGGTTATGCTTCCAACTTAAGAGCTCTTGTGTGAGATCAATAATATCAGGGAAAGAAGCACTTTAGAAAGGCTCACTTCATGAGATAACATGCCACAGTTAGAGGACAAAATGTTTACAAAGTAAAAACAACTGAGTCCTGTGGTTTTACCTATTTGCACAGAATCAGCACATGCACACTGTTAGTCAACAAGTGTTACTAGGTTACCTGGTCAAATTCTTTTAGGGGTTAAATTTTGTTTAAATGACTATTCTATGAAGGCTGGAAAAAAACAAACAGTCACATGAATATTTAGTACGAATCATCCTCTCTCTTCTAGATTCCAGTTCAGATGAACTGACAGGCAGGCCTTGTCTCTTCTGCTTGCTGGTTTTCATGACATGTTCTTAGTGCACATGGTGCTGCTTCCTGTGCCTGGCACTTCCTGTCCGTCCTTTAAGTCATACTCTTCCAGGAAACCTATGCTGGCAATCCCAAGTCACAATGGTATCATCTTTCTGAACTGCTCTGAATCAAGACAATTAATATTACACAAGTTTATTACTTGTTAGCAGCATATCCTAAAAACAGCATCAGAAGATCACAAAGCTATAATACTCCATTAATCTATAGCTTAATACTTTACTACTGAGATGGCTATCAAAAGTTGGCCTCCTTCCTGGTAGGAATGCAAAATGTCATAGCCAATATAGAAAATAGTATGTCAATTTCTTAAACACTTAAAAATAGAGTTCCTTAGCCAAGCACTGGTGTTGCATTCCTTTAATTCCTGCTCTTAGGAGGCAGAGGCAGGCAGATCTCTGTCAGTTCAAGGCCAGCCTGGTCTACAGATGTTCCACGATAGCCAGTGATACACACTAGAAACACTGTCTAAAAATCTCAAAATGAATGAAAGAATGAAAATAAAAATAGAATACCATGTAATACAGCAATTCTACCCTAGGTATATACTCAAAATACCCGAAAGCAGAGCTAGTCTACATATACTGTACATCATGATGATTAAACCATTGCTTATAGTGGCCAGAAAGCAGGAAAGTGGGAGCAAACCAAGTGTTGACTGCTAACATACACGCTCTCTCGCTCACACGCTCTCTCATATGAATTAGCTTTGAAATGAAGTTCTAACATATTATCACATAGACTAATTTTAACATTATATTAAATAAGCCAGTCACACAAAGGTAAACACAGTATTATTCCATCTGTATGAGGTAACTAAAGTAATACAATTCACGGCCAAGGTGGAAGGAGAGAATTAAATTTTAGTTCTTCCATGTCTAAAAAAGAACCCAGAAGCAGTGTCGGAAAAGGAAGACTGAGGACAGAAATTCTTCAGACTTGTAGGGATGGGTCATTCCACAAGTACATAATTCTAACAGGGCTTGGGGTTCATTTGTTCGGTATAGTTTTGCTTGCCTGGTACACGAGGTACTTTTAAAAAGAAAACAACACTGCGCATGGTAGTTATGTGGCTGTGTTCCTAGCACTGAGGAAATGGGGACAGGCAGATGGATCCTTTGTTCAACCAACCCAGCCAACTAAGTTCCAGACCAGTGAGGAACTGTCTCAATAGAAACGACAGGACAGTGCTCATGAACCAACATGCCAGGCTATCTTCACATCTCCACGTGAACCAGCACATACATGTGTACCTCATACACATGAATTCATGAGAATTTAATATTTAAAGAAGATGATAATAAATGTTTAACACTAATCTGAGTGACTTTACCTTAGACTTAAGATATGTTGGATGATTAAAACTTAGTTGACTGTTGATCTAAAATAAGCCATGAATATAGTCCTGAAAACTTACCATTGCTATACAAAATATTATGCTACCTGATTAATACAGTCTTATAACACCTATCGGAGAAATTTTACTGAATCCCTTTTGTAGATGAGGTTCCTAAAGCTTAAAGGTTAAAGTGTACAGTCCAAGATCACACCACCTATGCAACCAGCCAGATCAGGCTCTTTAAATTAACATTTTTCTATTTAGTGTATGTATGTGCATATGCGCAGCGGTGACTATAAGGAAGTCAGAAGACAACTTGTAGGAGTGGGTTTTCTCCAGTTCTAGAAGTTTAACTCCTGTAATGAAGCAGAGTTCCCTTGCCCAATTATGATCTTGATGGCTCAAGAACTCATGTTCTTGACATCTGTGAAGTATGTTCCTAAGATTTATTGCCCAGTGTGTATAATGTATTTTTGTGAATCTGTAAATATTCTTGTAGGTTCATGAGTGTGTGTGGACATCCTTACGGAAAACAATGTCCATCACCTTAGTCTTTCCAGAAGCTAATCTGCATAAGTGTGTACCTACAGTCCAAGTGTTATTTGACCTTCATAGTCCTTAAATAGTCCTTAAACTAGCCTTTCTCATACTTTATAAATTAGTAACTTACAGGTATAACCTAAAGAATTGAGATCTACATGGACTCCAGTAGAAAAAGAAATCTTTTAGGAGACTTACAAATCCTTTGCTTTAAGTTAAAACAAGAAACACAGCAAGGAAGTAGATGTAACTTTTGGAAAATGTCACCAAATAACTGAGTGATGATGCTATGATTAAACTCCTTTCCTATTAATTTATCTGTTCCAACAAAATTTCTCAATCATTCATACATAAAAAATAAAATTTATGCTGAATATGTTTCATTCTAAGAATATACTCACGAAATAATTAGACAGAGAAAAAGCATTTATTTCATTAAGTATCATTTCCAGTAAAATTATGTGTTTAAGTGTTAGCCAGAAGTTTTAGTTTATCTGTAACTGTAAATATACAAGAGAAAACTGTAAAGCATTCTTCTGAATTACTTTTTTGAAATTACATTTTCATTGTGTGTATGTATGTATGCAAATGCACATGGGTATGGAGGTCAGATACAACTTCCTGGAGTTGGCTCTCTCAAAACGTGGTGGGTCTCAGGGGTTGAACTCGTTGCCAGCCTTGGTGGAAAACACCTTTACCAATGAGCCATCATGCCAGCCGTGAATTAAATTTTTAAAAACATTTTCTCTGCACTATTACTTAAGACTTATTTTTTTTATATATAATTTGTTCACTTTATATCCCAATTGTAGACCCCTCCCTCATCTTCCCCTCAATCCTTCCCCTGGATCCTATCCTCTCTCCCTATCCTCCTCCCCTAGTCCACAGAAAGGGGACTAGGGGAGCATTCTTCCCCTACTATCTGACCCTTGCTCATCAAGTCTCATTAGGACTGCTTGCATCTTCTTCCTCTGTGGTCTGGCAAGGACCCCTCACCAGGGGGAAGTGATCAAAGAGAAGGCAACGGAGTCCATGTCAGAAATAGGGCCTTACTAGGGAACCCACATGGAGACTGAACTGCCTATTGGCTACATCTGAGCAGAAGGGTTATAGGTCCTCTTCATGCATGATCCTTGGTTGGAGTATCAGTTTCTGCAGTCCTCCCCTGGGCCCAGATTTATTGGCTTTGTTGGTCTCCTTGTGGAGCTCCTGTCCCCTCCAGGTCCTTCTATCCCCCCTACTCTTCTATAAGACTTCCTATACTCTGCCCAAAGTTTGGCTCTGACTCTCTGAATCTGCTTCAATCCCCTGATGGGTGGAGTTTTTCAGAGGACATCTATGGTGGACTCCTTCCTGTTCTTGTCAACTGTTTCTGGTGTCTATCCTGTTTTCCCTTCTGAATGAGAATAAAGCATCTTCCCCAGGGTTCTCCTTGTTATTTAGTTTCTTCAGGTCTGTGGATTTTAGTATACTTAAGACTTATAATGAAAATTTTAGATGCCTATATAAATCTATGTAAGTATATATATATTTCCAACTTTAGGAATATGTAGAAAGCTCTAATATCAAGAATACCTAATATTAATATCTAATATTAAGAAAACTAAAGATGTTTGCTATTTTATCCTGAGCTTACTCAAACATGAGACACTGATATGCGTCTAATGTATATTGCTAAGATCTGCACCCAAAGCTTCTATCTAAAGAGAAAGATGGGCCAAGTATCAGAGAAATAGAAAGAAAACAGATACTGATAGAAGAAGTGTACTGCTTAGTAGACAAATAAATAAAAGTATCCAGGGATTTTTTTCTACAACTTTTGTTTTATCCAATAAAACCAGTGTTAAGTCTAAAATCTAAGTTATTTTAGCGCCATGCTTTAAAACTAAATAAATGCATACCAGACATGAAAAAAATTATTTCTGCAGCATAATAGGAAAATGGAATTGTACTTATAATCTAGATGTGAAATAACTCGACCAAAACCAAAATTCAGTAATGTGGAGGGCTAAAATGTGATAAAAGTGTTAATGCTGTGGAGAAGGGAGAGTGTGAAAAACATTCATCAGAAGCATAAGGACAGAGAAGTAAAAACAGCTTTGACAGTGGCACCACTGCTGGGTTCTCATTAGCAGAAGCAACAGTGGAAGCAGCTGCAAGTTCAAGACTGTGTTCATTCTTGCTTCGCCTTTATTCACACTACTGGTGCCTTTGTATAGCATGTCTCTCATGACCAATCTTTTTAGCTCTTCTTTCAACCAAATGTTACATTCCCCATTAGTAATAAATACAAATTTACATTATTCTCAACATTTCTTTTTAAGGATACCTTCATACTAAAGGAAATATAAATCTAAGGTCATAAAAATAAAAGATATTGTGAAACCAAGCCCCTAGTATAGTTTTACTTTACTATGCTGACTCAAAAGTTACATTTCTTATGGAAAAGAGTAATCTTAAATCTCTCTCGTGTCTCTGATGCAAGCTACCACACCATACCATTACTTTGTTCATGCCAGCTTTGGGAAGGAAGGTCCTACATGCATGCTTTTCATGATGTTGGTTGCTCTGATACATACTATTTCTGCTATGGTGATTTCTGAGAACAACACAGTAGTAAAGCATAACTGAGACTAATTCTCCAATGGAAAATTACACATAGGAAGGAGCGTAGACGTGACATCAGTGCTCATGTACACAAATCTGTTTGCCTATTATCTAACTTAGCAATCTGAACTGAACTTTTTACTCAGAAAATTTCAAGATACAGTATTGTCATAATGTTCCAGGAAGTCCCTTACTGATTTGTTTCTTAGTCCTTTCTCTTCCAACCAATCAGTACTACTGTTTTAGTTTGAAATCACTTTATGACTAGTGATTTAAAGACAGATTTGTTTTAATGAGGTTTACCAGTTTAATGGAAGTTCCCAAATTGAAATATTTGGGCTTTTAATTTTGGGAAATACATTTTAGAATAAGTTTGTGTGTTTTAGTTTAAGAAAATCAAAAGGCAAAAGAGGTGGCAAATGTGTCCCAGTGCTGAAAAGTGTGCACATGTGTGCGGCAGGAGAGGAAGCCAATCTAACTGTAATAGTGAGTGCTGTCTGGAGGACACAGGGAAAGTTCTGTACCACAGCCTTAGATCTGCCAACTCCACGACTATGCTTCTCTGTGCCTGTGTGTATGTATGTGTAAACATTCATATTTGCATACCCACAGTTCCTACAGGAAAAAGTCCATTTCTTAAACTTAAGCAAAATATTTCTCATTCTGTCGAAAAAACTGACAACTATTCCAATTTAAAGGAAACTGGCAAGACAAGTGACTTCACATAGCCAAACTGCTAACAGTCACTACTCAGCATTTGTCAATTCACCGAGGAAACTAATCATCCTCTCTTCAGCAGAGTTAAAAAACACTAAAACTGTTTTATATTTTACCAATTTTCTATGTATTTATCAGTTAAAAAAATACCTCCATAGCCTGGGCTAAGCGCTCTTCTAGTGCCATGTAGGTGAGGAACTGAGGATCCACATAAGAAATAGCTTCAGCAACTCCTAGTCCATCCGCAAAACCATCAAACAGGCTGAAAAAACAAGATTCATAACTATGATTTTAGAAATCTTACAGTGAGGATAATTACATACCACCACATTGGTAGACTGTACAGGTTCTGTAAGCAGAGAATTCTTGCAATATTTAATGCAAACCGTATGGGCTGAAGAACAGGAAAAACAGCAGAAGAGCTAAGCGTTAAGTGTAAAAGGTTAAATAACCCATTTTGCTCACCAACCTGTCATCTCACTGCACAAGACTTGCAGGAAATCCCCCTTTGTGTCTGACTCAAAGGCCTGCTTAATGGTAACACATTTCCTCACATAATCCTTTCCCTATATTTTCCTTTCAGTTAATGTTAGTTTCTAATCTGGGTGAAGGTGGAATATGAGTAAGAATTGTTGTATCTGATTTCTATAACTAGTCAGGACCTTTCCCTAACCCCTTGTCCACTTTGAACTGCTTAATTACTCTAGATTTTATAAGATTTTGCTTTCTCAAGTCTTCCTCAATCTGTTTTCTTCCCCTTGGCTAAGTATCAGAGCATTTTCACTTATTAATAGCTAGGAAATTATTTTTCTCCAAACTGTTCAGTTTTATGACTTCTGGTTCTATAAGAACTATATACTCTTCAAGAAAAACACATTTGACTCTGTGTTAGGCTATTGCCTTTATCCTTAAGTCAGATTCTGCTTTCCCCTGGCCCTAGAATAATTAAGTATTTAAAAATCAGGAAATCCAAGCATGGTAGTGTGCACATTCACTCTAGCATCAAGGAGGAAGAGGCAGGAGATTTCAGTCAATTTCAGGCCAGCCAGAACTACATATGGATATTCTGTCTTAAAAAACAAACCTAAACAAAAAAAAAAAAAAAAAAAAAAAACAAAGAACACCTTTGGTAATTTGCTCTCTAGTCTTCTTGCCTTGGAATTTCATTTCTTCTATGACCTGTTCTACAGGTAATTCCTACATTTTTACCTTGTTCCAATGTCTGCGAAACTCCTAACCCACATTCCCAAGTGCCTATGGGCTGTACTGTGCAAATGTTTTCCCATCGCCTTATAAACCCAAGATCCTAAAATGGTGGTTTATCTAAGGGCCAACTTCTGTTGACTTCTTCATCTTCTTAGTATTTGAGTATCAGAGCTAGAAACAGTCATACACGTTCGCTCAAAATAGTATAGTGTCACCCAGTTGGCTACCACTAAATTACAAACAAAGTGCACAAAGAGATATATTAAAAAAAACTTAGTTTAGCTGTATTGGAAATCAACCAGTGTCACACAGGGCACAGCGATTCTTACACCATCTCTTCATTCCTCCAAGCGTAAGACTGTTACCAAACCCTGAACTGGAGAGCACACTTGGGAGAATGCCTTGGGATCAGTCCAATAGGATTTAATTGAATCACAGTTAACGTGAGACTTGGAGTTATTGACTCTTACTAGCTCTGCATCTATGAAATAACTGGACATGCACAGAGATGGCAGGCACAGAGACAGCAGGCACAGAGACAGCATACTGAAGACACACAAGAAACAAAGGAAATAGTTTTCCATGCGCACTATTATCCAATAGATTCAAAACAACATGAATACATATACTTCCTATACAAAAATCCATTCAAATGGTTGAAGTAAATTACTTCCCAATCATTCTGTTTGTAGCGCAAACAAACCTAGACACTAAGGGCATGGATATCTAGTTATAATTGGGCCACTGAAGAATAATCAGTGTTTAAAAAATTCATGTTTCAGACAAGAATAGGATGCTAAAGCTAGCAGATGGAAGTTTGATAGTTGGAGAATAAACATATTGTTTATAGTCTCAAAGTAGCCATTGGTTAAAAAGGGGAAATGGAAATCTGACAGTACAAAATTATCTGCCATATAATATATCTTTATCTTCTGGTGTATATTAAAGACAAAATATCATTTTTTATTATTTTTACTAAAAATTAATAAATCTATGTATGATAATAGACAAATACAATGTGACAGATAGTTTATAAAATAAATGGCCTAAACTTTTCAAATATTTGTCAGAAATAAAAAACAAAAATTAAAAAACTGATATGGCCAGATTAAAGAAACTTATTAATTAAATGCAATGACGGTCCTAGATTAGATCAGATAAACATTTTCTGTAAAGTCAGTGGTGAGATAACTATGGACATTAGATTAAGCCTTGGGGATTAAATTATTAGTACTATATCAACACTAACTGTATGATTTCAGCACTCTGTGTTATGTAAGAAAATGTTTATAATTTTCAGAAATTCATTCTAGTTTTTCATTTTTGTAAGTAAATAAATAATTTCTGTGGACTTATTCATAAAAAAAAACCAGAAGAATTTTTACCATATATACAGAGAGGAAAGGGAAAAGAAAACGGCATAAACATTGTTTTCTCTTAAAATCAATCTACAAAGATGTGAAAGTCAAAGAAGGTTGAGGAAAAAAGAGGGAAATAGTCCATGTGGACAGTGCTATCTGATGGAGATTTGAAGAAGCCTAATCTTACCTATCAGAAATGCAGTTCCTATGATAAGCTTACTCAGTGAGTAACTAAGCATGTTAACATGGCACATACCTCCAATCCACATCTAGATCCTCACTCACACTGGAGTCATCCTCAAGGTTGTTGTTACCATCCAACATGAAAGCTTCTGGCTGTGCAAACTCATTGGCAGGCTCATTTCCTTCATCACTGCTGCTTTCATTGACTTCATTGTACTGTAACCAGGGAATTTCTCCCTCTTCCAAGGATGTCTGTTCCCTAATATAAACATTTAAAAGGAAGTAATAGAACAAAATGTTGTTTTCAAATATATGATACTGCATTTTATGGCCATCCTACTTAGTAACTTTAGGTTTAAGTCCTTGGTACTTATGATTCTAAGTAACAGTTTTCTTTACCTGCAAAAGCATTTCAATAGAAAATAAATGTTCTGGTGAGATGACACACTGGGTCAAAGCTCCTGTCACCATGCCTAAGGACTTTGTACATACCACACAGAAGCCAAAAGAAGGCATTTAAGTATCCTCCTCTGTAATGCTCCACCAATTCTTTTGAGGCAGGGTCTCTCCTGGAACCTGGGACTTGTGTTTTCTCAGTAGGCCAGCAAGCCCCAGCAACCATTCTACCTCTACACTCCTAGGGATGAGCTATAGGGATGAGCAATATGCCTGGCTTGTTCATTTGGGTGATCTTAATATTATTCAGTAACTACTGGGCCATCTCTCCAGCCTCTAGTTACACGTTTTTATCTTTTAGTTTATTTTTCAAGTGTTAATATAACTATTTTGGTTCTTTCCTGGTTAATGTTTACCTATAATATATATATATTTTACTCTTTCTACATATTTATATTTCAAATGTATCTTTTTTAGCTTTAAAAAATTCTGATAAAATAAATTAATTTAAAAATTCTGATAAGCTTTACCTTATAAAAGCAAACAATTTATATATATATATATTGCAACTGGTGATTGCAATAACTATTTCTATGGCCCATCTTTTCACTTTTTTTTTCATTTTCCTTTTGTCTTTTCCTCATTGCAGCAGTTATCCGTAGATTATTACTATATAGACAGGCAACATAAAGCAAACTGATAATGTAGACTTCTCCCAGACATTTAAAAACTAATGGTGTCTAGTGTTGAGTTATATCTTTACCACACTTAAACAAGTTACATTACATTAATGGATGGTTTTGATGAAAACAGTTAATATCTCCCAAATGTATTTTATTTATTCTTATGTGTTTTTATATTCAACTTCAAGCAAAAACATTCTCTTAAACGTAAAACCATATTCAGTAGTATACTTGTCATCTAGAGTGCATGACTGACAATACCTCTTGAAAATAGGTTCCCATTTTCTAGTTCTCCTTTAGACTTTAGACTTCATACAAGTCTTTGATCATACAAGTGATCAAAGAGAAAACCTAAGTTATAACTGATTCCTCACTCTCCCTTGGTACAACAATCTATTTTGTTATTTGAAAATTCAAAATATTCTCAAACTTAAAGTTTTTTTTGTTTTGTTTTGGTTCTTGTTGTTGTTTTTTGAGGGAGGAGGCCTGAGCTGATAATTAAAATTCAGGCTTTTATGCATGCTACCAAGTACTCTACCACAGAGTACAGCCTCAGTCATAAAGCTTGTTTTTTACAATTCAAAAGTATCCACTAGTGAGAACAATTCACTGTCCTTTTATAAAGTTCAATCCATTTCCAATTAATCAGAACAGAGCAGACAATCTTTTAAAATGCCTATTATTATCGGTTAATTCTCGTTTAAAGCATCTTCCAGGTCTCTGAATAAGTTTTAGATGTTGTACTATGACCTGCAGTCTGGCTCCTACCTACTCTTGTCACATCAGCTCAGTCACTATCAAAGCACTTTACCAAATCCTTTTCAATATTTTTGTTCTTAACTTTTCTTGCCTAGATAGCTCTACCTTGTGTGTGTGTATGTGTGTGTGTAATGATCAGAAGACATCTTGCAAGGTAACATGATTTTTCCCCCCAGCATATGGATCTTGAAACAAAACTCAGGCCTCATTGCAGGTGTCTTTACCCAATGAGTCATTTTGCCAGCCCAATTTTTACCTTTCCTATCTCGATCAAAAGGTCATTTTTTGAAGCTGGGCATGGTGACACACACCTTTATGCTCGGTACTCAGGAGATAGAGGCAGGAAGATCTTGTGAGTTTAAGGCCGGCCTGGTCTACAGACCAAGTTCCACAACAGCCAGTGCTACACAGAAAGAACATGTCTCAGGAAGAGAAAAAAAAAAAAAAAAAAAAAAAAAAAGGCAAACTCTGAGGCATCGCTCTGACCACTCTAATTAATGTTGATTTTCTATTAGCTGCCATTGTCATATTATTCACTGCCTTACTCTCTGCAGTAAACACCAGTCTGTACTTAATGTTCTTAGTTTTTTATTATACACTTTACCTACCTGTTTTTATGTAATTAGTATCAAGTTGGAATTTTATATAGTTCAAGAAACTATAACATGCAAATATATCCTATGAGAAACTAAAAATTTAGTTGTCATCAAAAAATTTATATAATCAACGATAGTCAGTTATAATAAAATAACTAGATGGTGTTTCATTACTAATTACTAATGCTAACAACATTTACCAGAATAAATAACTTATTTTAACAACAGAGGCAGAGTACAGAAAAAAAAGAAAAACACTTTTTAAAGGAAAGCAAGCATCAAATTGATACTGAAATCAGTATCTGGAAACTATGTTTACTTAAAGATCTCAATAGGTTAAGTCCTATACAAAACAATGAAATAATCCTTCATTAAACTATGACTACATGATCATGTTTCATATATTTAGAAAATAGTAAGGATGGTTAAATATTATTAAGAAATCTAGCAACAAAACTTCCTATTATCAGCAGGTCAAAATAACTGTTACAATTTTCATACTAAAAAGACTTAAACTTCAATAGTCTTGGCAGAATCCCATAAAATAAATAAAAAATTGTTTATTCCTCAATGTAATTAAAAGTGTTTTGCTCTAAATTTATATTAAGATGAGGATGTCTATGCTCTTACCCAATATAGTTTTAAAGTCTTACCTAGGTCAATAAGGCCAGAGAAAGAAATGAATACAAACAGGAAAGGAAGTCAAATTATGACTTCCTGTTTGGAGACAGTATGTTGTTTCTATTCTTAAAAGAGCCAAAGATTCTACCAGAAAGTGAACAGATTCAGTAAACAAACAAACAAACAAAAAATCAGTAGTTTCTATATGACAACAATGAACTTGCCGAGAAATAAATCATGGAGGAAAATTACATTCACCATAGCTTCTAAAATAACAGATACAGACACACAGAGGCATACACAGGGTTTGGGAAAAGAAAGATTCCAACCTGTTTTACTGATGAAATACTAGAACAAGGACAGGCAAGTTGAAAGCCACAGGTCCTTTCTAGCCTACCATTATTTGAGAGAGAAAAAAAAAATTTTTTTTTTGAAATACAACTATACCAATTCATTTACATATTGCCTATGGTAACTTTCATGCTACAACAGAATAGATGAGAAGCTACAACAGAGCCCAGCCAGTATACACAACAACGTTTATTTGGCTTTTTACAATTTAACAACCCTTAGATTAGGAATATTTTCATTCAAGGTATAAAGTCAGAGATGTTTACTATGGGTCAGCGATGTTCTGCAAATACTATCCAATCAAGCTAGATGAAAATATAGTAAAGCTTCAGCATTTGCGACTCACTGTCTCCATTTCTGAGAATGAATTGCTTAAACTATTATGACACGCTGAGTGTCACTGACCACAGACTTACCCCCTAAGGCAGACTGTGATCCCAAGTCTCTTCATTGTACAGCAATGGGCAACAGGAATTCAATTATTCCTAATTCAGCTGAAATGACCTTTTAAGTAAGCAGTCCTCAACCTGTGGGTTGCAACCCCTATCTCCAGAAATATTTATATTACAGTTTATAACAGCAAACTTACAGTTATGAAGTGGAAACAAAAATGATTTTATGGTTGGGGGGTCACCATTACATGAGAAATTGTAATAACAGGTTGCAGCATTAGGAGAATGGAGAACCACTGTTTGAAATGCACAAATTTCCTTTATAAAACAACATGAAAACATACCTTATATCCTCATACAAATACTGAAAGTGCTAGCATTTAAAACTGTTCCCTACAGGCTGGAGAGATGGCTCAGAAGTTAAGAACACTGGCTGTTCTTCCAAAGGTCCTGAGTTCAATTCCCAGCAACCACTTGGTGGCTCATAACCATCTGTAATAAGATCTGGTGCCCTCTTCTGGCATGCAGGCACACATGCAGGCAGAATACTGTATAAATAATACATAAATAAATCTTTAAAGAAATTATTCCCTACAAAATACCAAAGCCCATGTAGAGCCTACTTGTTCAACATGGGTTTATAAATATAATTACTAGTACACCCAATACTTAAAAGCAATATATGTTATTCTTGTATAAACCACATTTGAAACCATGAATCTCACTGTAAACATACCCCTCTTGAAGAGACAGTTCTTGGTTTTCTTCCTCAGGGCCACTACTATCACTCTGTAGCTCAGGTTCATTCTCATCTTTTCCCGGTAGAGTTTCCCAGCTCTCATCACTTGAAGACTGATCTTTTTCTGTCCCAGAAAATCGGTGAGGCAGAGAAGCAGACCATTCTCCATCACTGCATTCTGAACTGCAAATCAGAACAGAAATCACACGCTAAGTTATTTTTATTATCTGGAAAGTAATCAGGCACTATGGGATAGGTAGAACTACTGATGCCCAGGCTTAGAGTCAGGTATTCAAATTTTAAAATCCTAAAACAAACAAACACCCAACAGAATGTAACCCTTTCAAATGATCATGGCATTTAACAGGTTATAGAATTTATCATTTTATTTTTTTCTTTATACTAGAGCACACAATTCAATGGTATTTAAATAAGACTTTAGACATTTCTACATAAAAAATGCAATCTGAGAATCAAAAATAGTACCTGGAATGAATAATATATGTATTACTCACTATTACTCACCTTACCTAAGGGAAATAATTTTCTAATTATATACTGACCCTTGGGGGAAAAAAATTGGCAGGCAGTGATGGTGCATGCCTGTAAATCCCAGCACTCAGAGGCAGAGGCAGGTGGATCTCTGTGAGTTAAGAGGCCAGCCTGGTCTAGAAAGCCAGTTTAGGTCAGTCAGGGTTACATAGAGAAACCATGTCTTGAAAACAAGCAATCAAACAACCCCCCCAACAACAAAAGGTGCTGACAGACTTGAGACCTATATTAATACTAATATATTTAATACTATAGTAATCCTTTATTAAGGAGAAACTTTAGAGAGTATATCCCTAACCAGCAATGATCACCTTACTAAGCTTTTATAATAGTAAGAATATCCACTGAATATTTTTCATTTTTAAATTATATTTTTATTATATAAATCCATCTGTGAGATGAGTCACCTTTATTATTTTCCATCTGTTAAATGGTGTATCACCATGCTTTTATTTTAGAAACTACTTATTTTTAACTCTTTGCCCAATTTTTCCATGTCCAAATCCTTTATTTTCCATTTTATTTGTACATGGCTCTTACATCCTCATCCCTAAAAAAATTTCCACAATGACAGCAACAAAAACAACAACAAAACCATCCAAGTGACTTTCTATAAGCCTGTAATTATAGACTCTATTAGCTGATTTTCCTATATTGAATCCCACTTCCACAATTCACTTAAAAATTACATTCCAAGCCAGGCGTAATGGACCATGCCTATAATCCCAGGACTCAGGGAGGTAAAGGCAGGTGTAGCTCTGTGAGTTCAAGGCTAGACTGGTCTACAAAGTGAGCCCAGGACTGACAAGGTTATACGGAGCAACCCTGTCTTGAAAAACCAAGCCCTACTATAAAAACAAATATTCCAAATATTACCATAAGTAGTACATTCATAGTAGAACTCAACACACTGTCAAAGATTTTTTTTTCCCTCTTCCTAAAGCAGTATTTCAATTTTTCTACCATTCAGTATTCGCACTGTTTCCTACATACAATAGATAAGCACACAAGTTCTTAAGTTAGCGTTGCTGGATTTAAGTCTGCCTTTTACACTGTGTACCTTCACTCTTACATGTCAGCTGAATATAGTAACAATATCAAATATTGATACTGAGCTCACTGAGCTCATGTCAGAAACAATTAAGTTAACTCCTATCAATCACCACAGGAGTGGCTACAAGATAAAAAGACACCAATACCTGTCAGCAAACCGTTTCCTTAACAACATATTTTTACTCAAATACATTTAGTTACAGCCTAAGGTGTATCTATTAAATCCCAGGTGTGCTGTGTCAGCGAGTCAAATGAGTACTGACTACAGTCATAAATCTTAGTCTGCTAGTTACAGGAAAGCATTAATGTCTGACTAACGCTTGTAGTTCACAACAGCACAGTCCTACTTCCTTCATATAACCAGCTCTTCTTATGCAATGACTCTAGCACTGTCGTCCAAGTGTTTTACTTCAATGCTTTCTCTCACCAACAAAATGTTTTCACAATCACTTGGTACCTCTCATCCTTCAGAACTAGACCAGAATTCATTTCTTTCAAGATACGTCTGGATGAAATTGCCTTGGGAGGTGGGGGCATTATTCATGGACTGGACACCTGGCTTACTCAGTCCCAATCATTGTACTGCACCTACTTCTTTAGCACTGTATTTTTCTTAAGCATCAATTGAAATTTGTGGGACACCATGATTTGGGCTTAACAAAGTAAAACAACCTAGAACTTTCCCCATCAAGCTCTGGTAGCTGCAGATGGCCTTCTGACTAGTTAACTAAGTTGTAACTGATGAAGACTGATAACCTAAGATAGCCAATACAGCTTTTTTTTAACCTGATAAATTAATTTTTTAATTTATTTTTATTAATTACAGTTTATCACTTTGTATCCCCTGTAGCTTTCTCCCTCCTCCCCTCCCAATCCCATCCTCCTTCCCTTTACCCCACCTGTACACCTCCCCGAGTCCACTGATAGGGAAGGTCCTCCTCCCCTTCCCTCTGAAACTAGCTTATCAGGTCTCATCAGGAGTGGCTGCATTGTCTTCCTCTGTGGCCTGGTAAGACTGCTCCCCCCTCACGGGGTGGGGGGAGGGGTAAAGGGTGATCAAAGAGCAGGCCAATCAGTTCATGTCAGAGACAGTCCCTCTTCCCATTACTATGGAACCCACTTGGACACTGAACTGCCATGCGCTACATCTGTGCAGGGGTTCTAGGTTAACTCCATGCACTGTCCTTGGCTGGAGTATCAGTCTCAGAAAAGACTCCTGTGCCCAGACTTTTTGGATCTGTTGCTCTCCTGTGGAGCTCCTGTCCTCTCCAGGTCTTACTATCTCCCCCTTCTTTCATAAGATTCCCTGCATTCTGCCCAAAGTTGGGCTATGAGTCTCAGCATCTGCTTCAACAGAGGCCTTCTGTGGTAGGCTCCTGTCCTGTTCCCTGTTTTCTCCCTCCTCCAATGTCCATCCTCTTTGCCTTTCTGAATGGGGATTGAATATTTTAGTCGGAGTCCTCCTTGATTAGCTTCCTTAGGTGTACAGATTTTAGTATGTTTATCCTATATTATATGTCTAATTCCACTTATGAGTGAATATATATCCTGTGTGTCTTTCTCCTTCTGGGATACCTCACTTGGGATGATCTTTTCCAGTTCCCACCATTTACCTGCAAATTTCATGTGTTCCTAATTTTTTTTACTGCTGAGTAATATTCCACTGTGTAGATGTACCACAATTTGTGCATCCATTCCTCAACTGAGGGGCATCTGGGCTGTTTCTAGCTTCTGGCTATTACAAATAAAGCTGCTACAAACATGGTTGAGCAAATGTCCTTTTTGTGTACTTGAGCCTCTTTTGGATAAATGCCTAGGCGTGGTAGAGCTGGATCTTGAGGAATCCCTATTCCCAATTGTCTGAGAAAGTGCCAGATTGATTTCCAAAGTGGTTGTACAAGTTTACATTCCCACCAGCAGTGGAGGAGGGTTCCCCTTTCTCCACATCCTCTCCAGTATGTGCTGTCACTTGAGTTTTTGATCTTAGCCATTCTGATGGGTGTAAGGTGATTGGGAAAGGATCTTCACCAACCCTTTATCTGACAGACGGCTAATATCAATAATATATACAGAACTCAAGAAGTTAAACAGCAGCAAATCAAGTAATCCAATTAAAAAATGGGGTACAGAGCTAAGCAGAGAATTCTCAATTGAGGAATACAGAATGGCAGAGAAACACTTAAATGCTCAACCTCCTTAGCCATCAGGGAGATGCAAATCAAAACGACCCTGAGAGTCCACTGCTTTCTATGCCTCACATCCTGCTCTAGCTCTGGGAGATGCTCAATTCATGAATCATTTTTGTCTGGTTTTCCTAGAAACAAACATCACAAAATTTAATTGCTCTAAGGTATTTTTCTAGTTATATAAATGTAATCAGTTTCCTTAATAACTTAGCAGCAGTTTCCAAAAAGACAGATAAGCTTAGAAGGTATTAAAGACTATTCAATAATACAGCTTTAAATATAAAATTTTACTGGTATTTAATTTGAAAAGTGCTAGCAATAGGCATGTACATGGATATCCAAAAAATATGTGCATATTTGTGACAAGTAGCAGAAACATTATTTTGATGGGAATGTTATTAATTATGACAATCTAATATTCAGTACTAATTTGTAACTCTAAAAGCCTAAACTGGCTCAGAAAGTCAGAGGCGACTATAACCATATTGACTTTCTACTACTAAAAATGCCAAACCCAATTTCTTTATTGAAGACACAAAATAATATTGATGATAACAAATTTCTAAGAATATGCTTTAAAGTCAGACAGATTTGGCTCAGAATCTAGGATAATTTCTTTGTGCTTAATTTCCTCATCTATAAGATGACATTATTAATATTCAAGTTGCAAGCCTATAATGATGTTTAGATTATAAACTGGATACAAACCATGCAATAAAAATTTTAGGATAGTTTAAAACGGAATCATTACCTTCATTATTGAACAGTCTATCTTTTTAGATATGTCAATGGGTTGCTTACTGTTCACCAACCACTATTTCCTTCTTTTCTGTGCCAAAGAAAAGCTTTGCTGCATCAGCTCAATTATCCTGGTTACATCAGCAAGGATGTCACCGAGGAAAATCCAACTTTAGTCTTTGATTTTTTTTTTTACACTAAGGATCAGAAAATTATACCATAGACCATTACCCAAACTAGGTCATCTACTTGTTTCTTTCTTCTTCTTCTTCTTCTTTTTTTCGAGACAGGGTTTCTCTGTGTAATCTTGGCTGTCTTGGACTTGCTTTGTAGACCAGGCTGGCCTTGAAGTCACAGAGATCCACATGCCTCTGCCTCCCTAGGAGCTGGGATTACAGTCATGTGCGACTGCGCCCAGCTGGTTACCTGTTTCTTCATGATCCCGAAAATAAAGTATTTTTAAGTTTTAAATGGTTATAATCTAAGTATGTGCGTGCGTGTACACACACACACACACACACACACACACACACACACACACACTCATAATTAACCAAAATATCTAACCCATTGTGCTCCGTTAGAAACCATCTGCAGAGTGGAGGTCCAAACAAAGGATGTCATTGTTACGAATTTGGTTCTACCCTGAATACAATCTATGCTGATAGATATAAGGGTAAAAACGACTTCTTTGGAGAGTCAGGGAATGAGAGGCTGCTTTTAGATGGTTCTGTATCTTCTATCTGAGAATTACAAATGAAGTATTCATTTGATTGGACTATGATAATAGATGTTTACAATGAAAAATCAGAAGATGCCAGAGAACTACAGGTGGCGTCAAGGTAGAGGTGGATCTGGGAGGTGTTGGAGTGATTATTATCAAAATACAGTGCATGATGATTTCAAGCATTAAAAAAATATTTTTAAGAAACTTTTGTCAGCTGAATATGTAAAAAGGGTAATAATTAACTTACTGTTTGATTTTTAATATAACTCAAATGCTATCTAAGGAGAATGTGAAAGATAAATCATATAAGGATTAAAGAGGTATGTGATTTTTTTTTACCTTGTGGGCTTTTTGTTATTTTGAGATAGGGTTTCTCTGTGCAACAGTAGTCCTAGCTGTCCTCAAACTCACATCCACCTGTATCCAACTCTTATGTGCGGGCATTTCTAAGTTACTTTAAAAAAAGACAAAGTTTGTAAAATGTTTAAGCATGTGATTTAAGGTCTTTGTTTTTGCCTGCTTATAGATGTTTGATGTTTTCTCTGCTGTGGTAGTACCTGCCATGTCAGAGTAGCTCATTCTGTTTGGTACTTAGACAATTTATAAACAACAGGAAAGAAACAGTCTCAGCCTCTCAACAATGAACTTGTGTATTCTGTTCATTGAAAAAGCTGGTGGTCACCATGGCAACAGACAGCATTACTACATATTGATATAACATTTCTAACAGAGTCTGATACCTTTTAATATATCAACCTAACTTCAAAAAGAGTTAATCTGCATTTTATTCTCCTAACTATATCAACAAAAACAGGCTTTGGTTTGTATTTGTGTGGTTATAGGCATTAAATCTAGGGCCTCACACATGCAAAGCAAGCCTCTACCACTGTGCTGTATCTCCAATCCATTTCTGTTTTTTTTTTGTTGTTGTTGTTGTTGTTGTTGTTTTATGTTGAGGCAGTGTCTTGCTAAGTAGCACAGCTTAGCCTTGAACTCACTCTGTAGCCCTAGTAGGCCTGCAACTTTGCAATCCTCCTGCTTTGGCCTCCTTGTAGCTGGGACTCCAGGCCTGATTCAAAATTACTGTTATAGTGTTTTTGATTTTGTTTTGTTTAACCTTTTAAGCAAGAAAAACTGTAAAAGAAACTTCAGGTGTTATTAGAAATGGTCAGTGGATGGACAACATGTCTCTTCCAAACAGGCCCAAGGCTAAACAATTGTGCTAGTATTACTGAAAGGCGCTCCTGCTCCCTCCCTCTCCCCTTCCTCCCTCTCCCTTTCTCTCTCTCCTTCCCTAACTTAAAGCTTGTTCTCAGTTACTATAATTTTCAGGTTGTATTTCAAAAGAGAAGTGCTAACCTAAGTTCTCTGGTCTGATTCCAGGTCTGTTAATCATATGTTGACTATTAAAATTCTCCTTGCAGTTCTAATTCAATCATCATAACTCATTTTCTGTCAAATAGCCCAGAGCAATGCTACTGGCTGGAATGTTTATCTCATGGACTGCAGCATTCTGATACAATTAAGCCATCACTTAAGACTTTTCAAGGAAGACAATGACCACATATTAATCAAATCCTCTTCTACTTACAAAGAACATATAATGACTACTAAAAGTTTTTAGAGTTATTTATGTGTATTTAGCTTTTACCTGGTATATATGTGAACACATTCATGCCTGCTGTCCACAGAAGTCAGAAGAGGTTGTCAGATTGCCTAGAATTGGGAGTTACAGATAGCTGGAAGCTACTATGTGATTTCTAGGAACCTAAACTGGATTATCGGCAGAGCTGCCTTTTTTTTTTTAAGTAGCTACATTAAAATATCTAATGGTGTCCATATGAATTTTAGTTGCATTTTTTATGTTATCTTTATAATGTAAACATAACATTTCTCTAAGTATATCACTGATAAGTTTTACAAAAGAGAGAATTAAAAATGTTCACTGACTGAAATTAAAAAGTTCTATATACTTTCCTTCTCAAAACACTTTAGAAAAGTGGTCACTTGTTTCCCCTTTCCTCCAGTGTACTCTCAGAGCTGCACAGAGTAAAATAGTAGATGAGCAAGGGTCAAAATTAAACTATAGCCCATGGCTACTCAATTTGTGATTAGGCAGGAACCAGATGAAAAGACATGCTGGCAACTAATACTCAGCAGAGCTATATAAAAGAGCAAGAAATCAGATCAATAAAAATATTCAGACTACTGAAATAATTCAATCCTAAAACTCATTTTAAGGTTTACAAACTACAAGTGGAGTCTAAGGTAGATTCATTATCCTTCAAATTTTATTCTTTAATTTTCTTTCTTTTCTTTTTCTTTCCTTCCCTTCCTTCCTTCCTCCCTCCCTCTCTCTTTTTTTTTTTTTTTTTTTTTTTTTTTTTAAAAAAAAAAGGTCTCATGCAGGTTAGGCTGGCCTTGAACTTACTCCACATCCAAAGAAGACCACGAGCTCCAGATCTCCTAGCTCTACCTCCCAAGTGCTGGGATCACAGCTAATGCCTCCACACCGAGCTCAAGAATTTCACTGTTTTACCTCCAGCATTTGGGAACACCCAACTACAAGTTCTACTAGTCAATATATTGAGACAGAATTGAAAGAAAAGTTTTTATTAATGCTAAATGTTTCTCCTACTGTCCATTGTATGTACAAAAATCACTGCTCCTAAGACTGACATCACTTCTAAATATACTAAGAAAACATCCTATAACTATCTTAAAATTCCCCTAGACAAACATACTTCCTATCACTGGGGATGGGGGCAACTTTTAAAAAGTAGGACCCATGAAAACTCTATGTTCTTTTAGAGCTGATTAAAAAAAAAAAAAAAAAGATTTTAACATTTTTATCTGAAAAGCAAGCAAAACTTAAGGGTCTTTGTTTTTGTTTTGCTCTAGTGGATCCATAATAATGAGGATATAGACAAGTGAAATAATTTTCTTTAAGAAATGTGTAACTAAGAAAAAATAGCAACAACCTTTCACTTTCAGAAGAAAAATTGCCAAATATTTTTTTTTCTTTTTAATAGTAATCTAAAGTAGATAAAGACTCAATCAAATCCAACAACCTTGAAGCTGAATGTTTTTAGAACTTAAATCTTTTTCCCAACTTCAAAAGCAATGACTAATAATACCCCACAGGATCCAGGCCAGTAAACAGTTTTCAAACAAGTAAATATTTCTGGTGCAAGATATGATTACTTGAAAAAGAATCTTATTTTTCTTTGGATCCAGAGCATCTAGCAAAGAAGTTAATTTCAGATCAGATTTTGTGGCCAATTTATGCTTTTGGAACTTTGTGGATTTTGAGTAAAAAAGCATGGACTCCAACTGATATGTGTTAAGCTGGCCAAATATCTTAACTCTACTCTGGGCTTAACCATCAATTGGTCTTACCAATCAATATAAACATTGTTATATAACTCCTAAAATTCCATTATCTTCTACTCTCCTAAGAATCTGTTTATCAGCCAGGTGAGGTGGCCCATGCCTATAATCCCAGCACTCAGGGAAGCAGAGGCAGGCAGATCTCTGTAAACTCAAGGCCAGCCTGGTCTACAAAGCAAGTCCAGGGCAGTCAAGGCTACACAGAGAAATCTTGTCTCAAAAACAAAACAAAACAAAACAAAAAAAAATCTGTGTATGCCAGAGCTCAGTCAGCGCAGTATGAATTTAATTAGGAGAATTTCATATGTTGTATATTTTCTAGCAATTCCTAATTCATAAAGATCAGGAACTTACCCAACTTATTTTGTAGCACGTTAATCTATTTAATAGCTATTTATAACAATGTCAGCTGGTCAAATGTTTAAAGTATTTGCTGAATTAAATACATAGGCATCATCCTAACTAAATCTACATTTCTGTATGAAATCGCTGTCAAATAAAGCATATTAGAAAGAATTTGGGAATGGCTTAACAAAAGTCTGTGTTAATTGCAAGAGGAATCACCTCTGGATTAGTTCCAAGTTAGAAGTTGACAGTGAGTTTGTACATTTTCCATTTTCTTGATCAATTTCAGCACTTTTTTTTTTTTTTTTTTTTTAGTGATATGACAGTTTCTAGATCTAAGTTGTTATTTTCCCCATTACCCTCTTCTCCAAGTTCTCTGGTCGCCTTCAACATTTGATCTCTTTTTCTTTAACAGGTAAGTACACTGAATTCTGGGAGTAAAATAAAACAATATCTTTTCTCTTAAAAAAATGAAACAAAGCAACAGTCATACAACAGTATCTGCCATCCCTTAACATTTTTAAGCTTCATAACAGCTATGAAAATCACATTTAAATTGCTCTCTATAATAGGATACATATTATAATAGCTTAATTCATAATTCTAAAGATAATCAAATATTTATTCTTTTATGGTGGGATAAAACACTTTAATATTTGTTAATTAAATTTACTAAGATTACTAAATTCTCCTTATACTAGTTCTAGTTAAAATAGTTTTTTAATGTTCATAAAGTATGTGTATAACTGAGCATTGTTGGATTTGCATCTAGCTTAAACAGATACATAAAATTCTAGACTCTGGCAATAGAAACTGAGTAGCTGTACAAAAAAAAAAAAAACAACAACAACAAAAAAACAAACCTCTCCACTCCCTTGTCTCTTGCTGTTTTATACTTTGGGGGAAAGGGGAGAAATTTATATTTGAAAATGAATTAGAAAGTTTTGACAATAACATACTACAAGAATATGTCCTCTTGGAGTTCAAGGAATCAAATTGTAAGCTATAATACTTACATACTTTATGATATTATACTAGTCAGTTAACTTTATATCTGTTTCCTCATGTATGAATACAGGAAAAAAATACCTAGCATACCAAACTGTTAATGAGAATTTTTGTTTTAAGATATGGTCTCTCCTGTGTAGGCCAGGCTAGCGTTGAATTCACAACCTTCCTACCTGTGATGGGTAACATTAACTATTTACAGAGTTAATGCAGTATTGACAATTAACAGTGATTTTAATGACTCTAAACACAGACTGTCTTATCACAGATTTAAAAATATAATAAATTTATACTTTTACATTCATTGAAATACCATGAATTAAAATAATCAGCATCTGTATTCTTTGTAATAATCATTATGTATCTAAAAGTCTAATGTCTGTAAACTATTAAAATACCTAAAAGAAAACAAAACTCTGCAGTTTGCATGTGTGGTTAGTATTCAGAATATCTGATAACCAAGATGTCTAATTTCTTAATCATATAAAATAGCCCATCAAGCATCTTTTTTTCCTTTAAGATTTATTTATTTATTATTTATACAGTATTCTGCCTGCATGTGTGCCTGTATGCCAGAAGAGGACACCAGATCTCATAATAGATGGTTATGAGCCACCATGTGGTTGCTGGGAATTGAACTCAGGACCTTTCCAAGAGCAGCTAGTTCTCTTAACCTCTCAGTTATCTCTCTAGCCTCCATCAAACATCTTATTAGCAATAAAGCACTTCCTTAATAGACACATAGATAGGCCAATGGAATAGAATAGAACACAAAAACAAACCCATAAGATATAGCCACCTGATTTTGACAAAATAAACCAAAAGCGTACACCAGAGAAAAGGCAGTCTCTTTCATAGTATGACAGAAACTGAATATCCATCTGTAGAACAATAAAAGTTGATTCATTTCCCTCACCCTTTACAAAAGCAGATGTAAATCACTTTAAGGCATAAGAATAGGCAGACTTTCTGAAAAGTTTTCCAGTAGCTCACTCAATGAAACCAAGAGCTAATGAGCAGGACTGCACGAAGTTATGAAGCTTCTGTACAACAAAGCCATCAACAGAGTAAAGAGCCTATAAAATGGTAGAAAATCTTTACTAGCTGTATGTCCACCAGAGGATTAATACAAAAAAACAAGCACACACAAACAATAATGATAACATAATCAATAAACATTCAAATGAGTTGAACCCAAAATTCTCAAAAGTACAAATGGCCAAAAATATTAAAAACAGTTCAGCAGCCTTAGCTATCAGGGAAACACAAACTGAAACTTTCCAAGGAGTCTATTTTATCCCAGTCAGAATGGCTGTAAGCAAGAAAACAAACACCTGAGGCTGAGGAGCATGCACAAAGGGAAGAATCCTTATACTCTTATAATGGGATATGAATTAGTGGGGCCACTACGAAAAGCCATATGATTTCTCAGCAGACTGAAAATAGCTATGCCACTATAGCTATACCAACCTATACCACTCCTGGGTACACATATACAAAGGAATATAAGTCAGCATATCACAGACAAATAAATCACAGATTTATTTCAGCACCATATTATTTTAATTTTAAAAATCACATTTATTTGATATGTGCATATAGCATTTGTAGATGTAAGTGTGCCACACTGTTATGTATGTGTGTGTGTGTGTCAGAAACGAACTACAGGAATCGATTCTCTCCTTCCACCTTGCCAAACCCAGGGACTGAATTCAGTTCATCAGGCTCAGCTTGGCAGTAAGCACCTTTACCCATGCAGCCATCTCACTGGCTCTATCTTAACACTATTTGCAATAGCCAAGTTGAGGAATCAGCTCAGATGTCCAACAACATATAAACAGAGAATGAAATGTGCTGTACACATATACAGTGTAGTTTTGTTTATTCATAAAGAACAATTGTGTGTCATACTAGAAAATCAGACTGAACTGGGAATTATCATGTAAAGCAAAATACGTCAAACTTGGGAAGATAACTATTGCATGCTTTCTTTTAGACAGAATCTAGCTTTAAAAAAAGAAGACATCAGAGTATAAGGGGCACTATTTGAGAGGAGAAAGGTGACCAGCAAGACAGCAAAGGAGGGATAAAACACGGCAATAAAGCATTGATTATGATCAAAGTATAAAATATACATGTATATATAATTAAATGTTATAATTAAAATAGGAATACATATTTTAAAGAACACTTGGCTCAGTATACAAGTAAACCAAATACTGTATAAAGCTTACCTGTCTTCATCTTTTTCATAGAGTTGGTAATAATCTCCACAGCCATTCCAAAAGGAATTATCCTGAGCGTCTTGCCTTCCTGAAGCTGTGGCTCCATCTTCTGATGTTACATGATTAGATTCAGTTTCCCCTTGAGTAACTCTTGAGTAAGGTGGGGTCAAGAACATGCACTCGTGTTCTCCATCATATTCTTCACACTTTATTATAGGGTCATCTGAACTACATTCCTCAACTTCTAAAGCCTCTCTCCATCTCTGAACACTTCTTTGTTTAGCCTCATGCCTATTAAAACCTATTTCTTGGTCCACCTGGCTTGAACTTATCACTTTTCTAACTTTGGGCCTTACTACCTGTTCAGGAGAACTTCCATGGTGGTTGGCTCTATCACTAGTATTTTGTTCACTACAAATATGCCCTGGAACACAGTCTGCATGTTCAGTTGAATTTTCTGTCTGGATTCCCTGATCAGTATCCTCTTGTTGCCTCTTTCTAACAATGTCATCTTCAGATCTCTGAAATTCCTGCCCATTTGAATGGACAAGCTCAGCATTACCAGCAGAATTTTCCTCTGAAGGTGCTGAATCTAGCTCTTCAAACTCATCACTAATTTCACAGTTGAGAGAGGGAACTGACGGTGACAGGTCAGTGTACACCTCTGCCTCTCCATTTTCCAGCTCAAATACTGTATTGCCCAATACTTCCTGACATCTACCACCTTCCACAGTTTCTGCAGAAAGGTGAAGAGAATCACTCTTATCATGTTTGCTGTCTGGACCATAAGAGTCAGTTTGGACTAACACAATCCCATCTTGGACAGGCGAGACATGACAAAGTGCTGGAGTAATCTGTGTCTCAGCGTGGTTGAGAAGTTTCATATTGCTCTCTAAGGTTTCCCTAACCCCCTCACTGTGACACCCTGCGGCCATGGATGGACTGCTCTCAGTGCTCTGGGGCAGTGCTGGGTCACAAGTAAGAGCTTGTGTTTCACTGTTTTCAAATGCAGGTTCACTGAGGAGGGAAGGATGGACTTGATCCAATGAATTGGAACCTTCATAAAAAGAACAGGAGAAAACATTTTGGACGGATTAATTTAGATAAAATTGTATATAATACCTGTTCAATGGAAATCTATCTGAAAATATGACAAGGGCTTCTATATTCCCAAATTTACGGCAGTCTAACTAGCTACAGTGAGAACTCAGTTCTGCTCCTGGAGAGGTTCTCATTACCCTCTCCCTTGTGTTTCTTTTGTAATTAAAGAAAACAAAAAAACCCAAAAAAACTTAAGTCCCAATATCAAAATCTTCTCTACAAAAAAAAAAAAAAAAAAAAAGGGGGGGGGCTAATAAGAAGCTATACAGTGAGAAACACAAGCAGTCAGAAAACAATCTGCCATTCAACAACTCTCCAAATCTACCTTTTATTTACAAAATAAAAAAACAAAAAAGGAAACATGACAGATATAATGCTCACACCAGATAACAGAGCTATGAGAAAGGAGATTCTAATTGTATTTTGATGTTAATTTAAAATTTACATCTTAGATTCTAGACATATATCATATTTCTATACCCAAGATGTATTGTTATAATACATTTGTAATTTAGGTATTTAAAGATACACCCGAAAACTCTATACTTTTGTCATAATTCTTATACTTGAAGAAGAAAATTAAATCTATAATAACTTTAAACTGACTATTTTTCATTATCATTAATCTCAAAGATATTAAGATTTGTTGTAACAAAATAAATACACCATAAAATAACTGAAATTTAATCTTATGACAGAAAATCATCTTTATGGAAAGACTTAGCTAGCAACATAGATTCTGACATACAAATGACAATGAAAATATTCTAGAATATCCAGTTTGCTTAGATCCAGAAAAATGAAACCAGAATATATTATATATAAATATGTAACTATCATACAAAAAAATCTGTATATAACATCTCAAACCACTGACTAAGAACATTTAATTGAAAAACTATTACCAGTTATCTTGATCTTTATATTTTATAAAATATTGGAAAAATAAACTAGCTAAGCTAAATTATTTAGAGGAAGCTAAAAGAAAAGTTTCTTACATATAGTGTGCAGGAAAGAAACACTCTCAGTTCACATTTAAAAGACTTGGCATAGTCTGTTTCCCACAGTAAACTACTGAGAACAAAACCCTAAATGCCCCTAAGTCTTGTAACTCAGCAAGGCTCATGGGAGGAAAATAATGTTCGGTCATATTCTGCTCTAAAGGTAAATCACATGAGGAGTTAGCTGTGTACTCATTACTATGACAATTAGTTATAGTTTAGTGACTGAATCTTCTTCTATATTTAATGTATATGTTACTGCTATTATATTCAATAAAAATTTCAAAGTAGAAAAAATGTACTGTTTATACTCAAAAACATAACTTTTACAATAACAAACCTTTAAGTGACAACATGTTACATACCTGAGTTTTCCTTTGGAACATCATCTAGTTCCAATACTTCATAGTCATCGCCAGCCCTACCTAAGCTTCTTTCATGTCTGGTCATACATGGCTTAAAACTGACATATGCATGTCTTCTTCCATATCTCCTGCCTGTAATAGTCTGATATCCTCCTGCTGGTTTAGGCCAAGCAGCCTTGTTGGATTCTTGATCCATTACTGAAAACAAAATGAAATGAAATTAAGTTAAATTAAAGTGTTTCAACAAATACGCTATTATTAAGTAAACTATATACCACTGAATAATGAGCCTTGTTTAAATGGTGTATGGATGACAATAAACAACTAAATAGTTATGTCCTCGAGTGTAGGGCCAGATAAAATTCTCTAAAAGGAAACAATCATAGAAGTCAAACCCTATTTGACTTCTATTCTATTTTAAATTATAAATGGATAGCATACATTAAGAATAGCTACCAGCATTTAAACTTGGATATTAATTAATCCTCTACTATATATTCATATATATTAAACTCGCTGAGTCAATTATTATATATTCTATGTAAGAATAGAATATTCCTTCACAGTACATAGTATGATTAATAACTGAATGCTTTCTATTTTTGTTTTGCATTAAACAATTAAAGTATAAATGATGAACTTGTTTGTATTTCTCAAATGTTATCAAATGCTACACTATTTTATTTAATCCCCTTAACAACCTTAATAAATAAATACTATCGATTTTAAAAATAAAAATAAATGTTAAGTCAAGCACGAAGATGTGTACCCCTAACACCAGCCTTAAGACAAGGAGATAGTAAACTGAAGGACAGCCTAAGCTACACAGTTGATACATTGTTACAAAAATAAAAAATAAAGAAAGAAAGAAAAGAAAAAAAGAGCATTTAATCATTTGTCTCAACAGTATAAGAACCATCCTCTTTTACTACTATTCTAAAAGAATATCCTCCAACATGGAATGTAGGACAGAAATGGAGATAGGGGTATTTTATTGAGTTAGAAATTAATCTTTACAAATATTAAATAGCTACAGATGACTTAAAATGAGTCTTTACATAAGATCACTATCAGAAGATAACAAGTCACATGTAATACTTTTTTACTTGTTTGATTTGGTTTTTTGAAACAAGGTCTCTCTGTAGCTTTGGCTGTTTTAGACCTCTCTAAACAGACCAGACTGGCATTGAACTCAAAACCATCTATGTACCTCTGCCTCCCAAGTGCTGGGATTAAAAGTTTAAAGTACTATGCAAGTACCCAGGGAATAACAAAAGAAGTCCTAATGTAAGCATAAACATCTATCTTCCTTACCTGATGCTTCTTTTTCAGTGTACTGTGACATATATGGCAGCGTCTATGCTCCCAGTTCAGTAGAATTATTGATCTTTGGTTTTTACTTACACAGTGAATAAGCTGCAAATGATTCCTATAAAGAAACAATGCATTGAACAAAGTATTAGTAATAAAAGAATAAAACAAAAATGGTAAAATTGGTAATACTAATGAAGATGTTGGCCTTTTATTCAATTCGAAAAATATAACTTGATCTGCCAAAAACAACAAGTAAACAAAAAAACCCCAATCATAAGCAGAACTTGTAAGCAAATAATTAAGTACATCATTGAAGAACTGACTGGGGAATATGACATTCCTGGTTAGTTTCTGTGTGACTAGACATAAACCTAGACATATCTAAGAAAAAGGAACCTCAATTGAGGAATTTTTTTTACAATGGATTGGCCTGTGGACATATCCAGGAGCATTTTCTTGATGAATGATTTGGCAATGCCACCTCTGGGCAGGTGGTTCTGGATCGCAAACTGAAAAAGCAGTGGAAAGGAAGCCAGCAAGCAGCATTCCTCCATGGTCTCTAATTCAGTTCCTGCCTTGTTTTCCCTCAATGATGGACGGTAACATGTACTCCAAGTAAACCCTTTCCTCCCCCAAGTTGCTTTTAATCATTGTTTTATCACAGCAACAGTGATAAGATAAAATAATCACCTATGTTGGTGTCTATTATACCATGCTATTTTGGATTTTCCATAAATTCATTTAGCTCTTGTTAGCAAAATTCTTGTTAGGTCTAAAAATACAATCTTTACCTTAAAATGTTTAATGGAAAATTGAAATAATTAAAGTATATAAATAATGATGTATTATCAATTATGATTACATAATTTAACCCTATAACCTAGTCTAAACTATAAAGACTACAACTTATCACTCAACAATAAAGCTCATTTTCTTATTTAAAAACTTTTAATATTTAAGCACCCAAACTACCATTAATTTTCTATCATTAACCCAAACTTATTACATAAGCATTCTGCAAGGAGGTGGTTATGCCTGATTACTGTTAGTTAAACAGCAGCACACATCAGAGAGCACACACTTCTACATTCATTCATAAAGACCACAAATTGAGTCACATAGGCTGTGATATTGAGAACTATGTCCATTAGGTCTTCCAACATTTGGGATAAGTCTTTCACTGGGAGAAAAGAAATTCCCTGCTACATTGTTTATCACTACATCAGGATGCACTGCAACTTTTGATCAGCTCCAGCACTGTGGTAGATACCATAACAGGATCTCCCACATCACACCAAATCAAAGGAATATATAACAATCAGAATTTTACCATGCTGTGAAAAAACACAGGTTCTCATTAACATTACTTTCATAAGAAAGTCTGAAATAACTTCACAGAGCACTGTGTAGTACATGGCAATCTTTACAAATTATCATAGCTTTAAGTTCAAATCATGAATACTTTATCCAAGGTCTTCCTGGGAAGGCTATATTCAAACATGTCCCAGGCCCTGTTTTCAGAGCTGAGAATGTAACAACGTAGAAAATGAATGGATGTTTCTGCTGACCTAAAACTACAGAACAAAACACAAATTAAATAAGGAATAAACATATATGATACATCTTTATCCTAAACTTAAAAGGAGAAAAAGTTACTAGAGAGAGCACTTTATTGAAAAGGAATCATTGAAGCAAACAAGTGGAAGAGAAAGGAGACACCAGGAAAGAACATTCTAGGCATAATAAGAGATTATAATGCGAACATCCAAGAAGCAAATCATAGTCTACAATGAGCAAGTGACAGATAGACAATGAGTAAAGTACAGAGGGGTGAAACAGATGACATACATCTTTACAGGCTAATGTGAGACATGTGGACTTTTATTCTGAGAGTAAAGCCAGTGACCAGTCCTGAGCAAAGACACTTAATCTGACTTCTTTTTTAATCTAGCAACTTTGTCAAATAGCCTAAACAGGCAGGAAAAAAAGCCACTGTCAGGGAGCCTGGGTGCAAGGCCAGCAAAATAATAACAGCAGAAGATCATAGTGGTTTAGACTAGGGTAAAAAATGAGTGATGAGCGAGGTACTGGACACACTGTGAACTAGACTCAACATTACTGATTGACACAAGAATAAAAGAAGGCTGGGAGTTCAGATTAACTACATTTTGAAGCCTGGGCAGCTAGTGTTTGCCATTAACTGACAAAGAAAACTCGTGGAAGCAGCTGCAAATATGGAGAATCTTTAGTTTTGGATGTGTTAAGCTCGAGAATGCTACTAAACATTCCAGTTAAAGTGTTAAATATAAGACTAGACTCGACTGGAGAAATCTGAGCAGTTAGTATAATTCTGAGGTTTTTACAGATATTATTAAAAAAGGCATAAACTTGAGTGAGATCACTAAGAGGACAAGGACTGAAACTTGAAGACAAACCAAGAAAAAAAAAAAAAAAAAAAAAAAAAAAAAAAACAGAGGCCAGTGAAAAGCAAAGGAAAACTGAGAATTGTAGATATGGAGAAGTACCTATCAGAGTACGGTTCAAGAATGGAGTTGTGTGAGATTTTTGAGCGCTCTGAGAAAACTCCAAGGAACCAAGACAAGAGTCTTGTAACCTCAGTTTCTTCAAAACCACAGAATTATTCTTAGATTGTTTGTTTGTGCTCCTCCCGGGTATAAACAGGAGTGAGTTTACTTCAGATCATTCATCACAACTGGCTATTGCTATTGGTTTGTATGCCTCTATGGAAAAACTTGTTTTTGTGGCATGCAGCTTACCCTCCAAGGGGGGCTTACCCTTGTGATTGTACACTTTACTCATGTGACTGCTCCTAGCCCTCCAAGTATATCTGATTCTCTGAATGAAGGTAGCTATTACATGAGACTTTAGTTTACCTCACGTATCAGCGCATTCTCCCAGTTCCCGGCACCAAAAGTGTTTAACAAGTGGTGTCATGAATCAGGGACCTGAAGTTAGCTAGGAGACAGGAGAGCAGGGACCCTCGAAGAAGTAGAAAATGGAGCAGAAACCAGGGAAGGCTCTGGCTTACGTAGAACGTGTGTATCATATTTTCAAAAAGAAGGAGCCCAAGTATCAAAAACCATAGCTATTAGATTGCTTGCAAGTTGTTTACAATTATAACTCCTGGTCTCCAGAAGAATGAACTTTAGATAAAGATGTATGAGACACAGCTCAAAAGAATACTGAGAATACATATAAACAAATGGAAAAGATCCTTGTTCAATTGGGTCACTTGGGCATTAATCTGGATTGTTATCAAAATACTTAAGGAAGATAAGTAGGATAGTAATCATGGGGAAGAGATGACTAATTCCTCAAATAAATATAAAATGGATAATAAAACCTTAAAATTAGTAAAAGAGGAAGATTTTCACCATTTAGGAAAAATCAAAAGTGAAAAAGTGTCAACTGATAACTATGCCAGTTACGTCTCCCTCAGTTCCCTTACTGAACCCTCCTTCAAACACGATACTGTATCCTCCATTACTTGAAGATGATCCTGAAGCATGGATGAGGAACTTGACAATCAATCTAATCATAAATTCTCTCTACTTTTTGATGAGGATTTAGGAGAGCCTATGAAAATGCTGTTTAGAAAGTAGGCAAGGTATAGCACAGCAGGGAAAAGGAGTTCATTTCCCAATTCTTCCCTAGCCTCATGATGCACTAACTGATCTATTTAAAACTCTAGAAGGAAAGATGGCACTGGACAGTCCTCAAATATCTTGACAGGCAAGAGAAGAACTACAGCTATCTAAATCCAGATTAAAAGAAGCATTTGAGTACTGGGTGGATCCCTCACTTCCTTTAAACTTACATGTTTCCCCATTTAATTGTCTCCTACAGTATTATAACAAAAGGGGACAAACCTTTGAATGGATTTATTACACCATAAGGGCCTGAAAATAGTAACCCTTTACCTTACTCTTCTTGATTAATTAGTAAATCAGAATGGGGGAGGACCTGATGTCAACAACTATCTGAATTTGATCCTTGTTGTACTGTATCACCTTTAACAACCAGTTTTAAAAGTGTTTTATATAGCTCTATAAATTTTCAAATTTCATTTACAGATTAATATGGGAGGATAGGAAATAATTATCTGGCTGGTAAGCTATGGAATATTCTTATATGAATTGAATTTGTGATTACAAAAACTGTCGAACTTTCTGACATTCCATAGACGGGTACTTACTTTATTGATGGCCCATCTAATGACACAGGTGGGATTCATGATTCAAATACTCACCAACCTGTTAATGCTTCTTTTTCCTCAGCCCAACAGGTGAATTTGGCTGTTTTGATTTATCTGTTACAGTTAATTCATATACCCTTACGTTGTAGGGTATTACCAGCAATAGATATCCCTGGTTTTACTGTACATGGAAATAAGCAAGCTGATGCATTAACCTGTCCTACATTTACTCCTCCAGTAAAAAAAAAAAAAGGGAAAGGTACGCATCTGTCATTGAATCCACTGAAATATTACAGATTCTCTGGGCTGTCAAGGACAGCTGTAGAAGGCAAGAAAACAGTGGAAATCACCAGAAAGATAGAAACCTCCAGCTAAAGGACAAAAGGAGATACTGACCACACCATCAGAAGTCAATTCTGCACACCTGGAACCAAGTTAAGGCCCTATGCATCAAAGGAGAGATTACTCTATGAAACACACAGAGCCCTACCTCAACTGAGAATTTTTTTCTGTTGATGCTGGCTGCTCTGACCTGTACATCTGTGGTGAATGCCTTTGAGCACATGTGTTGGTCTTACGTTACTCATCCTCTTCTGTTTCAATGCAGACTGGATGGATCCAGCTCCTGCAACTTTTATGACCAACTCTGTTTATGACTGGACCTTAGGACTGTAAAAGACTCATCCATTCATCTGAAGAACTGACTGCATTTAATTTTTCCTTAGGATATTTAAATCACTTTCTATTTGTATAGGACATTATAACAATATTTGTATTCCTATTAAAGGGCTATATGGGCTTAGGTTCTAAAAGAGACCTGACCTACTAATCATATGGGTTTCTTTTCAAGCTATTTTCTTAGATCTTTTTGAATTATATAATAAACTAATAAGTAGTACTGGACATAGTTTGGATCCCTGTTCTTGGCAGCAGAGTATTACACACAATGCTTTCACTGTTTATATTACTCATTATGTTTAAATTTGCTTGCTGATAGGATATTCAAGTATAGCAGAGAGGAGTGAGTTTACTTCACATCACTCATTACAACTGGCTATTGTTATTTGTTTATATGTCTCTATGGAAAAACATTTGCCACCTGGTGCTTATCCGCCATCTGTGGCTTAACCACCAAACCAAATGTGGCTGGCCCTTGTACACTTTACTCATGTGACTCCTCTTAACCCTCAGAGTATAAATAGCCTGATGCTATGAATAAAGTTAGCTACTGCATGAGACTTTAGTCAACCTCATTTATTGGCTCCATTCTCCCAAGTCCCACCCTCTTTAGAGTGGTAAACATGTGCCAAAAGGTAAAGTACGATGAGACCTACAGTTAACTAGCAGGCGGTAAGAAGACATTAAGGGTATTGTTAAAGAACCATTGGTGTCTTCAAAACCTTGATAGGAATGTGGATGAGATGAAAGGAACTGGAAACAAAATAGGAATCATGAAAAGCACTATGTTTTAAAATCTCTTAAAGATACTCTTAAACTGGATATGGTGGTGCACACCTTTAATCCCATGCAGATCACTGTGAGTCTGAGACCAGCCTGGTCTACACATCTAATACCAAAGCCAGCAAGACTATACAGTTAGACCCTGTATAAAACAAACCAACCACCGTACCACCAAACCCAAACAAACTCTTGGAAGGCTTTCAACATCTGGAGGTAAATGTACTTATTTTCAAGGCCCATTACCAATTCCTGTTGTGCTATCTTTTGACTGCACACTGAATTGAGATGCCTGGTTTGAATCATACTTCTTCCCTGCCTCCCTTTGTCCCTTCTATAGAAGAGCCTCAAATAATTATTTCACGGAGTTAATGAAGAAGGCCGACTTCTAGTTTTTTGCATGTTATAAAATATCTTTATTAGCTTATCACATTTTAGTACAGTTAAAAACCAAGTCATTTTTGTAAATCCTGAAGGTACTGTTTCACAGAAAAGATTGTAGTGTCAAGATTAAATAATTAACCCACCAGTTTTGGGTTTGTTCCTAAACTGAAAGTATTTAATCTCTGAATTTTCTTAATAAATATTTTCCTCCAGAATTAGTATGACTGTGTTTATTTGTGATAACTATTTATTTCAAATGCTTTGATTTTTTTTTATAGAATTCTAATTAAAACTCTGTGTGTGTTGCTGTAAAGAGGGTCGGGAAGCATTAGTCTGAAATCTTCCTATTAGTAGTTCAGATACTATCACTTTAAGATATTATGACACTAGTTCCGGAGAAGCCATACAAACTTTAAGAAAACAGAAAGACAAGCATGAACTTGGGTCAAAGATGCCTACAGTAAACTACTCAATTTACAACTCCCTGGTTTTATTTGAAAACACTGTCTGTTACATTATCTAACAGAGTGTGGTGACTGTTGTTGGTTGTCAACTTGACTATATCTGGAACTAACTAAAAGCAAGTGGCTATGTACACCTGTGAGGGATTTTCTTCTTCCTCTTAATCAAACATTATAAGTGGAAAGACTGACTTTTAATCTGGATATTTTAGAGTGGGAAGATCCATCTGTAATCTGGGTCACACCTTCCACCTGGCAGCCTAAATACAGGACATCCTTTTGCCCGCCTGTTCTTGCTGACAAGTCTGTTCCTTCACTGGCATTGGAGTCTACTTTGGGATTCTGATGTACACAGAAAACCAACTGAGACATGCAACTTTGTGGAATGAACAACTACTGGATTCTTAGTCCTTCTGTTGGTAGACAACTATCACTGGACTAGCTGGACCACAGCCTGTAAGTCATTAATCCCTTTCTACATACATACCTACATACATACCTACATACATACATACATACATACTCACTCATTCTCTAAGTTCTGTTCCTATAGAAAACCCCGAATAATAACAATACTCCGATAAAAACCATTAAAAAGTAGCTGAATAAATGAGCTCCTTCCACTGATGGAAATATGTTAACAGGAAGAAGGTTAGGAGCTGGGGCATACACTGAACCAAACTCTGATGTTCAAACAAATAATTGCTCTCAGTACTAGAAATCCCCGTGTGATTTGTCTCTAAAGAAGTGATAACTGTGACTGTGTGATATTCAGGATTAAGTAAGAGGAATTATAGTTTCTCCTTGTGCTCTCTCAGCTCACTCTGGGAGAGGCAGGAGCTCCATTAGGAGATCACCCGACTAGCCCAATGCAAAGAATCCCATGGTGAGATACTTCTCATCCCTTTTCCTGCCAAGAGTCCTTAGGTCTTCTTTCACATGGGCACCCTGAGTTAAGCCTTCACATGACTGTTGTCTATGACTGCAACTTCACAAGAAGTCTTGAAGAAAAAACACTTACTAGGTTGCTCTTCAGAGACAACATCCAAGCTGCTAGATTTACTGCAGGGTAACACATTACTAGTATCCTTCAGTAGATAACATATGTAAATAATGTAAAAAGTTTTTAAATACTGAATTCCCTCATATATTAGAACAAAGTTTTCTATACAACAACTCATGAAAAATATGCATTTTTTTACTTTCACAAGAGATGTGAAACTGGGAGAATCAAAATTAAATATACAGGTCTTTGTTTGCTGGCGATTTCAGAAATATCGCTTGCTACCCATATCCCAGGGTCACCTAACAGATCCACATTAAAGTTTTACCAAAGCAAGAGCATTCACTTTTAGAATTAATTTTACATGAAGCTTCAGTAGAGAGTTTACAACAAATGTTACTGACTTTTGTTTCACATATCTTTGAATCAACTACATTGGAACTTGGCTTATACTGCTATCTTCCTATTTTCAGCTGTAAAGGCAAAGCACATATTTCAAGAGATTAATACATAAAAAATTCTGAATAATGATTAAAGCTTCCACTTAATGATTAATTACACTGGCTTATTCCTTTCAGTCTATCTATACACTTAGCTCTTCTATCCTCTACCTATGAGCACATTTTTGCTTATGATACAACTAAAAAATTGCTCTGCGCATGTTTTCTAATTAGAAAATACACAATAAAAAAGGACAGAGAAGTAATTCCATTCCTAAATCTCACTTAAAAACTAGATACATTATAGCTAATCAAAGAAAAACAAGTGTTCTCCTACTATATATTACAATAGTGGGAAGCTATTCAAGAACTATTCCAATATATAATTGCCAAATTCCACAAATGAACAACTGCAGAGCTGATTAAGAGATTTCTGCAGGTAGCAGTTTAGAAAGTACAACTGCTGGGCTGAAGAGGTGGTTCAGCAGTTAGGTGTGTGTACTGCTCTTCCAGAGGGCCTGAATCAGTCCAGTCCCTAGCACCCATGTCAGGCAAATCATCACTAACTGTGACTCCAGCTTCAGAGATCAAAAACCCTCTTTGGCTTCTTTAAGGACACACACATGTGACATACATTTACACATACATATAAGTAATAATAAAAATCTTTTGAAAAAGTACAACTGTTCAAACTTCTGAGTTCAATCAGATTTGCAATTCACAGGAAAATCAAAACTAATCTGCTACTAGGCACATTATAACTGATGCTAAGCATAAATGGTTAAGTATGTTTAAATACTATTCTATAAGAACATTTCTGTACATTGCTAAAGAGAAACAAACTTAGAATTCATATAGAAAACAAATACATTATAAACATAACCCAATTACAAAGTATATTTAATCAGAGGCATCTTTAGGCCAAACAAAAATCTTATCCAAGTAGTTAAAAAACTGTTACCTCCAATTATCACTGTTAAAATTCTACATCACCAAAGGTTTATAAATTGTTAAAAGTCATATATTCTTGGTAAGTACTATTGCTAAAGACAGCCTGAATTTCGGATATGGGTCCCAGAAGCTCCTGGGCTAGATCTGACCTGAATGAAAGCCTCCTCTGCGAAGACCGGCTTTCATGCTACGGTAAGGTGTTATGTAAAGTTGCACGGAGGGAAGCAAACAATAACTCTACCCTGCTCTGACACCTATGAATCACGGTGAGCAGCATGACACGAAGACAAGACGACCCAAGGGTACAGTAGAAGTGGTGTGACCTTGGCAGTAACCAACAGCTCTCTAACTAGACCTGAGACCCCTCAACAAGAGGGAGACCATTCTTGGCATTGAAAACCTAGCCAACTACTTAGAGCTGCTTAAGTCATGGGCCTCTGCAGAGAACCTATAGCCACTACTTTACTAAATCTGCATAATCCCAAAGCACAGTGTAAGTATTTGTCCTTATACTCACCCCTCATCAGAAAACTCTTTGTAACACATGAAGACCCATTACAAAAAACTACAACCAATCAAAATCAGAGTTATGGAGCCTAGTCCCAACTGATATATCTATACCGCAACTCTTGTACCTATGGCTCAGGAACATTTGGGGGGAAGGGAGCCCAAAGACTATAAGATGATTGTAGGAGTTACTTGAATTTTTATCTCTTTAGTTTTATGATGCAGTTCAAAGTCACCTTTGAATACAGTATTTAATAACAGTCAAGGTTTGATTTCTTTTTGACTGATACACAGTTGACACAAGTTATAAAATAAACATTTTCTCTCCTAACTAAATTTCATGGAATGTCTGTCACAAGGAATCATATATGTGACTATCTACACTATTTGTAAGTCCTCAAACTTTTTCACTGTCTTTTTGCCTATACATATTCTAATTCAATACTATCATACTGTAACGTCATGGCAAGTTGTGATACTGAGAGCTATTGGCATTTGAAATAAAAATTTTAAATCTACTAGATCAAAAATAAAATAATCTGAAGCTCTTGACTGCAAATGGATTACATTTACATACGAAGTATGGGGATATTGACATTTTTAACCATCTGGAATCTTCTACTACATAAACATGAAACAGTTTATCCACTAAGTATTTAAAATGTTTCGCCATGTTTTTGTAACTTTCAGTATACCAGTCTTCTCCACACCAAATAGGAGACACGTTTAGTTGTTTTATGTATCTGGACGGCGTGTTTTGCTTTCCTGTTCTACAGATGATTTTGTTATTGTTATGGTATGTCTTATTATGTAGTCCTGTCTAGCCTGTATTTCCTATGAAGACCGGGCTGGCCTCCAATTCATGGAGATCTATCACTTCTGCTGCCAAGTGCTACAACTCCCTGCTATTCTACATATACTCATAAAATCCTGACTTGGTATTTTTTAGCAACTGTTAGACAAACTCCAATTAATTTTGAAGGAGTTTATCCTTTGGCTGATTACCTTGCTAAAAATCACTTAGTAGTTTGCTAGTTAATATATTTGGTTTTGTGGTTACCGATATTATTTATTTGGCAGAGGGTAATAAATAGGGCTCTAACACACATTGAATAGAGAGAAGAGACAGTGAACAAGAATTAGTTTTTCATTAGATTAACCACGGAACTATTGTTAACAAAGTAACAAATTAAGGGTTTCTCTTGACATTTGGTTTGATGACAGTATTCAACATAAATATTGAATTTTTTGATCTTTCTTATGTGAAGGCATGGAGGACTTTCAAAGAAATGGACTACTTATTAATTTAAAAACTTAAAAACTGCATTCTTCATACAAGATCACGTTGGTGGTAACTTTTTAAGATTATACTTCATTATTTCTGTATCTATGTTCTAGAGAAATAGTGGCCTACAACTGCCCCACTGTCACACATACCTTTCTTACCAAAATTATGATTAAAAATCATTAATAGGTGCTGAGATGTTTATTTGGTAATTTTCTGGAAAAGGCTCTCTAAATGTAACATTTATTTTACTTAAATGACTTACTAATGAAAATGTCTAAGCTTGGGATATTCTTTGTGGAAAGGTTTTGAAAAAATTCAATTAGTTTTACATATCACAACTCAGATTTTCTATTTCATGTGAGTGTGGGTAAATTTTGATTTTCAAAAGCATACTTTGTCCAGGTGTGGTGGTGAACACTTTTAATCCTAGCACTCTGAAGTACAGGCAGAGTGGCAACCTGGTCTACACAGCAAGTTCCAGGACAGCCAGAGCTACATAATAGAGAGACTGAAAAATCTGACCTTTAAGTTGTAAAATGTTAACAGAATAAAGCTGCTTATAATTTTTTTAAACAATTAACTATCAATCTTTCTCATTCCTGGTTTTGTTAATTTGTTTTTCTCCTTTTCTAAGAATCTAAGAATTTCATTTTCTAAGAATTCAATTTCTAATAATCTGCCTCTGATATCTCCACCTCACTGATTCCCAATTTTGTATTTCCTTATTTTTAGGGTTTGACTCATTTTTCTGATAAAAGCCTAGATTATTAGCATCCAACATCCTTTGACTTATGTCACACTATAAAGCATCCCTTATGTTGTGTTCTACATATCCTGACATTTACAATTATTTCACTTTTCAGATAAAAATGTTTTTCTAATCTCCACACTAAGTTTTAAGATTTTTTTTTTTTTTAAAATTTCATACAAGTACTCAACGTATTTGGATCATATCCACCCCTATTCCCTTCCTCCAACTCTGCTCAGAATCACCAACTCCTCCTGAATATTCCTCCAGCTTTCTGTCATTAACAAACAACTCTGAATCTGATTAGTGTTGTCAGTATGTACATGTTACAGGGTCATCCACTACACAGTGTGAAACCTAGCCGGGACCCATGCCTGAAAATACGCTGTCTCTTCCTCCCCCAGCAGCCATTAACTGCTAACAACTCCTCAAACAGGGGCAGATCTCAGGAGCACCTCCCCTATCCACCCTGGAATTTGAACTAGCCTGATCTTGGGCAGGCAACTGCAGCTGCTCTGAGATCATGAGTGGGAGCTACTTGACCAGTTGGGTTTTTTGTTTGTTTTTCTTTTTGCATTGTGGAGAGAGAGAAAAAAATAAAATAAAAATAAAACCTTCCAAATCAAATTAAATAAAAATATCTTAGCTTTGGGTGAGAAAGTAGATGGCAACAAAGAAAGCTGACTTGGCTAAAAATTTAAAGTTGTAAGCTCAACTTCATCATTTGTAACTGTAGTTCATACTATCTGCTTGAGTCCTTAAATCAGAAGCTGAGAATATTGCTAGTCTGAAGACAGTGACAAGTACCTGGCAAAACAGGTGAAATTTCCTATCTGGTGAAAGTTACTTTCTGTTCAACCAGGTCAGAATATTTCACATTCCAGACTGAAGAGTCCTAAAAGTCAGCTATGTTCATAACCTACTGGTATTTATTATGAGCATTTTTGAAGGTGAAAAGTAGTTTTATGTTTACATACATAAGGCTCTAAAAACACTCAACTCAAATTAAGCCATAGGTGTTTTAGTCAACAGACTACATAATCTGTAAACTCAACTTTAAAAAGTCATTTGAAAGAAAAGGCATATGGTATTGTTAATGCATGTTCTTTAGAAAAAAAGGAGGTACAAATTATGATCCACTAATGAGGCTAAAATAAACTAAAATTGGGTAGTACATGGATAGGAGTGTGTCTGCCTACTACATGGAAGGCCCTCTACTTGAACTTCAATACTCCCGGGAGAAGGGGTGATGGTGAAGGTTTTAAGCCTGAGATAGCCTCTTTCTGTACATTAAGAGAGAGAGAGAGAGAGAGAAGGGACCTCAGCTATTTGGAGACTGAGACAGGAGGCTCATTAGGCCCCAAAGAATTTGCAGGTAAACAAAATATAAAATAAGTAAGCTAAACAGAAAGCAAGTTGTAAGCTAAAGGATTTAAATTTAACTCTACCGTATTATTGGTCAGGGTTATCTAGAGCCACAGAACTTATGGGATGACTCTCTCTATAAATATATAAAGGGAATAGCTAGAAATGAAAGACTGGGTGTCTGAGCTGGTCTTCTGTATATGCTGAAATCCTGAGGAAGTAGGCTCCAAGGCCAGTGAACGAGTGGATGTGTTAGCAAGGTAAGGGCCAGCAGGCAACGAACAAAACCTTTCTTCTTCCATGTCCTTATAGGTCGTGTCCAGGAGAAAGTGTGGCCCAGATTAAAGGTGTGCCCTCCTACCTCAAAGGTCTGGATTGGAAGTGAATTCACCTACTTCAAACCAGGCAGAAAATCTCTCACAGTTGTACCCATAAGGTTATTGTGTAATTTAAAGGCTGATTTTTGTACCCACCCTCATATTGTTTGCAATTATTGTTCTGAGAAACTGTCTCAATGTTGTGTAACACTGCCCCCCCAACTGTCCTGTTGTACCTACCAATAAGCAGCTTACACTCAATTGCTGAGAGGGGGAGAGAACAGGGTTGGACTTCCTGACAGCCAGAGGAGGAGTTAAGAGGAGGAAGTAAGGGATTCTGACAGGCAGAAGAGGTCCAGGAGCCATCAGAGATGAGCTAGAACAGGAAAGCAGTAAAGTGCAAGTAATCTAGGGGATTTATTATGGAGAAAACCAAATTAGCCTAGAGGGTTAAGTATAGAGTAATAACCGCTCAGTTAATGTGCTGTGAGGCTTGTTTAAACAATATGAGTCTCAATCATTTGTGTGACAGCCAGGTTAAGAGAGAAACATCACAAATTATAAAAATAACTTTAACAAACAGGTGTGCCCTCCGTCTCCGTAATGTAGTTCATTCCAGATTAAGTTGATAATTAAGAATAGCCACCACAATTACCAATAACTACATTAAATGTAAACAGCCTAAACATCTCAATAAAAAATTGCGACTAAGACTTTAAAAAGTGAGTTACACCAGGTGGTGGTGGCACACGCCTTTAATCCCAGCACCTGAGAGGCAGAGGCAACTGGATTTCTGTGAATTCCAGGCCACCCTGGTCTGCAGAGCGAGCTCCAGGACAGACAAGGCCACACAGAGAAACCCTATCTCGAAAAACCATAAATAAATAAAGTTAAATAAATAAATAAAAATAAAAAGTGAGTTGCAGGGTTGAAGATGGCTGTTATGGTTAAGAGCATTTATTGCTCTTGCAGAGAAAGGGGGGTTCAGTTCCCCCAGCATCTACATAATGGCTCCAAATTGTCTGTAACTCCAGTTCCAGAGGATCCAACACCTCTTCTACTTTGAGCTGCCGCATGCACATAGTGCCCATCCATACAATCAGGAACAAGCAGATATAAGTAATTTTTTAAGTGAGCTGCTTAAAGCAAACACACTTTAAATAAAACACCAGAGGATGAAAATAAAAGGATGGGAAAGATTTATTACACAAGCACTACTCAAATGAATGCTACAGAATCTGTATTAATATTAAAATAAACTTGGAACTGAGGAATACTTCAGAGATGAGGAGTATTAGGCAATGATAATGGGTCTATACATCAAAATGATATAATACTCTTGGACATAAATGTATACCAAGAAAAGTAAGTATGTAAAAATAGACAGGAAAGAGACATACTCTCAATTATACTTGAAGACTTCAAGGCTTCTCTGAATGATTAACAAAATATCTACAAAATAAAACAAAAACACTTCATTAAGATAAAGGAAGTCATTAAGAGAGTAAGAAAGCAACTTTAAACCTACGGTGGCTAAACATGCCTGTAATCCAGCACTGAGAAAGGCAGAGGCAGGCAGATCTCTGGGAGTTTGAGGCCAGCCTGGTCTACAGAGTGATTCCAGGACAGCCAGGGTTACACAGGAAAACAGTGTCTCAAATAAAACAAAAACAAACAAAAAGAAAAGCAACTTTATTGTGAAAATTAGGATGAGTTTCTTAAAAATGTAAAAATTTCAAATGCTGCTATTAGTGAGTAAAAGTGGACTCAGCGTCAAAGACAATGTTTTTAAAAAGAAATAGATACCTGCTAGAATCCTAGAAATTAAACTTTCCACTAAGAAAGTTTAGATTGAAAAATCTATTAAACATCTGTACAATAAAGAATACTAATTGCAGTTGGGTGCAGTGGCCCACACCTATAATCCCAGCACTCAGGGAGGCAGAGGCAGGCCGCTCTCTGAGTTCGAGGCCAGCCTGGTCTACAAAGGGGGTCCAGGACAGCCAAGACTACACTGTCTCAGAAAAAAAAAAAAAAGATTAATTGCACAAAAAAATTTTCAGTAAATACCATAATAAAAAGAATTAAATGAAAATGTATCCTCACAAGCAGATGGAAAAAATTGCTCTTACCAATTAAGGTTTAACTACAGAATGCAAGGAGACACATTTGAAAATGAAGTAAAAAATACAGTAAAAAAAAAGTAAAAACAAACAGAAAAAAACTAACTTGTTTTTGACCAAACACAATATATTTTCCATATAGTTAAAATTCATTATCTGTAACAGAATGGGAATAAATTTAATATGATGAATTCTATCATTTAATGTCATATCTGTTGGAAGCAGAGAAAGCATTCAGGGAAAAAAAACCTGACTTTCATTAAGAGAACTAAAAATTAAAATCAATTTCTCATGACAAAGTGTATCAATCAAGAAGCTACACCACAGTTTCATTGAATGGTGAAATTACTGTATTTTTTGAAGCACCCAATATCCATTAATAATTAACACTATACAAAGTGGTAGGTGAAGATTAGGTGACAGGTCAGGTAACTTTCTTTATTATTCTTCATTTTATGTACACAGGCAAAAATGAATACAGGGTCTCTTTGATGGACCTGGAGCTCATTGATTGGGTAGACTAGATGGCTAGCAAACTCTGGGTGGGCATGCGCCTCTATTCCACCCGCGTTTATCCCTCAGTGCTGGAGTCACAAGCACATGGCCACATTAGGCTTTTTTTATGTAGGTGCTAGGGATCTGAACTCGGGCCTCCTGCTTAAAGAGCAAACACTTTACCTACAGTAAGCCATCTTCCCCAGTGTCAAAAAAAATACTTATTAAAAAACTGCTAGAGTTCACATTTCCTGATTTCAAGACTTATTACAAAGTAAAAGTCTCATGATAATACAGTACATTCAGAACTACAGGCAGAGATCAAGAGGACAGTCCAAAAGCAGATCACATTTGTGGTCTGATTTTTACTTATTTTCAACTAAATTCAACAAGAAAAGCAATGTTCTCCACAAACAGAACTTACCCACTGGGATAAGAAAACAAGCCTTCAACCTTTCCTCATGCCTTAAACAAAAATCTAACTCAAAATGTGTAAAATATCTTGATATAAGAACCAAAACTATTAAATATGTAGCCAAAACCATAAGAAGAAACTTCCACTACTTTGCAATTGGCAAAGAATTCTCAGAACACAGAAGCACAACTCATTAGGAAATTCATTAGCCAAATTAATTCTAATTAAAAGCCCTTTTAACTTATCTTTATTTGTGTGTGCCACGTGAGTGAAGGTACCCATGGTGGCCTATGAAGGAATTTTAATTCAAAACATGGCTGCTCTGACAAAAGATTACATCCAAAGACTCTCCAGGTCTGTGTGATCTGGCTGAAATGCAGACATGCCAGGCAATGGTGGTACTTGCATTTAATCTCAGAGATCTCAGGATCTCTGAGTTCAAGGCCAGCCTGGTATAAAGCAAATTTCAAGTAAAAAAAAAAAAAAAAAGCCTAGGCAGTGGTGGTAGTGAGGAGAGGGGAGAGGTACACACCTTTAATTCCAAACAAAAAAGCCAGTTTGTAGAGGGCAGCACCCACGTTTGAAAGTGATGTCTAACTGAGTGGCAGAAACAGTGACAAATCAGAGAAAGATTTGACAGAACAAGATATGCCCAACTCTCAAGAGAAAAGAGACAAAAAGGAAACAACTTAAGGGAGCAGCACAAAGAATGAGAGGAGGCAGTTTTACCAGGAGAGTTTTACAGAGAGAGACAGAGAACAAGCTAGACACATGTGAAGACAGAGCAAGACAGAATGAGTAGGAGCCAGATGATTAGAACAGATTGCAAGTTAGTATGAGGCCAAGCAGAGCAATTCAGTCCAGAGGCAGACAGAGAAACCAGATTGAACCAGTCAGCTTGGAGGGGAGTTTGAGCCAGAACAGCTGAGTTGAACCAGCTAACTAGAGTTCAGAAAGAACTACAAAAGTAAGCTTATTCAGCAATAAGTCTCAGAGGCTGTAAACATTCTAGGCCTAGATTATATTGTACGGAGATTAGAAGCTTCCAGGACTAGGCTTAGGTTAGCAGATGGAGGCAGTAAGCCTCTGGGATGACAACTACTTCAGGGGACTAAAAGTTGCCCTTACAGCGGCCAGGAGACAACATTAAATTCCAAGAAGCTGGAGTTGCTGCTTGTGAACATTGAGGCCTTTGTGAGCAGACCAATTTGGGTGCTGAGAACTGAAGGTGGGTCCTCTGGAAGAGCAGCAAGTGCTCTTAACTGCAGAGCCATCCCCTCAGCTCCTCATGTTTAGTTTTCAAATAAAACAAAACAAATTTTCATATTGAAATGTTTTCATGTTTGTCAATACAGCTCCATAAAAACATTTTAAAAATTTTATAATTCATTGAGAAGCTAATTTTTTAAAATGGCTAAAAGAAGCCTTTACCAATGAAACATACACAAGCTTATCAGCATCCCCAGTCACCCAGTACTAAAAGTCACTGCGACTGAGGGATGATGGGATGCCTGTACATGAGACAGGAGGACTGAGAGTTCAATGCTAGCCTGGACTATAGAATGAGCTCATGACCACCTCAGCTACGAAACAAGATCTCTTTTCAAGTGAACCAAGAAAAATAAAAATCAGTGTGATGCTATTTTACACACACTAGAATGGTATGAGAATGTGGATAAACCAAACTGTCATGTGTCACTAGCAGACAAGTAAAATGGGAAAATGATTAAACATTCACTTTCTATACTAGCCCATAAATATCACTTCTAGGTATTTTTCAGGATACAAAAACATTTTAATTCACACAAGAACTCAGAATAAATGTTCACAGCAACTTTATTAATAACCAAAAATCGGCAAACCAAATATCCATACATACATTAAATATTAAACAACTAAAACAGTAAGTCAACCATCATGAACTACTTGACAATAAAAAGAAGTAAACCAGTAAGATATAACATGCACAACGATCTTCAAAAACATGATACTGGGAAATGTCAGATACAAAAGAAATAATTACATTTATATTATAGAGCAGATGAAGAAAAAGCAATGTTCAATGAGAAAATGGTAAGTGGTTTCTTGGGGCTCAAAGTGTGGTTGACTACAAAGAACAGAAGTTTTCAGAGATGAAAACACTATCCCTGATTGTGTTATATATTCTACTCTTGTGATGGTAATGATGTAAGAATATACTTTTAGAAAAACAAAATGAGCTGTATATTTAAAAAGAAGTACAGTTCATTATTTCTAATTTACTCTCAATAAAACTGACTTTTTGAAAAGATAATCTCTTAAGAAACTAGTATACAGGAACCACTGGTAAAATCCAAATAGAACCACATATAAAAGACGTCAAAAAAAAAATAGAAAAAGAAAAAAACTTAACATTCACTACTTAAGGTTTTAAAAAAATATTAACAAGAATGAAAGCAATAGGAGGCAGTGAGGCAGGAGGAGGTAAGGGTCCTTGCCACACAGCCAGACAACACGCAATCTCCAGAAGCCCATGGGTCTATGAACCAACTCCAATAGGTTGTCCTCTGACCTCCACATGCACACTTAACACACACATACACAAACATACACTTTAAATATGTTTTTAAGGATGAAAACATTATCTTGCAAACTAAAAATAGGAGGGCATATTTTAACTTAATATTGCCTATTAGGAAGCTCTGTGAAGTATCATTTAATGCCAGCACGCAGAAGCATTCACCTTAAAGTAAGAACTAACACCAGAGTTTAACTATTAGCACTACTATTCAACAATATGCAGCACCTATTGGGCAATACTCTGAACAGAATGTTATAAACACTGTAAAGGAAAACTATTTTCAGATAATTATCAACTAGATAAAAATATCAGCACCCTGAAAAACAGAAAAAAAAATTAAAAGCTTTTTTATTGCCAGACACAGGGAAAATGTTATCTTTTAGTTTTTATCTACTATAGCAACCCAACCATAAAGGAACTGAAACTATTGAAAAAGATGTTATAAACATGTGCGGGATAACTAAAGCTTTTATATAAAGCAAGATGTGAATAAATTGACAAGAACAATCTTGGAAAAGGGCTTAAGACTATAAAATAGTTCTGAGAATTTATATATAACCTAATTCAAAATAGGGTTACTAGAATTTAAATCACATGTGGTCTGAAGATCTCCTAGAAGAAATACTCAAGAAAGAGTCAAACTATCTTTGAAAAGAGTTATAATGAGGGTTAGATGGCTATCAACTTTAAATATTCACATCCTTTACCTGTGCAATTCTTTCTATGGATATGTGCTCTGGAAATGATCACACACAAAGTTTTTCCCCTTATTAGCAGTGGCTGAATCTTGGGTGGAGGTAATACTAGAAGGGACAGTGGGAATTACTCTTTCTAGATTACTGTCTTCCATATCGTGAAATGTTTTAAAAGCAAAGATTTAAAGCTTACAATTCAGGATTAATCAATCAATAAGTTAGTTACATTTAGTAGAAAGCATAACTTTCAACTGCAATAAACTTAAACGGCTTTCAATAGAAAAGTTTAACTGAAGTCCAAAAAAAATTAAAGAAATATAATGTACTCTTAGGAAAGTATTAGGAAGGCCTACATAAAACAAGAGACTACATCCAAAATACATAATTAGGTGAGGAAAAAAGCGCTATGCTAAACAAATGTGCTCACGTAACCCTCATTCCCCACCCCCGAGAAAGACAACTCTGCAGATACATGTGTCTTTAAAGATGCATTTGTGAGAGCACTTTGAAAGATGAGCACCAAATCTAAATCCTGATGTGACAATGGAGGACGAAGATGTCCCAACATTAAGCATTTACTTAATAATACTCCTTTCTTTATACTGTTGAGTTTTACACCAAGGTTGCATGTCTGTAATAGATGATTCAGTTATTTCATATAAAAAAGACATGAAATCCGGAAGACAATCACAAAAACTGTTCACGTTTATTTCTGTTATTTTTTTATGTTTATTTACATACTCTTCAAATGACCTGTTAGTCTTCAGCAACGTGACTGCCATCTTAAAGGAAATATGAGCAAATATTTCGTGACAAAAATAGAGTAACTAAGGCCTCTTTAAAGAGGGAATCCTATACTTGACAGAACGAGGAAACTCAAAGCAGTTGTCTAGAGAGACATATAATTTTTTTTTTTTTTTTTTTTTTAATTCCTGATGAGGGAAACCTCCCCGGCTCTTCTTCCAGCCAAACTGTTTACCTTCTCCCCTTTTTCTTCAACTTAGTCTGGGCAGCAGCTCTCAACTCACCATTTTGAATGTGCGCAAAAAAACACAGAAAATAAAAGATTAACCGGGGGGGCCCGGGGGGGGGGGGGGGGGGGGGGGGGGGGCGGCCCTGAAGGTGCCTCT